>NC_138772.1:19154062-19299062 GCF_965119305.1 Pelophylax lessonae
GACAATGTTAAGGTTTATAGGAGATTTTATTGATTTGGTTTACATCTACTCTAAGATCATTCCCTCATAGCTTTAATAAAGCAAAGTTGATCTTCACACAATCCAACTGCAGATCTGTTTGCATGCTGCTGTGGGAGACTGGAGCAGGCAGCCAACAGTGAAAACTGAAACAGGAGTAAAATGTATGGGAATCAGCGAAAATATATTGTAAGAAAACACCCAGGGCACAGCGGTGGAAGAAATGGATGCAACGTACATAGAAACCGATAAACATTGCATAAGTCACCAATCATCTCGTTTTTTAAGCTGCACTTCAATCCTCCAGAGTCTAGACAGTCCATCCAGCATCTGAGCGATTTACCTGCGTCGGTTTCCCGCCGAGCTGCGGCTTGTTTTGGCCAAAGTTACGCCAACAATAAACAATGATTCCTACGGTGACTTAGCAATAATAATGCTCCGTAGTGTCGTCCATGACATCTGTTCATAATCCACAAAAACCATCATTGTCTATGGACTTGGCCAACAAGAAAGACTCAGCTTCTCGTCTACAGCGGAATGCGATCATTAAAGATCGTCTTCTTCGGCCTTGTCATCTCTCGAAAGTTATTGTTCCCTGGACATTGCAATATCTCAAGCATTAGAGTCTGCTTTTCCTCCTACAAGCCTTTCCAGTATGTGTCATCACTTCATCCACGTACAGTAAGTGCTCTCCACGGGAGTTATGCAGTTTTTTTTGAGCACCACCAAAGGCGGACATCCATCACCTTGGAAAAACGCCCACAGGCTGCGCCAAGCTATTCCTATCTGGCAGAGTTGGTTAAATAATTTCATTCTCGTTTCTGGTGGGGATGTGTCACATGCAGGCGGTATTTATTGTCAAAGCTATTGTCAGGCACACGTCAGAAACATCTGAATAAGTTTAAGGTGGTGCCAAAACATTTGCAGGTTTGACGCAAAGCCAACATAACTCACCTTGGATCTCATTTTAGGTGGATGTTATTTTATGTCAGTCAACAAAGGCCATATGGACCTGACTGCATGCTATGAGGAGCCAGGAGCAAGGTTGCACAAAGGACACATACATAGGGGTGCAGGCTGTAGGCCTCAAAAACTGCTCTAAAGGGACAAATAAAGAGTCATTATTACCAGAACTCAGCCTCTTTTTTAAGAAATGTTTTATTTGGTTTTACAAGTACAAAAAATACAAATTACTATATAAATAGAAAACACAGATGACATTGTGGTGTGGGTGGAACATACAAAAGTAAAAAATTGCGAGCTAAAGTGTTCAATCAGAGCAGAAACAGGTTTCTCAAAAATGATAACAAGGACAACCAGGGCTTTTTCCAGCTAGAACATGGCGTAACTCAGTTTAGTCCCCTCTGGGACTGGCCCTGCACTTACCGCTCAGTACAGGCATAACCCGTTTTAAGTACACTCACTTTACATACATTCGCGAGTACAGACACAGCCTGGTCAGCTTGGCATGGCACTACTCCCGGTTTTTAACTTTGGTGTCTATGGGAAATCTTGCAAATACAAAAATATGTGCAGCGCTAGAGAAAAATTGTCCAACAAATTGAATTGTCCAATCACAGGAAACATTCCACAAAAACGAAAATGGCAGTGGTAATGAAAAAAGTCCAACATATATAAAATTGGTGCAAATCAAATAAGTGCAGCAAATCCCGTCACCAGTGAAGGTAAAAATATGTTGTGCTCACCAGATAGATGGGACCCCAAACACCTTATAGTGTAGGAGTCAAACAGGCTTATAAATGATGGAGTGTCCCCACAAATTTTCACCGATTCCAATGGTAACCATGCAAATCTCCAGCAGATGAAATTGTTCAGAGATTCCCCTTCAACATGGTGGGTGAAGCATCCGAAAAGAAATGGAGGGACATATAGCGTAATATTGCTAAAATCAATTTATTATTAATAAAGCTGATACACTTACAGACATCCGTGAAAGACAGGCATATAAGATGTAAAACAGCTGGGCTGACCAAGTCCTCTTTACATGTTTCGGCATAAATGCCTTTTTCAAAAGATGACAACCAGGACAACCAGGGCTTTTTCCAGCTAGAACATGGCGGAACTCAGTTTAGTCCTCTCTGGGACTGGCCCTGCACTTACCGCTCAGTACAGGCATACCCCGTTTTAAGTACACTCACTTTACATACTTTCGCGAGTACAGACACAGCCTGGTCAGCTTGGCATGGCACTACTCCCGGTTTTTAACTTAGGTGTCTATGGGAAATCTTGGTCAGTTTGACATGGCACTGCTCCCAAACCATAAGTGACAGGGATACCAAACTTAGGGAGCACTGAGAGGGGACCCAGGACTACAACATATCCTATTTATGGCCAGCCAGCTTGCCAAGGTAATCTACCATATCATAGTCCTGGATCCCCTTAACATGCTCCCCAAGCTTGGTGTCCTTGTCAGCAGTGCCATGTCAAGCAGACCAAGATTTCCTATGGAGCTAGTGTATTTACATGCATTTAGAAATGAAAAAATGTATTGCTTCACTTTAAGTACATTTTCATTTTACATACATGCTCTGGTCCCATTGTGTACTTAAAAGTGGGGTATGCCTGTATATCACTACTATGATGGACAGGGGGTGAGTTCCTGTGCAATATTCTCTGATAGGGATGGGCTCAGATGTTTTCAGACATCAGTGCAAACCTGCCTGAGCTATCCAGCCAGGAAGCTGCCAAGACCAACACCGACAACTAAATGTAGCTGCAGGACATGGCAGGGAATGCCCCTGCTCCCTTTGATTGGCTATTGGCTTTGACAACTTCCAAGCTCATGAATGAACCTGCCTCAGCTCAGCCCTGTTCTCCGACAAACATGCCCTGATGAAATTTATATTTTTATGCAGATATCATTTAAAAGAGAAGTATGTGCTTGTGAAAAAAATATATATATTTATACTCACCTAGATGGATGTAATATCACTCCAATACTGCATCTGTCCTCCACTGGCTCTAAGACTGAGAACTGAGTGATCAAAGACTGCTGATCACTCGGCTCTCAGCCCACAGTGAGCAGAGAGCCGGTGACTGTCAGCTCTCTGCTCTGCCCCTCCAGTGCTTACTGGAGTGCTGGGCTGTGGAGGGGGCGGGAGTGGTTGGCTCAGGCTCTCCGAAGCTTACTGAGAGGCTGAGCCAGTTGCCAGTCCAGGCAGGAAGGTGGATCCTGACTGTAAAGTTGGGATCTTTCTCGAGCCTGGCTCAACTGAGTGATGCCAGCTGACAGTGGGATTTAGCCTGCTGTTCACTTAAAATGGGTCACAGGAGTGCAGAATGCACTGCACTCCTGTGACCCTCAGGAGAAGTAAAGCCAAAATAGCTTTAGCTATACTTCTCCTTTAAGTTACCTCACTCCCACTTCAAATTTTATATTGACCTGTCCACACTCCTGCGAGATCCAAACTGTACCTCCCACAGTGAACCACATGGCTCTCAGGTTGTCTCTAACTTCTTCTGCCAATGGGTGGAGAAAATTCCATTTATCATATCATATAGGCGCCCTCTCCACATCATTGAATGTACTTTTCACTGTTTATGCTCAGAAAATATGAGGGCCAGAGAGTTTGCAGAGGCAGCTGTGTGGCTCCTTATTCTTCTAAGAATTATACATTCGAGAATACAGATCGTGTTACATTATTCACCATATTAGCAGGATTCCCAGTGTATCTGCTTAGTATACATTAGTATGTGCCGACGTGCATTGGCACTGAGGCTAGGTGTGTTTCCTAACCAGGTGGGTATTTAAACCTTAGTCTTTTTAATGGCTGGTGCTGTCTAATTGCCAGCTGCCCTAAAGTGTTATAATTCTTCATATCTGCCTGTCTGTTGCAGACCAAGATTGACCTCACTACTCTCTTGCCTGCCATCTGCCTTGACCCCTGCCTGGACCTGACCACCTTATTGGCTGCCGCCTGTCCTGCCCCCTGCTTGGACTTAACCACTTTCTTGACTACTACCTGCCTCCACCCCTGCTTGGATTTGACCACTCTATTTCCTTGACTCCTGCCTGGACCTGACCACACTCTTGCCTACTGCCTGCCTTGCCCCATGCCTAGACTTGACCACTTTCTTGCCTGCCGCCTGCCTTAAGCACTGATTGGATTTGACCACTCTATTGCCTTGACCCCTGCCTGGACATGAGTACTCTATTGCCAGCCGTCTTCCTCATCCACTGCTCTCTGTTCCAGCCACCCCCTTGGTGGGACAATCCTGAGACGCACGATCTGTTGCCAGTTTGCAGCACAGAAAATTGGGGCCACTAGGTTTCCTAGTTCATCTGCACCTTGAACAGCTCTGGTGAAGACCAACTGCCACTTAGACTCTGCCCTTGGGAAAGCCCATGTAACATTCTAGGGTGCACCATGATGCTTTCTTAAGCTGTGTGACTCTGAATTGATCAGACAGGTAAATATTCAGGGACAACAATAAATGAAGCATATGACCAAAAAAAACTGCCTTCAACAGGAACACCGCCCCTACACATATTTTTAAAATCCTCTAGTTCGTTTTGTAAATACCCAGTAATACTTACCTTTACCCAGTATTCCCACAATCTTCTGCCCCACTTATTCCAGGTATGATGACCAGTCCACTGAAGCCACTCTGCATGTTAGTCTCAGACTGGTCTTGTTGCTGCTCCTCTCATGGACAACATCACACCTTCACTGTACAAGCCTTCGTTATTAGAATGAGACATCGGGACTAGGGATGGGCCGAACATCCCCCTGTTCTCTTCACAGCAACTTTGTGAAAACAGTTTGGGGAGGGCCCCTTCCTGTTCCAACATGCGCAGCAATGCACTAACCAAGGTCCATAAATACATGGATGAGCGAGTTTGGGGTGGAGGAACTTGACTGGCCAGCACAGAGTCCTGACCTCAACCCGATAGAACACATTTGGGATGAATTAGACACCCTTCCCAGAAGAGTTGAAGCTGTTATAGCTTTATAGCTGTAAAGGGTTGGCGACCTAATATTGTACTGACATTGTACCTTACAGACTAATGCCTCGTACACACGCAACGATTGTTGGCCGACCAATCGGCCGTCTTTTGTCCAGTGTTGTTGTGTTGATTGAAATGTGCTCTAGACTTGCACTGGACTTTTGTTGGCCAACAAAAACCAACTTCAGAAGTGATGTCATGTGATGGTTTACTTTCCGTGTGTTTTTTCTTCTCTGAGCATGCCCAGTCTTGCTCATCAGATTTTTGTCTGCCGAAATCTGTACTGACTGACGAAAAAAACGGCCGTTGTGGTGACGGCCAACAAAAATTATATAGTCTGCACACCAGATTTTGTTCAGCCGAAAAGTCGCAGTCGGTTGTCGGAAGCATCATACTAACAAAAATTCACGGCCAACAATCTTTGCGTGTGTACGAGGCATAAGGCTGGGATGCCATTAAAGTTCATGTGTGCGTGTAAAGGCAGGTGTCCCAATACTTTTGACAATATAGCGTATAAAAGGAATCATACTTCCATCTGATGGCAAAATTGAAGTCCATTTTAAATTATTTTTTGAAATAATGTATTTGCTAAATGTTTTTGTAAGGCAGAACGAGACACAAAACACTGAAAGGAAATTGAGTTTTTTTTTTTTTACTTTTGCAAAAAGAAACATTGAGAGGAAATTGAACAGAAAATGATTTTCTTTTCTTAATTTTTTTTTCCCCTTCAAACTTTTTCTCCCTTCTCTGTAAAGTACATTGGGGAATGAAGATGCTAATTTGAGTGAGATCTGTGCTAATAACACCTGCTATTTTCACCTCCTCCTCTCTCCCTAACGTCACCCTGATTGATGTAACTCATATATTACAACCTCTGGAAAATGCGATTTTTCTTCCTGCGCATTTAAGTGGGTCCCGAGCAGCCACTGAGAAGCACACGTTATTAAGTTCTGGCCCACCCCAATGCGAGGATCAGCCTTCATACTTAACATTTTATGAACCGTTGTTCCACCCTTCCTCCTGGGAGAGGTCTCGGTTTAGTAATTGATATTATTAACTGTATATTGAGTTTTTTTTTTCTCATTAGGAGCCTCCTAGCGCTGCACTTGTACGGAGCTTTTAGGTAGATTTTGCTAGATATAAGCCTGAAAGGTCTCTGACTTTGCAGGAAAACAGGCAATTTTTTTCCAGGACCTTCTCGGAGAGGTCACCGAAAGGTCTCCCTCGTTTTTCCTGTACTGTAAGTTTGGTGACTTTTGGGATGAGTGCATGTGGTCCGGAATGATTTATCGTCTCCACGTGGAGACATTACATACTTCCCCATGTATCCATTTGAATGTCTAAACGTACTATTTAGCAACTGTGTTTATTTTTTTTACATTGGAGTTGCTAACGTGGCGGGAAGATTGCATTACAATTATGTACGTATGTGCTTGTTCATTGTTTCTCGTAGATTGGAAGCATTCGGCTCAGCAAACTCCCCGCGGCCCGCCGTGTGCCAAGGTTTATCACATCCCTGTTGCATATACATGAATGGATTCAGCTTTAGGAAGGCGCAATGTGGCCACGGCTGTACACGTGTGAAATGTAATGGTTTATTTTTTTGGAGGCACCCAACTGAAAGAGGCTAAGAAAGTTGGGAAGACTTTTTTTTTAAAATTCAAACAAGTTTGCAGTCTGCAGCTAATTTTGATGCAGATGTATTTTTACGACATGGGAAAGAGTTCCGAAGCATCGGGTACTTGAGATTCAAGGTGTTTTATGCAAAACCTGCTTTGTATTGTAGCCAACTCAAAGACCCCATGTTTCTGGGTCATTCTCCTTGTGAAGCTGCCATTTAAGGTTCTAAGCCAGCAAGGTGACATCATATGTTCTTATTCATATGACATGAGGACACATTGACATCGTTATTTCCAGTCACATACCATCGGGTCTTGTTGAGCTAAATAGCCTATGGAAGAGGGGGAATGGCATTGACTTCTCATGCTCTCATTGGATACAACAATTTTAGATGGAGATCCTATTTCCTAACCCATCAAGGCGACATCACATGTCCTTAGTCATATACAGTATTCATGAAATCAGGACACATTGGCATCATCATTTTTAGTAATACACTATTGGGCCCCGTTAGCCTAACTAACCTATGAAAGAGTTCTGAATGGCGTTGACTTCTTATGCTTTCATTGAGTATACCAATTCTAGAAGTCTAGGTCAAAAGACCTAGAAGTCATCATTCCATGCTGGAAAGGTGTTAAGCAGGACTTCTCCATTTCTTCTCCTCAATATTAGCCTATGAGAGGGGAGCAAATGGCATTGACTTCTCATGCTATCATTGGATATATCAATTTTTGATAGAGATCATCATTCCTAAGTCATCAAGGAGACATCATGTGTCCTTAGTCGTATACAGTACATAAGAAACCAGGGCATAATTACATAATTATTTTTAGTCATTCACCAATGGGCCTTGTTGAGCTAAATAGCATATAAAAGAGGGGGAATGGCATTGACTTCTCATGCTCTCATTGGATACAACATATTTACATGGAGATCCCATTTCCTAACCCATCAAGGTGACATCACGTGTCCTTAGTCATATACAGTGCCTTTGCGAAAGTATTCGGCCCCCTTGAACTTTGCGAACTTTTGCCACATTTCAGGCTTCAAACATAAAGATATAAAACTGTAATTGCTTGTGAAGAATCAACAACAAGTGGGACACAATCATGAAGTGGAACGAAATTTATTGAATATTTCAAACTTTGTTAACAAATAAAAAACTGAAAAATTGGGCGTGCAAAATTATTCAGCCCCTTTACTTTCAGTGCAGCAAACTCTCTCCAGAAGTTCAGTGAGGATCTCTGAATGATCCAATGTTGACCTAAATGACTAATGATGATAAATAGAATCCACCTGTGTGTAATCAAGTCTCCGTATAAATGCACCTGCACTGTGATAGTCTCAGAGGTCCGTTTAAAGCGCAGAGAGCATCATGAAGAACAAGGAACACACCAGGCAGGTCCAAGATACTGTTGTGGAGAAGTTTAAAGCCAGATTTGAATACAAAAAGATTTCCCAAGCTTTAAACATCCCAAGGAGCACTGTGCAAGCGATAATATTGAAATGGAAGGAGAATCAGACCACTGCAAATCTACGAAGACCTGGCCGTCCCTCTAAACTTTCAGCTCATACAAGGAGAAGACTGATCAGAGATGCAGCCAAGAGGCCCATGATCACTCTGGATGAGCTGCAGAGATCTACAGCTGAGGTGGGAGACTCTGTCCATAGGACAACAATCAGTCGTATACTGCACAAATCTGGCCTTTATGGAAGAGTGGCAAGAAGAAAGCCATTTCTTAAAGATATCCATAAAAAGTGTCGTTTAAAGTTTGCCACAAGCCACCTGGGAGACACACCAAACATGTGGAAAAAGGTGCTCTGGTCAGATGAAACCAAAATCAAACTTTTTGGCAACAATGCAAAACGTTATGTTTGGCGTAAAAGCAACACAGCTCATCACCCTGAACACACCATCCCCACTGTCAAACATGGTGGTGGCAGCATCATGGTTTGGGCCTGCTTTTCTTCAGCAGGTACAGGGAAGATGGTTAAAATTGATGGGATGATGGATGGAGCCAAATACAGGACCATTCTGGAAGAAAACCTGATGGAGTCTGCAAAAGACCTGAGACTGGGACGGAGATTTGTCTTCCAACATGACAATGATCCAAAACATAAAGCAAAATCTACAATGGAATGGTTCACAAATAAACATATCCAGGTGTTAGAATGGCCAAATCAAAGTCCAGACCTGAATCCAATCGAGAATCTGTGGAAAGAACTGAAAGCTGCTGTTCATAAATGCTCTCCATCCAACCTCACTGAGCTCGAGCTGTTTTGCAAGGAGGAATGGGCAAAAATTTCAGTCTCTCGATGTGCAAAACTGATAGAGACATACCCCAAGCGACTTACAGCTGTAATCGCAGCAAAAGGTGACGCTACAAAGTATTAACTTAAGGGGGCTGAATAATTTTGCACGCCCAATTTTTCAGTTTTTTATTTGTTAAAAAAGTTTGAAATATCCAATAAATTTCGTTCCACTTCATGATTGTGTCCCACTTGTTGTTGATTCTTCACAAAAAATTACAGTTTGATATCTTTATGTTTGAAGCCTGAAATGTGGCAAAAGGTCGCAAAGTTCAAGGGGGCCACATACTTTTGCAATGCACTGTACAGTATTTATGAAATCAGGACACATTGGCATCATCATTTTTAGTAATATACTATTGGGCCCCGTTAAGCTAGCCAACCTATGAAAGAGTTGGGAATGGCATTGACTTCTCATGCTTTCATTGGATATAACAATTTTCTATAAAGATCATCATTCCTAAGCTGTCAAGGTGACATCATGTGTCCTTAGTCTGATACGTTTGACATCAACACACACTGACATCATTAATCTTAGTCATATTCCATTAGGCCTTGGTTGAGATACTTAGCTTATGAGAGAGGAGCAAATGACATTTTCTCATGCTCTCGTTGGATGTAACACATTTCAATACAGATCACCTCTCCTAAGCCAGAAAGGATACATCATTTGTCCTTAGACATACAGGACTTTATTTACTAAAGTAAAATAGACTGTGCACTTTGCAAAGTGCAGTTGCTCCACAGCCTAGTAAATAAGGGGAAGTTCTGTTGACTTCCATTATCCAACCACATGCAACAATAAACTCTGTTTATTTTATTTTCCTTGCACGTGATTGTGTATTCTTTGCCAAATGAAGCTTTATGTCACGTACCTGGTGGGTAGGGCCTGGTTATGCAGAGGAAGTCCTCTCTTAAGCCTCTGACTCGTAGCCCCTGATAGAGCAAACAGGTGGGGCAGGAGTGCAGAGTCGCATGAGTGCCAGTGGACATGAAGGCTGCAGAACTGCTGGCTGAGTAGAGCACCAGAAGGAAGCAGATGTCCCAGTAGTTAGAGGACCGATGCAGAAACTTGGTAGCTCCAAGGAGGACTGGAAGATAAGCAGAGTCAGGCAAGCCGGGTAATACACAGAGCAATCAGATCAGGTACAGATATAGAGACAGGAGAATGGTCAAGGAACAGGCCGGGTTTGATGCAGGCAGAGAGCAGGAATAGTCAGAGGCAAGCCGGGTCAGAATTCCAAGAGCAGATGCAGGTAACAGGACAACCACAGAACGCTGTAGACGACACAGCACTGATCCTGGGTGCAGATCCAGCTTAAATAGCCCCCGTTGGCACCTTCACCCATCACATCCGTTCGCAATCTGGCGCATATTGATTCGCCTGTGTGCATACAGATGCGCACACGTTAGCACGCACTAACGCATCTTTTCTTTGGGAGGTTTGAGGAACAGGGACTGGTCTGCGGGTATTAACTTGTCTTCTGGCAGAGCTTTCCTGACACTTTACCCCATCTTTGCAAAGTGCACAGTCTATTGGCTTTTAGTAAATCAACCCCACAGTATATCTGTAAAATTAGGACACATTGATATCTTCATTCTCAGTCATGTACCATTGGGCTTTGTTAAGCTAACTAGCCTATGAGAGGGGGAAGTGGCATTGACTTCTCATGATCTCATTGGATATAACAATTTTTGATTGAGATCACCTTTCCTAAGCCATCAAGGTGACATCATGGGGCAGATTTACTAAAATTAGTGCACACAGAATCTGCAGCTGAGCATTGTAATCAATCTGCTTCTAACTGTAGCTTGTTCAGTTAAGCTTTGGCAATAAAACCTGCAAGCTGATTGGTTACTGTGCACAGCTGCACCAGATTCTGTGTGCACCAGTTTTGGTAAATCTCCCCCATGTGTCCTTAGTAGTATATGTAACGGATCAACCGGCACCCCGACTGGGTACCTCCGTTGATGGATGCTTCTAGTGCTTCCCGAGGGCTCCAAGCACTCCACCAGACACCATAACCACCTCAGACCCCACGAACCGCCGTAGCTTGGTTGGGGTCTCGCCGCCTTCTACCCACCCTGGACCTACGACAAGGCTCCAGGTTCCAGTGGGTGAACCTCTTTTTCCCCAGAGAGTGCAGCAGGAACAGGAACAAGCTCTTACAAGAGCTTAGTGATTATTCAAGGGAGTATAAAGAGCATAGAAATCCCTTGTAGCAGATTCCCCCAATGAGAGACAGGACTCTAGATTGAGGGTGAAGTCGAACTCAAACTGTTTATTCAAACACATAAACAAAGAAATATACACTGTGGGACAATCCCCCCTCCCCCTTAGCAACCAATCCACATACACATATACATCCCATAATAGGTTTATCTTAAGGCAGACAGAAACAATAGAACAATGGAATACAGGCACTTACCAATAACAAACCCCACCTCACTATCTAGCAAGGGTCTATGAGACACTCCTGCAATATTCTAGCAATCTGAAAAGTCAAACCATTCATCTACATACATTTCCTGAGAGATATTGCTGGCAAATATTACTGTCCCATCTGAAGCCATCCAAACCATTCTCTCTGCATCCCCCAAGTATCTGTCCCTCACTCCCAGTGACGGTGAACAATGTCACAGTATACAGTACCTATGAAATCAGGACACATTGACATAATAGTCATACGCCATTGGACCTTGTTGAGCTAACTAGCTTATGAGAGAGGGGTAAATGGCATTGACTTCTCATGCTCTCATTGGATATTATAATTTTTCATAGAGATCATTGATACTAAGCCATCAAGGTGACATCATTGGGTTGATTTATTAAAACCTGAGAGTGCAAGAAAGCTTAATCGAACAAGCTGAAATTAGGAGCTGATTGGCTACCATGCACAGCTGCAACAGATTTTGCACTCTCCAGTTTAAGTAAATCAACCCCATGTATCCTTAGGCCCCTTTCACACTATCCGTCCCGTCGGACGGATTCCGTTTTTCTCAGCGGGGGATCGAGCCGCCGATCCCCCCGCTGAGAAGCAGAATGACAGCTGTGTCTCCGCGCTGTGTGCGGAGACACAGCTGTCAGTTCCCCATGCATCTCTATCTATGGAGGAAATGGGATGGGAACGGACCGTCAGTCCGTTCTCATCCGATCCCATCCGATCCGATCCGCTGGATGGATGGAAAATAGGGTTTCCATCCGTCCAGATTTGACGGATCGGATCGGGTCGGATGTCAGCGGACATGTCTCCGCTGCCATCCGATGCCCCATAGGAATGCATGGGGGGACCGTTCAGATCCGCCCAAAAAACGAACAGGCGGATCTGAACGGTCCACCTGTGTGAAAGGGGCCTAAGTCCTATACATTTGACATCAAGAAACATTGACATGATTCTCCTTAGTCATGTACCATTAGGCCGTGTTGAGCTAACTAGCCTATGAGAGAGGAACAAATAGCATTGACTTCTCATGTTCTCAATAGATATAACAAATTTCAATACAGATCAACTCTCCTAAACCAGAAAGGAGATGTCATAGGGTTGATTTTCTAAAACTGGAGAGTGCATATGGTGCATCTTTGCCAGGTAGCCAATCACCTTCTAACTGCAGCTTGTTCAATTAGGCTTTGACACAACAATCTGGAACCTGATTGGTTTCTATAAGAGTGGCATCAGATTTTCCACTCTCCCGCTTTAGTATATCATTTCCCATGTGTCCTTAGTCATATATCTGTGAAATCAGGATGCGTTGATATCAACATTCTTAGTCATATAACATTGGGCCTTGTTGAGCAAACTAGCTAATGAGAGAGGATCAAATACCATTGACTTCCACTATTCTCATTGGATGTAACAATTTTTGCTAGGGATCATTATTCTTAAAGTGGAGTTCCACCCTAATTTTATACTTACCTCCATCTTCTCGCTCCGGGTCACCTGAAAAAGAAATGGATAATCGCATTTTTTTTTTTTTACTTACCTCATAGCGAAGAAAATATACTTACCTTACTTCCTTCTTCCTCCTTCCTTGGCCGCGGCCCGTCGTCACTTCCTGGCTCTGCAATGATTCCTGGGAGCTGAACGTCATCGCTCCCAGGAATCATTGCGCCTGCACCGGCCCCGACGTCAGTTCCGGGGCGCGCGCGTCATCCCCTTCTAAACAGCTTCTGGGCATGCCCAGAAGCTGTGGAGGGATGACGCGCGCGACCCGGAAGTGACGGCGGGGCCGGCGCAGGGCATCGTGGGACCGAAGAAGGTGGAAGAGGACGCCGAAGAGGATCTCGCTGGCTTCAAGCTGCCCACATCTGAGATGGCAGCGCTGGACAAGACGTTTTCAAGGTAAGTATTTGTCCTAACAGGTAAGTGCAACCCGGGACAGATCAGAGGCTAGTCATTGTGGAATGTACTAGCCCTGACTGTCCCGGGGGTATTTTTAAAAAAAAAAAAAAGGGTGGAACTCCGCTTTAAGCCAGCAAGGTGGCATCTTGTGTCCTTACATGTTACATAGTTATAGTAGTTGAGGTTGAATAAAGACAACAGTCCATCCAGTTCAACCCGTGTAGGTGTGTGTGGACGTATTAATTTCCCATAACCCCTGAATGTTTTCATCTTGGAGATGTACATTCAAGAGTCTTTTAAAAGTTGCCAAATTACCCGCAGTTACCACCATTTGTGGAAGAAAGTTCCACAATTTTATTGACCTCACTGTAAAAAAACCCTTGCTAAGCCTGAGGTTAAATCGCTTCTACTCTAGTCGCATTGTATGGCCTCGTGTCCTCTTATTCATATATATTTAGGACACATTGACACGTTAGTATCAGGACAAATTGACATCTTTACTCTTCGTCATATACTATTGGGCCTTGTTGATCTAACTAGCCTATAAGAGCGGGGGGAATGGCATTAAAAGAGAAGTGTGGGGTTTGTTTGTTTTCTTCTGATTCATACTTACCTAAGTGGATGCTGCCTCAGTCCCCCACCGGCTCTAACACTGAGAACTGAGTGATCAAACACAGCCGCTCGCTCAGTTCTCACAGCTCCCTGAGCAGAGAGCTGGTGACTGTCTCACTTTCTGGAGCACTGGGCTGTGAAGGGGGTGGAAACAGCCAGCTTAGGCTCTCAGTGGATCGCTAAGAGGCTTAGCTAGGTCCGGGCATGAGGACGGATCCTGACTTTATTGTCGCAATCTTGCCCAAGCCTGGACCGCCTCTGTGATATCAGCCGACAGCGGGCTTAAGTCCTCTGTCTTCTGAAAACGGGTCACAGGAGTGCAGAATGAACTGCACTCCTGTGATCCACAGAAGGACAGTCTGCCACATGGGGTGAACCTGCTCTCATCTGTGAAATGCACAGGGCGCCAGTGGCAGACCTGCCAATTCTGGTGTTCAATGGCAATTGAGCTCCACAGTGCCAAGCAGTGAGCACAGGGCCCACTAGAGGATGTCGGGCCCTCAGCACACCCTCGTGAAGTCTGATTCTGATTGTTTGGTCAGGGACATTCACACCAGTGGCCTACTGGAGGTCATTTTGTAGGGCTCTGGTGGTGCTCATCCTGTTCCTCCTCGCACAAATGAGCATATACCGGTCCTGCTGATGGGTTAAGAACCTTCTGCGGCCCTGTCCAGCTTTCCTAGAGTAACTGCCTGTCTCCTGGAATCTCCTCTATGTTCTTGAGATTCTGCTGGGAGACCCAGCAGACCTTCTGGCAATGGTACGTATTGATGTGCCATCCTGGAGGAGTTTGACTGCCTGTGCAACCTCTATAGGGTCCAGGTATGGCCTCATCCTACTGGTAGTGACAATGACCCTAGCCAAATGCAAAACTAATGAAAAACAGTCAAAAAGATGAGTAGGGGAAAAAAATGCCTCTATCTGTAAAACCATTCCTGCTTTGGAGGTTGTCTCATTGTTGCCCATCTAGTGCACCTGTAGTTAATTTCATTAACACCAAACCAGCTGAAACTGGATAACAACCCCCTCTGCCACTTACCTGACCAGATCAATATCCCAGGAATTTAATTGACTAGATGCTATACTCTGATTACAAAGTGTGCCTTTATTTTTTGAGCAGTGTATATATATATATTGCTCAAAGGCCCCAATGGGGCAGACTATGGCAAATGGGACCCCCCCTACCCCTAGCTCACTGGAGCACTGAGCTGTGGAGGAGGCGGGAGCTGGCTCTGTGATGTCAGCCAACATCACCTTTCTAAAGCCAGGAAGTAGACTATAGTTATATAACTATGACATCACTACATACTGATGTAGCACCCTCCTACATAGGTGGTAGGTTAAAAGCATCGTTGCTCCATTCTGCTTATCAGGGGAGCCTGATCTGTTAGTTATGCCTGTTACATGTGTCCAGGTATGAGTCATTTGGTCTGATGGAGTGTCCCCACTGTATCCAATAGGGGAGCCTGTTGGACAGTGGAGGAAACCTGGCCAGTGGCAAATGGGCTTTTGTGGCAGTCCCAGTGGGAAGGCAACACTGCAGTGCATCCTGGGATTGACCATAAAAGCCAAGGGCACATGTGACAGGGGGTCTTTGGTGGGAAGCAGAGTCCCAGGAGGAGGGTGACGGCTGTCTCTCCTCCTGCTGTCTGAGTAAGGTGGTCACTGGCAGTCGGCCAAGTGAACCAGGTGTGGAGATAAGCCTAAAGGATCCTGGAAAGCTGACGGTGGAGTTGCGGGCAGAGTCCTCTGGGAAAAACGTTGTGCATAGTTCCTCTAGTTGGAGTATCCCACTCATCCGTTCTCCCATCCCAAGTTCTACAATAAAACAACAAAAAACCAAATCCCCTGGACTGTTTCCTGACTGAGCCAAGAACCTAAAGTACTAAGGATTCGCATGTTATTGCTATGGGTAACCCAGGGGAACCCACTTCAAGCAGCTCCCAAGGGAGTAGTGCTACACTGACATCATTAATATTAGTGCTCTGCCATTGAGCCTTGTAGAGATAACCAGCCTATGACAGCAGCGAATGGCATTGACTTCTCCTACTTTCTTTGAATATAACAGTTTTCAATAGAGATTATGATTCCAAAGCCAGCACGATGATATTGCATCCTTAGTCATATACCTATGATGTCAGGACACATTGACATGATTATTCTTAGTCATATACCATTGGGCCTTGTTGACTAACTAACCTATGAGAGGGAGGAATGGCATTGACTTCTCATGCTCCCGTTGGGTGTAACAATTCTCCTTAGAAGTCATTATTCCATGCTGAAATGAGTTCAGAAGAAAATCTCTCTTTCTTCTCCTCTTTTCTTCTGAACTCATCTTTCTTCTCCTATTAAAAAACATTTTCAGGCACGTGAAAACAGTCTACGAACTTCTATGTTATCCAAACAGTGCAGCTGTGCTAGAACCAATTTAGAGGGGTAACTCCACTTTCGTAAAAAAAAAAAATAGCAAATAAAAAAATAATAATTATATAGCCTATACAATTGCAACACAAGTCATATTGTAATTTAATGTTATTAAAAATGACCTTTCCTTTTCAATCTGCAGCTGTTGCAATTTTCTGAAAATGCAATGCAATATGGCCGCCTGGAGCTGTTCTGTACACAAAATGTATACTGACCACACCCCCAGAAACATCATTTCCTGCTTGTGTGATTGTCTCACCAATTTTCCCAGAAGTCTGCACTAAGATGCAGAGATTAGCAGAAAAACAGGTGATTTATTTTGGAAAATGTTGACATTTTGGAAAAAAAATGCATTGGTCTGAACAGAGAAGGTGACATCAAGGTGGTGCTTGGTGGCTTTCAATTTCTCCTGGTGGTTGCAGAGGCTCCTTTCAACTATCCTATGCCTGTTCTTGTTTACAGAAACAAACCCTTATTAACACATTTTTTTTTTCTCATTTTTTCTTTTTTTTTTTTTTAATTTAAAGTAAGAAAGCACAAACAAAAATAAGTAATACAAACATTAAAGCAATAAGACACACATGAATACAGAATGAATGATAATGTTATTTATTTCAGCTATGTCCAACTCTCTGGGAATCTACAATCTCATAACGCTTCTTTTAGTTGTTTCATGTTCTGGCTGGTTTTTAGCATTCATGTTGTCAAACCTCCGGGTTTTTTGTATCCAAACTCCTCACTGCCAACTGCTATTATGACATATCCACTGCTTGCAGTGGCAATGATCTTGGGCTTTTGGATGTTCAAGAAGAGGTCCAACCTTTTTCATCCTTTTGATTAGATGTTGCAGACTATCTTTGGTTTATGAGATGAGGGTTCTGTCACCAGCACATGGAAACCTTGACTATTCATTGCAGATTACATAGTTACATAGTAGTTGAGGTTGAATAAAGATGATAGTCCATCCAGTTCAACCTGTGTAGGTGTGTGTGGACATAATCATTTCCTATAGCATGCAATGTCAAGCGGCAGCTGCCAAAGCCAGCAGATTATTAGCATGCATAAAGAAAGGGATGTATTCCAAAGATAAGACTATAATCCTTCCACTTTAAAAAAAATCTCTGGTCCTACCGCATCTGGAGTATTCTGTCCAGTTCTGGTTGCCAGTCCTCAGGAGGGATGTGTTGGAGCGGGAGAGAGTCCAGAGAAGGGCAACTAAACTAATTAGGGGATTGGAGGACCTTAATTATGAAGAGCGTCTGCAATCGCTCGATTTATTCTCCCTGGAGAAGAGACGTCTGAGGGGGGACATGATAGCAATTTATAAATATCTCAATGGGGATCTCAGCTTAGAAAAAAAGCTATTCAGTCGCAAGGATTGCATGAGGACTCAAGGGCATACAATGCAATTAGAGGAGAAGCGTTTTAACCTCAGGCAACGCAGGGGGTTCTTTACTGTTAGGGCTACAAGATTGTGGAATTCTCTACCACAAGAGGTGGTTTCTGCGGGAAGTATGGTGGCTTTCAAAAGACTCTTAGACGTACATCTCAAGGATCAGAACATTCAGGGGTATGAGAGATGAGTACAGCCACACACACCTACACAGGTTGAACTGGATGGACTATTGTCTTTATTCAGCCTCAACTACTAAGTAACTATGTAACCATACCCATGAATGTTTTGATCCTTGAGATGTACATCCAAGAGTCTTTTGAAAGTAGCCATACTCCCCGCAGTAACCACCATTTGTGGTAGAGAATTCCATAATCTTGTAGCCCTTACTGTAAAAAAAACCCCCACGTTGCCTGAGGTTAAATCGCTTCTCCTCTAATCGCATTGTATGGCCTCGTGTCCTCCTACATTCCTTGCGACTGAATAGTTTTTATTCTATGCTGAGATCTTTGCTCACTTCCAGTAGCTTGTTGGGTACCTTGACTTGGAGTGAAGGGTTCCACCATTGGGTACTATGTCCCAAATGCTTGAAAGCCTTCCTATATGACTTTCTTGGCGAGTTTTTTTTTTTTTTTTTTTACATTGATAGGTTATTCCTCAACCCTTCCCATATGCCTGGTCTTGGGACTGGCATGCAGAATGTGATAACAAACAAAATACAATGAGAAAAAAAGTGCTATTAATTTAAAGTGTTCACACTGTCCAATCTGTGTACAGTCAGAGACATCGAGGTGGACTTTAGAAATGTGACCTCTGCTTCCCTTGCTTCAGGACTTCAAAGCAATGGTAGACTCATTCAAAAAATAGAATAAAAAAAAAATACTGGGGTAGGAGAGTCAGGTCACATGATCTGTCTGAAGAGAACCGTGCACTGGAGATACAGGCTGCACACTATGGCAGACAATCCATAAATTCCAGGTGAGGTATTGAACAGACATCGAGTTATCTAGCAGACAGCAATTTCAACTCTCCAGCATAAAAAGCCACCTAAATGAAATAAACTAAACTGCCCTAATAGGCAA
This sequence comes from Pelophylax lessonae, assembly GCF_965119305.1. Classification (NCBI taxonomy): domain Eukaryota; kingdom Metazoa; phylum Chordata; class Amphibia; order Anura; family Ranidae; genus Pelophylax; species Pelophylax lessonae. Next base: position 19,172,831 of record NC_138772.1, read on the forward strand.
GAAATTCAACATGCAAGGGGGAAGAAAATGGGGATTTTAAAGGTGCCAATAAATTTAACGTCAGATCATTATTCAAAATATACAAATTTTATTCAAATAATTAATTTAAAAAGAATTAACCATAAAGTAAACAGACATACAACATAATTAAAATCAGTTATCTATCGCTGTATACATTAATACAAATATTTAATATATATTCATATACAGTGGGTACGGAAAGTATTCAGACCCCCTTAAATTTTTCACTCTTTGTTATATTGCAGCCATTTGCTAAAATCATTTAAGTTCATTCTTCTTCCTCATGAATGTACACATAGCACCCCATACTGACAGAAAAACACAGAATTGTTGACATTGTTGCAGATTTATTAAAAAAGAAAAACTGAAATATCACATGGTCCTAAGTAGGGTTGAGCGGACACCTAGATGTCCGTGTTCGACGGGTTCGGCCGAACTTTAAAAAAAAGTCCGGGTCCGTGTCCCGGACTTTTACCGAACTTTTCCCGGACACCGAACCCCATTGAAGTCAATGGGGACCCGAACTTTAAGGCACTAAAATGGCTCTAAAACACCAAAGGAAAGGGCTAGAGTGCTGCAAATGGCAGCAAAACGTAATTAAGAGCATGGCAAGTGCTCTGCAAACAAATGTGGATAGGGAAATAACTTAAAACAACAAAAAAAAACAGAAAAATAAAACAATGTTCTTCTTCATCTCTGAAGGACGAGGCCCATATGGAGTAGGAGGGAGGTTGAGGTGGTGGTGGATGTGGCGGTGACATAGGCGTGCGCACAGGGTGTGCTGGGTGTGCCTGGGCACACCCTAATCACCTAGGGCACATAGCATTGCCAGTGAGGAGATGGGAAAGATCTCCCTGGGACCTGCTCTGCTCTATTTCTCCTTGCCTACAGGTACATGGCCCCGATACATTACTCTCCCTGCTGGCAAACACATGCATGTGTATTTCAACTTTGGGGTGCACACCTTAATGCAATAGGCTGCGCACACCTATGGGCGGTGTAGGTGGAAGCGGCGGTGGAGGAGGACCAGGGCCGGATTAACAGCATCATGGGCTTGGTGCTGAGGATTTTGAAGGGCCTTAGGGCCGTGCCTTGCCATGCACCCAGAGGAGGAAGGGTGCAGCCATGCATGCCTAATTCAACATGGGATGCTGTCTCTGAAGCCCATAAACACATCCATGCATCGCCAACTGTCCCTCCTTGTCCGGCCTTCACGCTGTGTGGGGAGGTTCTGAGGGTGCTGCCTGGGGAAGCGAGCATAGAAGCCAGACTTCTGTGTTTACAAGTGACAGAAGAGCGGTAACAGTGAATATGGCCAACCCGGGGCCTATATAAAAGGTAGGGGCCTGGAGCTGCAGCTCCAATAGCCCCTACATTAATCTGGCCCTGAGGAGGAGGACGAGGTAGCCAACACTGCTTCTTTTCACAAATTTTAAATGAGGGTACACCCCAAAAGAGTGAGAAAGAGCAAAAATGGAACAATGGGTGGGTAAGGTCGGTATCCATTGCTATTCTGCATAAGGTACGGAAAAGTCCCGTGGGATCCATGCCTGGTTCATTTTAATGAACGTGAGCTTGTCCACATTGTCTCTGGACAGGCGGCTGCGCTTGTCTGTTATAACGCCCCCAGCCGTGCTAAATACCCGTTCAGATAATACACTGGCTGCAGGGCACGCCAGCACCTCCAAGGCGTAAAGGGCAAGCTCAGGCCATGTGCCCAATTTGGAGACCCAGAAGTTGAAGGGGGCAGACCCGTCATTCACTACATGTAGGCGTGTGCACACATACTGCTCCACCATGTTGGTAAAATGCTGCCTCCTGCTAAGACGTTCCATCTGAGCTGCTGGTGCTGCTGTTTGTTGTGGCGTGCTGACAAAGCTTTTCCACATTTCGGCCATGCTAACCCTGCCTTCTGAGGTGCTGGCGGTGCCCTGGTTGCGTTGGCGACCTCCTCCTCCTCCTCCTCTGCCTTGTGCTTCCACTGTGGCCCCGCTGTCAGATGGGAATGCCAGCAGCATGGCGTCTACCAGCGTGCGCTTGTACTCGCGCATCTTGCGATCGCGCTCCAGTGAGTGAATTAAGGACGGTACGTTGTCCTTGTAACAGGGATCCAGCAGCGTGGCCACCCAGTAATCAGCACAAGTTAGAATGTGGGCAACTCGGCGGTCGTTGTGGAGACACTGCAGCATGTAATCGCTCATGTGTGCCAGGCTGCCCAGAGGCAACGAAAGGCTGTCCTCTGTGGGAGGTGTATGGTCCGTGTCCTCTGTATCCCCCCAGCCACGCACCAGTGATGGCCATGAGCTGGCCTGGGTGCCACCCTGCTGTGAACATGGTTCCATCTCCTCCTCCAGCTCCTCCTCCTCCTCATCCTCCTCATCCTCCAGAACTGTGCCCCTGCTGGACAATTGCGTCCCTGGCGTTTGCGTGTGCAGGAACCCACCCTCGGAGCCCCTTGCGAATGACTGCCCTGAAAGCCTTGGAAATGTTACCTCTTCATCCTCCTCCTCCTCCTCATCCTGTGCCACATCCTCTTCCATCATCGCCCGAATTGTTTTTTCAAGGAGGCATAGAAGTGGGATAGTTAAGCTGAGAACGGCGTCATTGCCACTGGCCATGTTGGTGGAGTACTCAAAACAGCGCAACAAGGCACACAGGTCTCGCATGGAGGCCCAGTTATTGGTGGTGAAGTGGTGCTGTTCCGCAGAGCGACTCACGCGTGCGTGCTGCAGCTGAAACTCCACTATGGCCTGCTGCTGCTCGCACAGTCTTTCCAGCATGTGCAAGGTGGAGTTCCACCTTGTGGGCACGTCACATATGAGGCGGTGAGCGGGAAGGCCGAAGTTACGCTGCAGCGCTGCCAGGCGAGCAGCAGCAGGGTGAGAACGCCGAAAGTGCGCACAAACGGCCCGCACTTTCTGCAGCAGCTCTGACATATCGGGGTAGTTTTTAAGGAACCTCTGCACCACCAAATTCAGCACATGCGCCAGGCAAGGGATGTGCGTCAAACCGGCTAGGCCCAGAGCTGCTATGAGATTTCGCCCGTTATCGCACACCACCAGGCCGGGCTTGAGGCTCGCTGGCAGCAACCACTCATTTGTCTGCTGTTCCATGCTCCTCCACAACTCCTGCGCGGTGTGTGGTTTGTCCCCCAAACAGGCAAGTTGTAAAACTGCCTGCTGTCGTTTACCCCTGGCCGTGCTGAAGTTGGTGGTGAAGGTGTTACGCTGTCCGGATGAGGAGGCGGTAGAGGATGAGGAAGCGGAGTAGGAGGAGTTAGGAACAGGAGGCAAACTGAAGCGCCCTGCAATCCTCGGTGGTGGAAGGACATGCGCCAAATTGCTATCCGCCTCAGGCCCATCCGCCACTGCATTTACCCAGTGTGCCGTTAGGGAGATATAACGCCCCTGACCGTGCTTACTGGTCCACGTATCCGTAGTTAGGTGGACCTTGGCACAGATGGCGTTGCGCAGTGCACACCTGATTTTTTCCCCCACTTGGTTGTGCAGGGAAGGGATGGCTTGCCTGGAAAAGTAGTGGCGGCTGGGCACGACGTACTGTGGGACAGCCACCGACATAAGGTTTTTAAAACTGTGCGTCTCCACCAGACGGAATGACAGCATTTCAAAGGCCAATAATTTTGAAATGCTGGCATTCAGGGCCAGGGATCGCGGGTGGGTAGGGGGGTACTTCCTCTTCCTCTCAAGTGTTTGGGAGATGGAAAGCTGAACGCTTCCACGGGACATTGTGGAGATGGTTGTTGGTGACCCAGGTGGTGGTGTTGCTGACAGATCGTCTGTTTGCGGGGTGGCAGGTGCCGGTATCACTACAGATGTGGCTGGAGCGGCCGAGACTGCAGCAGAAGAGGAAGCAGGATGAGCCAGAGACGTTTCTTGGTTTTGAAGGTGTGTACTCCACTGCAGCTCGTGCTTTGCACTTAGATGCCTGATCATGCAGGTTGTGCTCAGGTTGAGAAGGTTCATGCCTCGCTTCAAGCTCTGATTGCACAGGGTGCAAACCACTCGTGTCCTGTCATCAGCACATTTTCTAAAGAACTTCCACGCTAGAGAACTCCTTTGAGCTGACTTTGGTGCGCTCGTTCCCTTGCTGCGTTGGGCAGTAGCGGGCGTAGTGTCTAGGGCACGGCCGCTCCGCTTCTGCACCCTGCTCCCTCTTCTGTTGTGCTGGTGGCTCTGTGCGACCACCGCCTCTTCCTCCAAACTACTCAGTTCACCTGCATGACGTTCATTCCATGTGGGGTCGAGGACCTCATCGTCCTCCACATCATCTTCCACCCAGTCTTCACCCCTGCCCTCCTTGTCGGTCTCCACAATGCTGAACGCCGCAGCAGTTGGCACCTGCGTTTCGTCATCATCGGAGACGTGCTGCGATGATCCTTGCATGTACTCATCTTGAGAAATAAGTGGTTGGGCATCGCTGCACTCAATCTCTTCCACTTCTGGGGCAGGGCTAGGTGGATGGCCCTGGGAAACCCTGCTGACAGAGTCCTCAAAAAGAATAAGAGACTGCTGTATGGCTTGGGGCTCAGACTGCTGGCCTGATTTGCAAGGGGGTGAGGTGAAAGACGGTTGGACATTGGCTGCAGGTGCCAACTCTGACCTTTCTGCAGTAGACTGGGTGGGAGACAATGTGAAGGAACTGGAGGCACTGTCAGCAGCAAACCAATCTACTATCGCCTCAACTTGTTCTGGCCTCATCACTTCTAGGGGCGTTTGATGCCCTACCAAATACTGATGCAGGTTCTGTCGCCTACTCACACTTGAGGAAGGTGTTTCACTTGTGCGTGTAGCTGGCACAGATCGACCATGTCCTCTCCTTGCAACAGGAGCTCTACCAGCAGCACCACGACCCAGGCCACGGCCCTTATTTGACGGTCTCCTCATATTTCTGTAATTTAAGATCTTGCCCTAGAAAGGTTTTTATTGAATAGCGGAATAGAAAATATGATCCAAAAAAAGTGTATGTATATCACACGTACACAACCACACTAGGCCCCAATTACTATTGTTTGTACCCCTAAAAGGCTAGATGAGGAGTAGGGGGAGTATGGAACAGGCAGCACCCTCAAACCTTCAGAAGTATGAGATGAACCCCAACAACTTGGAAAGGTGGATCTCTCTCACACGTACCGACACAGACTATCCCGCAATTCAATTGATCCTCAAAGGTTTTTATTGAATAGCGGAATAGGAAATATGATCCCAAAAAAGTGTATGTATATCACACGTACACAACCACACTAGGCCCCAATTACTATTGTTTGTACCCCTAAAAGGCTAGGAGTAGGGGGAGTATGGAACAGGCAGCACCCTCAAACCTTCAGAAGTATGAGATGAACCCCAACAACTTGGAAAGGTGGATCTCTCTCACACGTACCAACACAGACTATCCCCCAATTTAACTGATCCCCAAAGGTTTTTGATTAAATAGCGGAATAGAAAATATGATCCCAAAAAAGTGTATGTATATCACACGTACACAACCACACTAGGCCCCAATTACTATTGTTTGTACCCCTAAAAGGCTAGGAGTAGGGGGAGTATGGAACAGGCAGCACCCTCAAACCTTCAGAAGTATGAGATGAACCCCAACAACTTGGAAAGGTGGATCTCTCTCACACGTACCAACACAGACTATCCCCCAATTTAACTGATCCCCAAAGGTTTTTGATTAAATAGCGGAATAGAAAATATGATCCCAAAAAAGTGTATGTATATCACACGTACACAACCACACTAGGCCCCAATTACTATTGTTTGTACCCCTAAAAGGCTAGGAGTAGGGGGAGTATGGAACAGGCAGCACCCTCAAACCTTCAGAAGTATGAGATGAACCCCAACAACTTGGAAAGGTGGATCTCTCTCACACGTACCAACACAGACTATCCCCCAATTTAACTGATCCCCAAAGGTTTTTGATTAAATAGCGGAATAGAAAATATGATCCCAAAAAAGTGTATGTATATCACACGTACACAACCACACTAGGCCCCAATTACTATTGTTTGTACCCCTAAAAGGCTAGGAGTAGGGGGAGTATGGAACAGGCAGCACCCTCAAACCTTCAGAAGTATGAGATGAACCTCAACAACTTGGAAAGGTGGATCTCTCTCACACGTACCAACACAGACTATCCCCCAATTTAACTGATCCCCAAAGGTTTTTGATTAAATAGCGGAATAGAAAATATGATCCCAAAAAAGTGTATGTATATCACACGTACACAACCACACTAGGCCCCAATTACTATTGTTTGTACCCCTAAAAGGCTAGGAGTAGGGGGAGTATGGAACAGGCAGCACCCTCAAACCTTCAGAAGTATGAGATGAACCCCAACAACTTGGAAAGGTGGATCTCTCTCACACGTACCAACACAGACTATCCCCCAATTTAACTGATCCCCAAAGGTTTTTGATTAAATAGCGGAATAGAAAATATGATCCCAAAAAAGTGTATGTATATCACACGTACACAACCACACTAGGCCCCAATTACTATTGTTTGTACCCCTAAAAGGCTAGGAGTAGGGGGAGTATGGAACAGGCAGCACCCTCAAACCTTCAGAAGTATGAGATGAACCCCAACAACTTGGAAAGGTGGATCTCTCTCACACGTACCAACACAGACTATCCCCCAATTTAACTGATCCCCAAAGGTTTTTGATTAAATAGCGGAATAGAAAATATGATCCCAAAAAAGTGTATGTATATCACACGTACACAACCACACTAGGCCCCAATTACTATTGTTTGTACCCCTAAAAGGCTAGGAGTAGGGGGAGTATGGAACAGGCAGCACCCTCAAACCTTCAGAAGTATGAGATGAACCCCAACAACTTGGAAAGGTGGATCTCTCTCACACGTACCAACACAGACTATCCCCCAATTTAACTGATCCCCAAAGGTTTTTGATTAAATAGCGGAATAGAAAATATGATCCCAAAAAAGTGTATGTATATCACACGTACACAACCACACTAGGCCCCAATTACTATTGTTTGTACCCCTAAAAGGCTAGATGAGGAGTAGGGGGAGTATGGAACAGGCAGCACCCTCAAACCTTCAGTATGAGATTGTGTTCACTGTACCCCACAAAGATTGTGTTCACTGCACCCCACAAAGATTGTGTTCACTGCACCTCACAAAGATTGTGTTCACTGTACCCCCCAAAGATTGTGTTCACTGCACCCCACAAAGATTCTGTTCACTGTACCCCACAAAGATTGTGTTCACTGCACCCCAAAAAGATTGTGTTCACTGCACCCCAAAAAGGATGTTGTTCACTGCACCCCAAAAAGGATGTTGTTCACTCCACCCCAAAAAGATTGTGTTCACTGCACCCCACAAAGATTGTGTTCACTGCACCCCAAAAAGATTGTGTTCACTGCACCCCAAAAAGATTGTGTTCACTGCACCCCAAAAATGATTTTGTTCACTGCACCCCAAAAAGGATTTTGTTCACTGCACCCCAAAAAGGATGTTGTTCACTCCACCCCAAAAAGATTGTGTTCACTGCACCCCAAAAAGATTGTGTTCACTGCACCCCACAAAGGATTTTGTTCACTGCACCCCAAAAAGATTGTGTTCACTGCACCCCAAAAAGGATGTTGTTCACTGCACCCCAAAAAGGATTTTGTTCACTGCACCCCAAAAAGATTGTGTTCACTGCACCCCACAAAGGATTTTGTTCACTGCACCCCACAAAGATTGTGTTCACTGCACACCAAAAAGGATTGTGTTCACTGCACCCCAAAAAGATTTTGTTCACTGCACCCCAAAAAGATTGTGTTCACTGCAGCCCAAAAAGATTGTGTTCACTGCAGCCCAAAAAGATTGTGTTCACTGCAGCCCAAAAAGATTGTGTTCACTGCAGCCCAAAAAGATTGTGTTCACTGCAGCTCACACACAGAAAAATGGATGTGGATCACTGACACCTGCCTATCTCCAATCCCACACCACACAGCAATATCGATTGTAGTTTGTAGAACACAGTTTCCCTAAAATTCAGCAGACTCTGTCCCTAACAGGATTGAGAAGAGATCGTAGATCAGGATTGAGTGCAGACCCCACCCCCCACACAGCAATATCGATTGTAGTTTGTAGAAGACACTGACCCTATATAATTCAGCAGACTCTATCCCTAAAATGCCTACAACTCGCCCTGCCTAAACACTCCGACCTGTCCCTCAATTCTATCCGGACACAAATGGTTTTTTCCTGCCTATCTTTCCCTAATCAGCAGCCAGCACGTTGATGTGTGCTCTGTCCCTGAATCTAAGCAGCATAATGACGCCGCTGCGGCTGCCTCGAACTTATAAAGACTTGGTCACATGCTTCAGACGGCCAATCACAGCTACTGAGACATTTGCAGGCATGGCTGGGATGGCTTAAGGCACACCAGTTAAACGATTGTTGATTGGCTGTTGAAAGCCCGCCATGAAAAGAGCGCCAAAGCATGCAAAACCCGGAAATAAAACGACCGAACACGGATTTTTACCCGAACATACAGTAAAGTGTCCGTGTCCGTGTTCGGGTACAAAAAATCCAATTATTCGGTACGAACACGAATAATACAGTCCGTGTTCACTCAACACTAGTCCTAAGTATTCAGACCCTTTGCTGTGACACTCATATATTTAACTCAGGTGCTTTCCATTTCTTCTGATCCTCCTTGAGATGGTTCTACACCTTCACTTGAGTCCAGCTGTGTTTGATTATACTGATTGGACTTGATTAGGAAAGCCACACACCTGTCTATATAAGACCTTCCAGATCACAATGCATGTCAGAGCAAATGAGAATCATGAGGTCAAAGGAACTGCCTGAAGAGCTCAGAGACAGAATTGTGGCAAGGCACAGATCTGGCCAAGGTTACAAAAAGATTTCTGCTGCACTTAAGGTTCCTAAGAGCACAGTGGCCTCCAGGGGCGGGCTGGGCCAGGGGGCAATTTCCCCCTGGGCCGATCTGATCCCCCCCAGAAAAGGCCGCTCAGTTTCTTCCTTAAAGTTCAGGATCAGTATGCATTTATTGTGACTGGTATGGCCGCCCGGAGACCTGGTTGCTAGATCACCAGCCGCTTGGCGTCTAGCAACCAGTGACGTCACGAACGGTCTCCAGAGGAGGAAGGCGAGGCAGAGTGGAGAGGACCTATCATGCAAAGCGGATCATCCTCCGCGCCGATTACTGGCTCCACCTGCCTCTGGCTCCTCCCTCCATCTTCCACTGTCGGGACTCGGGTAGCTGCAGAAGAGAAGAAGAAGAGGTATGTGCTTACAATGGGAGCTTTAGCTTACTTGCCATTGCCACTGTGGGAACAGCAGCATTCGTTGCTTTTAACTACATACACTGGCCGGTGATGTATGTAGTTAGAAGCTCCATTCCTGGTTTCTGTCTCTCCCCCAGTCCCCCTTCCCCCGAAGTGTCCTCCTGCACTCTGATCTCTGTCCCCCCTTCTGATCATCAGTGCCGTGCAATAAGAGGATCGGGAGGCGGAGCACACACTGCAGGAAGGGAGAGAGGTCAGCTGGGTTTATTCTAGAAGTCTGGAGGTAAGCTGCAACGTTTCTGCTAGGAGGATTTGTTTTGCAGTGAAGGGTCCTAAGTAAGAAGTACTGTAGAAGAGAGTGTGTGTGTGTGTGTATGTGTCTATGTATGTGTGTGTGTATGTATGTGTATGTGTGTGTGTATGTGTGAGTATGTGTCTATGTATGTATGTGTGTGTGTATGTGTGTGTGTATATGTGTGTATGTATGTGTGTGTGTGTGTGAGTATGTGTGTATGTATGTGTCTAAGATAGCAGCCCCCCCCCCAGAGTTGACAGACATTTCCCAAACTGACACACAGCCCTATCTATACCAACAAACTCCAATTACTATGTCCAGTAAGGGCTCTTTCACACGAGCGATCCGATCAGATCCGCCTGTCAGTTTTTTAGGCGGATCTGATCGGATCCTCCATGCAGCTCTATGGGGCAGCGGATGTCAGCGGAGACACCTCCGCTGACACCCGCTGCCATCCGTATCCGATCCTGTCCGTGAAATCTGGATGGATGGAAACCCTATTTTTCCATCCGTTCAGGGATCGGATCGGATGAGAGTGGACAGGCGGTCCGCTCTCATCTTATCCCCCATAGAGAGCAGCGGGAGCTGTGACACCTCTCTCCGCACTGCAAGCGGAGATGGAGCTGTCATCCGCCGGCTCAGCGGGGATCATCGGATCGATCCCCACTGAGCAGCACAGATCCGCCTAAGGAGGCGGACCGTGTGAAAGAGCCCTTAATGTGAATTTAATTTATGACCATCCTTTTTAACCCTGTATCAACCAAACTCTGTACAATCAATAACTCACCACCTAACTAAACACTCTATAGGTCCTTCCACACGGGCATTTTGTCCAGCGGACTCTGTTTTGCTCAGCAGGGATTGATCCGTTGATCCCTGCCAAGCAAGCGAATGACAGGTCAGTCTCTGCTCACTGTGCAGAGACGGACCTGTCAGATCCCTGCTATCCTCTATGGGAGATTGGATGATAATGGACTGCCTGTCCATCTTCATCATATCCAATCCTCCAGACGGATGGAAAATAGGATTTCATGGACAGGATCGGATAGCAGCGGGTGTCAGCGGACATGTCACCACTGACATCCACTGCTCCATAGGGGTATATGGAGTGTCCGATTAGGTCCGCCTGAAAAACTGACAGGTGGACCTGATTGGAAAGCCCTACTGTCATACCCTCCACACTCCTCTCCTGTACATACCGCCCACTGTCATACCCTCCACACTCCTCTCCTGTACATACCGCCCACTGTCATACCCTCCACACTCCTCTCCTGTACATACCACCCACTGTCATACCCTCCACACTCCTCTCCTGTACATACCGCCCACTGTCATACCCTCCAAACTCCTCTCCTGTACATACCACCCACTGTCATACCCTCCAAACTCCTCTCCTGTACATACCGCCCACTGTCATACCCTCCACACTCCTCTCCTGTACATACCGCCCACTGTCATACCCTCCACACTCCTCTCCTGTACATACCACCCACTGTCATACCCTCCACACTCCTCTCCTGTACATACCGCCCACTGTCATACCCTCCAAACTCCTCTCCTGTACATACCACCCACTGTCATACCCTCCACACTCCTCTCCTGTACATACCGCCCACTGTCATACCCTCCACACTCCTCTCCTGTACATACCGCCCACTGTCATACCCTCCACACTCCTCTCCTGTACATACCACCCACTGTCATACCCTCCAAACTCCTCTCCTGTACATACCGCCCACTGTCATACCCTCCACACTCCTCTCCTGTACATACCACCCACTGTCATACCCTCCACACTCCTCTCCTGTACATACTGCCCACTGTCATACCCTCCACACTCCTCTCCTGTACATACTGCCCACTGTCATACCCTCCACACTCCTCTCCTGTACATACTGCCCACTGTCATACCCTCCACACTCCTCTCCTGTACATACTGCCCACTGTCATACCCTCCACACTCCTCTCCTGTACATACCACCCACTGTCATCCCTCCACAATTCTCTCCTGTACATACTGCCCATTGTCATACCCTCCACGCTCCTCTCCTGCACACAATACCCACCAGCATACCCTCCTTAGCATGTGTCCTTAGTCCCTTTCTTTGCATCAAATGTGAGACTTCAGGGATCTGTTTAGCCCCCTGTTATCTCACCAAAGCTCCCTGCACCCACCAGCGTTTTGAAAAATAAAGTATAAAATCATTAAATTAAAATGAAAAAATAAAAATGGAAAAAAATAATTGTAAAAATAAAATAAAAAAATCCAAAATGTGGCATAATTTATCTACACCCACTGTGTGCCGCAATGCACTATGCACACTACAGGTCACCATCTCCCTGCTAAGTTTCCCAGGGCAGTACTTTTCCCAGGGGCCCATGATGCTGGTAAGGTGGCACTGACCTCATTTCTTCATTGGGTCACCAGCTTTAAGTCTTCTGCCTGTCTGCACGTTCATGAGCTTCATGCCCTTCCACGTAGGCCTAATGCATTAATGTTGCATCATATTAGCAGCCATCTTTAAACCTGGGGGCTCATGATCTCCTATTGCCCGGGGGCCCCATGAGTTGTCATTCCGCGCCTGCCTGAAGACAAATTCCTTGTTTGGTGAACATGCTGGCCATACATTCCAAAGCTAGAGAATCAATGACCGGCAGCTCTGTGTACAGATCTCAGAGCACCTCCAAGGAAATGTACATCTATGGAGGTTCATTGCACAGATGAGAACACCAGTCTGTCTGCGTTCTGATCTGTACATTGGGCTCACAGATGTACAGTACATTCTGGGAGGTGTTTGGAGTTCCATGCAGGCTGCCGCCTGTCATTGATTTCAGCTGGTGGGCTGCATAGAACATCTGTGCAGTGCACCCCACGAAGGTATATGGATTGGATGTATGGATCAGTGTGGAGGGTATGGTGGAGAGTATGGTACACGGATGTATGGATCAGTGTGGAGGGTATGGTGGAGAGTATGGTACACGGATGTATGGATCAGTGTGGAGGGTATGGTGGAGAGTATGGTACACGGATGTATGGATCAGTGTGGAGGGTATGGTGGAGAGTATGGTACACGGATGTATGGATCAGTGTGGAGGGTATGGTGGAGAGTATGGTACACGGATGTATGGATCAGTGTGGAGGGTATGGTGGAGAGTATGGTACACGGATGTATGGATCAGTGTGGAGGGTATGGTGGAGAGTATGGTACACGGATGTATGGATCAGTGTGGAGGGTATGGTGGAGAGTATGGTACACGGATGTATGGATCAGTGTGGAGGGTATGGTGGAGAGTATGGTACACGGATGTATGGATCAGTGTGGAGGGTATGGTGGAGAGTATGGTGCACGGATGTATGGATCAGTGTGGAGGGTATGAGGGAGAGTATGATGCATGGATGTATGGATTGGTGTCGAGAGTATGGTGTATGGATCGGTGTGGATTGTATGGTGGAGAGTATGGTGCACGGGTGTATGGATCGGTGTGGAGAGTATGGTGCATGGATGTATGGATCGTTGTGGAGGGTATGGTGCACGGATGTATTGATCGGTTTGGAGGGTATGATGGAGAGTATGGTGCACGGATGTATTGATCGGTGTGGAGAGTATGGTGGAGAGTATGGTGCACGGATGTATGGATCGGTGTGGAGGGTATGGTGGAGAGTATGGTGCACAGATATATGGATAGGTGTGGAGAGTATGGTGCACAGATATATGGATAGGTGTGGAGAGTATGGTGCACAGATATATGGATAGGTGTGGAGAGTATGGTGCACAGATATATGGATAGGTGTGGAGAGTATGGTGCACAGATATATGGATAGGTGTGGAGAGTATGGTGCACAGATATATGGATAGGTGTGGAGAGTATGGTGCACAGATATATGGATAGGTGTGGAGAGTATGGTGCACGGATGTATGGATCGGTGTGGAGGGTATGGTGGAGAGTTTTTTTGTTAAACCTCCTTTGTTGCTATTAAAATAAAATTATGATACCACATTGTATCAAATTTGTCTTACTATATAACATCAATATCCGTTTTAAAACAAGGTGGGCATGGATGGTGAGTTTATTCGGTGGTTCAATGGGCCACTTGACTGGACTTGCCCCCCAGGCCTAAGGCTGCCAGCCCTCCCCTGGTGGCCTCCATAATCCTCAAATGGAAGACTTTTGGGACGACCAGAACCCTTCCTAGAGCTGGCCGTCCGGCCAAACTGAGCTATCGGGGGAGAAGAGCCTTGGTGAGAGAGGTAAAGAAGAACCCAAAGATCACTGTGGCTGAGCTCCAGAGATGCAGTCAGGAGATGGGAGAAAGTTGTAGAAAGTCAACCATCACTGCAGCCCTCCATCAGTCGGGGCTTTATGGCAGAGTGGCCCGACGGAAGCCTCTCCTCAGTGTAAGACACATGAAAGCCCGCATGGAGTTTGCTAAAAAAACACCTGAAGGACTCCAAGATGGTGAGAAATAAGATTCTCTGGTCTGATGAGACCAAAATAGAACTTTTTGGCCTTAATTCTAAGCGGTATGTGTGGAGAAAACCAGGCACTGCTCATCACTTGTCCAATACAGTCCAAACAGTGAAGCATGGTGGTGGCAGCATCATGCTGTGGGGGTGTTTTTCAGCTGCAGGGACAGGACGACTGGTTGCAATCGAGGGAAAGATGAATGCGGCCAAGTACAGGGATATCCTGGACAAAAACCTTCTCCAGAGTGCTCTGGACCTCAGACTGGTTCGAAGGTTTACCTTCCAACAAGACAATGACCCTAAGCACACAGCTAAAATAACGAAGGAGTGGCTTCACAACAACTCCGTGACTGTTCTTGAATGGCCCAGCCAGAGCCCTGACTTAAACCCAATTAAGCATCTCTGGAGAGACCTAAAAATGGCTGTCCACCAACGTTTACCATCCAACCTGACAGAACTGGAGAGGATCTGCAAGGAGGAATGGCAGAGGATCCCCAAATCCAGGTGTGAAAGACTTGTTGCATCTTTCCCAAAAAGACTCCTGGCTGTATTAGATCAAAAGGGGGCTTCTACTAAATACTGAGCAAAGGGTCTGAATACTTAGGACCATGTGATATTTCAGTTTTTCTTTTTTAATAAATCTGCAACAATGTCAACAATTCTGTGTTTTTCTGTCAGTATGGGGTGCTATGTGTACATTCATGAGGAAGAAGAATGAACCTAAATGATTTTAGCAAATGGCTGCAATATAACAAAGAGTGAAAAATTTAAGGGGGTCTGAATACTTTCCGTACCCACTGTATATATATATATATATATATATATATATATTTGCAATATTGTCGCAGAGTAGCAATCCTGACATTCAGGAATCCAGCAAACCAGAACGGTTTCTTCAGGGGATATGTTTTGTGCTACTTCTAAAATAAAAAAAAAAAATATATATATATATATATATATATATATACATACAAGATGTAAGAAATAAATACAATATCAACTGATAAATGCATTATATGTATATTTATACATCTAGATATTATTAATTTAATATACAACCTAGATATTATTAATTTAATATACAACATTGCAAAAAATACATTTAATTGTATAAACTTAAAACATTATTGTCAGTACAAACAAAATATTTGTATACTTTCAAAATACACATTGTTATCTGACCATTACACTAAAATAAGTATTTCAACATGGAAACCAATAATCAATTGTATATAAAGAGAGGTGCTTACCTAAAGTCAGGCGCTGCAGATTAAATATATATATGTTATTAGATCAAGATATGCATCAGGTGGTATATCGGTCAACTGCAGGAGGAGTGGTTTGATAATTTAAAAATAAAAATGTGCAATAAAAAAAAAAAAAAAGTTGACCAATATACCACCATATGATGCATATCTTGATCTAACAACATTCTACCTATATATATATATATTTTATATATTTAATCTGCAGGGCCTCACTTGAGGTAAGCAGCACCTTTCATTATATCTAATTTATTATTGGTTTCCATGTTGAAATACTTATTTTAGTATAATGGTTGGATAACAATGTGTATTTGGAAAGTATACAAATATTTTGTACTGATAATAGAAACATAGAAACATAGAATGTGTAGGCAGATAAGAACCATTTGGCCCATCTAGTCTGCCCAATATATCTGAATCCTATGAATAGTCCCTGGCCCTATCTTATATGAAGGATAGCCTTATGCCTATCCCATGCATGCTTAAACTCCTTCACTGTATTTGCAGCTACCACTTCTGCAGGAAGGTTATTCCATGCATCCACTACTCTCTCAGTAAAGTAATACTTCCTCATATTACTTTTAAACCTTTGCCCCTCTAATTTAAAACTGTGTCCTCTTGTGGTAGTTTTTCTTCTTTTAAATATGCTCTCCTCCTTTACCGAGTTGATTCCCTTTATGTATTTAAAGGTTTCTATCATATCCCCTCTGTCTCTTCTTTCTTCCAAGCTATACATGTTAAGGTCCTTTAATCTTTCCTGGTAAGTTTTTTCCTGCAATCCATGTACTAGTTTAGTAGCTCTTCTCTGAACTCTCTCTAGAGTATCTATATCCTTCTGGAGATATGGCCTCCAGTACTGCGCACAATACTCCAAGTGAGGTCTCACCAGTGTTCTGTACAGCGGCATAAGCACTTCTCTCTTTCTACTGCTTATACCTCTCCCTATACATCCAAGCATTCTGCTGGCATTTCGTGCTGCTCTATTACATTGTCCTCCCACCTTTAAGTCTTCTGAAATAATTACTCCTAAATCCCTTTCCTCAGATACTGAGGTCAGGACTGTGTCAAATATTCTATATTCTGCCCTTGGGTTTTTACGCCCCAGGTGCATTATCTTGCACTTATCCACATTAAATTTCAGTTGCCAGAGTTCTGACCATTCTTCTAGTTTTCCTAAATCCTTTTCCATTTGGCGTTTTCCTCCAGGAACATCAACCCTGTTACATATCTTTGTGTCATCAGCAAAAAGACAAACCTTACCATCGAGGCCTTTTGCAATATCACTTATGAAGATATTAAACAAAACTGGTCCCAGTACAGATCCCTGAGGTACCCCACTGGTAACATGACCTTGTTCTGAATGTTCTCCATTGACTACAACCCTCTGTTGTCTGTCACTCAGCCACTGCCTAATCCACTCAACAATATGGGAGTCCATGCTCAATGACTGCAGTTTATTGATAAGTCTTCTATGTGGGACAGTGTCAAAAGCCTTACTAAAATCTAGATATGCAATGTCTACTGCACCTCCACCGTCTATTATTTTAGTCACCCAGTCAAAAAAATCTATAAGATTTGTTTGACATGATCTCCCTGAAGTAAACCCATGTTGTTTTTCATCTTGCAATCCATGGGATTTAAGATGTTCCACAATCCTATCCTTTAATAGGGTTTCCTATTATATATATTATATTATTAATAATGCATTAAGTTTATACAATTAAATTTATTTTTTGCAATGTTGTATATTAAATTAATAATATCTAGATGTGTACATATATAATGCATTTATCAGTTGATATTGTATTCATTTTTTACATCTTATATATATTTTTTTTGTTTTAGAAGTATCACAAAACATATCCCCTGAAGAAACCGTTCTGGTAAAACATGTTGGGATTGCTACTCTGCGACAACAATGCATATATATATATATATAACATTTTTTCTTTAATGTATACAGCAACAAATAACTGATTTTAATTATGTTGTATGTCTGTTTACTTTATGGTTAATTATTTTTACATAATTATTTGAACAAAATTTGTATTTTTTAAATAATGCTCTGATGTTAAATTTATTGGCACTTCTAAAATCCCTATTTTCTTCCACCTTGCGGGTTGACTTTCCTTCCCTTTTTTCATTGGGATGTGTTGCCTTTGAGTCATTCTCCAGGCAACTATTTCTATTGCATAAACTGCCTTAATGTATCACCCACAAAGACACATTCTTAACCCTCATTATGACCAGGACCTTTTTTGCTAGTTGGCACTGCGCTATCGTAACTGGTAATTGCGTGGTCATGCAACACTGTACCCAAATTAAATTTACATAATTTGAAATTTATATATATATATTTTTTTCACAGAAATAGAGCTTTCTTTCGAACCCCACTGTGTTTTTTTTTTTTTTGCAAAATAAATGAAAAAAGAACGAAAATTTTGGGAAAAAAAAATATATTTTTTTTTTACTTTCTGCTATAAAGCATATCCAATTAACCAGTTCTGGACAAAAAGTTTTTCCCCCTTAACGACCAGGCCATTTTTTGCAATTTGCCATTGCGTTACTTTAACGGACAATTGCGCGGTCGTGTGACACTACACCCAAATAAAGTTGATGTTTTTTGTTTCCCTATAAATAGAGCTTTCTTTTGGTGGTATTCGATTACCTCTGCGATTTTTTTTTTTTGCGCTATAAATAAAAAAATGCGACGATTCTGAAAAAAAAAAAAACAATATTTTTCCCTTTCTGCTATTAAACATTCACAATAGAAAATTTTTATAATTTTAGACCAATTTGTAATACATATTTTTGGTAAAAAAAAAAATCCCAATAAGCGTATTTTGATTGGTTTGCGCAAAAGTTATCACGCCTACAAACTAGGGGAAAGATTTATGTCATTTTTATTTATTTTATTTTCTTTACTAGTAATGGCGGCGATCTGGGATTTTTAGCAGGACTGGGACATTGCTGCGGACAGATCGGACCCCTAACTGGCATTTTTGACACTTTTGGGGCTATAAATATGCACTGTTACTGTAATAATGACACTGGCAGGGAAGGGGTTAACCCAGGGGTGATCAAGGGGTTAAGTGTGAGCCTAGGGGAGTGTTTTCTAACTGTATGGGGGAGGGACTTGTGAAATGATCATAGAGACATGTGATCCTATATAGAAGGATCACAGGTGCTCTGTGATCATTCCAGAGAGAAGAACGGTCAGATGTGTTTACAATAGCCGACCGTCCTTCTCTCTCAGCGGGGGAACGATCGCGGGTGTCAGGTGGCAATCAGAGCCGCCTGCCCACTGCATCGGCTTCCCCGCTGCCGAGTTGGGGTGGGAGCATGCCGCCAGTGGCAGGTGCTCCATCCCTAGCGAGAGAGTGAGCGACGTAGCCCTACGTCGGTTTGCCTGGGAGAGCCACCATGCCTCTGTAAATACACGGCGTGTGGTCGGCAACCACTTAAAGTAACGCAGTACCAATTTGCAAAAAATAGCCTGGTCATTAAGGGGGTAAAACTGAAGACTTTTCAAGTGAGGGCTTCTCCGCAATACAATGACAACTAGAAGCCCATCAATGGGAGAGATGAGGATTATTTGACCTTTTATTCAGGGGGGTGTGCTTTATTTTATTATTTATTTTAACAACAAAGTCACTTTAAGTGAAATTCCACTTTTCATGAAAAAACACTCCAGGGGACCTATATACATTTCAGATATTTTAGAAAACATTATTGCTGATTCATACTTTTTTCTGGTCTTAAAAATATTGATGTAAGCTTTGCCAACTTTTTTTTTTTTTTATCAAAATGACTGCTAAGTAGGGTTTTTTTCCCCCTTCATTAAATCACTAAACGAAAACTTTTTTTCCTTAATAGTACTCCAGCAGGGATAAAAGTTAAAAAAAAATAGCCTTGGCTACAATACTGCCCCTATGTTTGGTTCTGTCCCCTA
Organism: Pelophylax lessonae; assembly: GCF_965119305.1. NCBI lineage: Eukaryota > Metazoa > Chordata > Amphibia > Anura > Ranidae > Pelophylax > Pelophylax lessonae. The sequence continues at coordinate 19,192,115 of NC_138772.1, forward strand.
GTAGTGACACCTTTCTGCCACTAGATGTCCTCAGTCTGATGTTAAAGGACATGTAGTGCTACGCAGGTGCCACCAACATTCTGCCAGTCTCTTCTTACCTTCTGCTGTAAGAAGCCTGTCTATAGACTGAATTGGCAGTGGACCCTCCCCTTCCAATCCAGTTGTGGTCTGAGGTTTCAATCAGAGACTGTCTGCCTGAAAGGAAGCAGCTGGTGCTCTGCTCTTACTTTGTAAAACCCGTAGTGCTCTTGGAATCCTTCATCAAGTGTCTCATGTTTATTTGTAACACAAAGACTATGTATGTCTTTGTATCCGCCAAGGTGACCTGCTTGTATACCTATCCTGCTGGTCGGTGGGAGCCTCACTACTACTATGGCTACAGGTCTCCGAGCCTGACCCCTGACCCCTGACCATGAAAATGTATAATAAATACTAAAATACATACAGACACCAGTTTAACCTCTTCCCAACCGCCCGCTGCCTATTTACTGCAGCGCTCCTGGGTAAACCGACGTAGACCTATGTCGGTCGCACGCCTGCAGTTAAGGGGCAAGGATCTGAACCTGCAACATGTTTATTTGTAACACAAAGACTATGTATGTCAGAACCAGGATCTGAACCTGCAACCTCTGCTGTGCCTGGCAGTATCTCTTTGTGCTGAGCCACCTGAAATGCTGGACAGCTCTCTGACTGATTTCCCAGACTACCATGCCTTGTGTCTTGTTTCTCTTGAACCTTGAACCTTTTGCTCCTCCCATTAACTTCCTATTAAAGCCATGCCTTTTCACTTCCCAATTGCCAGATTATCGCGCTCTCTTCAGCCAATATCTTCGTCTTGTCACTCTTGCTCCCATCTGTGTCTTTACAACCACTCATTGCCGACCTTCCACTTGTTCCTCTACTACGTTTCTGCTTGATCCCAACCTGCAACCACTTGTTACCGACCTTTGGCTTGATCTTCAACTACTCTTCTGCTTTATCCCTAATTGCTATATCTGCTACTGGCCCCCGGCTTCCTCATCTCCTGGTGGGGCAATCCTGAGGACCACGACCTGGTACCAATACACAGTAAAACCCATCTCCACCATCAGGAGATCTGGTGATTACCGGTTAGTGCTTAGAGTCCATACCTCAGGTGAGCCCCGGGTCATCTGCCAGGGTGACCTGCTTGTATACCTATCCTGCTGGTCGGTGGGAGCCTCACTACTACTATGGCTACAGGTCCCCGAGCCTGACCCCTGACCATGACAATGTATAATAAATACTAAAATAGATACAGACACCAGTTTAACCTCTTCCCAACCGCCCGCTGCCTATTTATTGCGGCGCTCCTGCGTAAACCGACATAGAGCTATGTCGGTCGCGCCCCTGCAGTTAGGGGGCAAGTGCGTGCCGCCAGCGGCGCACGCCCGCCCCCACTTGGCAGCGGGGACTTCGATGCATGGAGCAGACGGCATCGATTGCCTCCTGACACCTGCGATCGCTCCCCGCTGGGAGAGAAGGACAGTCGGCTGTTGTAAACACAGCCGACCGTCCTTCTCCCTGTAATGATCACGGAGCTCCTGTGATCCTTCTATATAGGATCACATGTCTCTATGATCATTTCACAAGTCCCTCCCCCCACAGTTAGAATCACTCCCCTAGGCTCACGTTTAACCCCTTGATCACCCACAGGGTTAAACCCTTCCCTGCCAGTGTCATTATTACAGTAACAGTGCATATTTTTAGCACTGATTACTGTAGTAATGTCACTGGTCCCCCCAAAAGTGTCAAAAATGTCAGTTAGGGGTCCGATCTGTCCACTGCAATGTCGCAGTCCCGCCAGAAATCGCAGATCGCCCCAATTACTAGTAAAAAGAAAAAAACAATAAAAATTACATAAATCTTTCCCGTAGTTTGTAGACGCAATAACTTTTGTGCAAACCAATAAAAATATGCTTATTGCAATTTCTTTTACCAAAAATATGTAGCAGAAAACAAATTGGCCTAAAATGTAAAAAAAAAATTAGATTTTTAAATTTTTATCTTTGGGAATGTTATATAGCAGAATGTAAAAAATATTGTTTTTATTTTTTTTTTTTCAGAATTGTTGCTTCTTTTGTTTATAACGCAAAAAATAAAAATCGCACAGGAGATCAAATACCACCAAAAGAAAACTCTATTTGTGGGAAAAAAGGACGTAAATGTCATTTAGGTACAGCATCGCACGACCGCGCAATGGCGCCTGGTCATTAAGGGGGAAAATCTTCCCGGTCCAGAAGTGGTTAATAATTGGAACACGTTAAAAATAAAATTCACTCCAATCCTTTATCATTTCCCAATTAAAGTCCCACTCTGGACACCTCCTACTGATATCTCTTCTTCTTGGCTATATTTTTTTGACTTTAATGTTTTAAGACTTACGTCTTGTAAAGTTATCAAGACAATTTCTCTTTGCCTCTTAACTAGACTGAGCAGTTCTTGCTGATGCAGAGCTGATGCTTCCTACACCTTTTTGCTGTGAGTCAAGGGTGCTGATACCCCCAGCAGAGGTGTAACTAGAACCTTAAGCAATAACTCTCCCAAGCTCCACCGCACTGTGGGAAGATAAAGAGCTAAGTGTTGGTGCTCAGGCTGAACGTCCAAACCAAATGTTATGTGAATAAAGCCGGCACATGAAAAGGCTTCTTCCAAGTAAAATTCTTTATTCCAACATGGATAGCGGTGACAACATGACAAAACTGACGCGTTTCGGCTGAGGAAGGCGTAAAGCCGAAACGCGTCAGCATTTGTCATGTTGTCACCGCTATCCATGTTGGAATAAAGAATTTTACTTGGAAGAAGCCTTTTCGTGTGCCGGCTTTATTCATGTAACTAGAACCTTCAGGGGCCAGATGCAAAAAACACTCAGGCCCCTCCCTCCAAGCCCGGAGGTGGAATTTTAGGGTCTGGTCGCAAGTGCGACTTTTGCGACCCTGATATAGGAAATTGAGGACACAGCTCAATCTTCTCTGCAGCCCCAGCTGCACGGAATTAATGGACAGGAATAGCTCTGTACAGAGGCTTCCTGTTCATTCACAAACTTAAGCATAGTAAGCACTGTTTACTGTGCCTCGGTTATGAATGGACACCAGGACTTCTAATAAGGCAATACAACTGGTCCTGTTGTACTGAACCCAGGCCTCATCAGCTAAACAGGGGGGCCCAGAACAACTTTATTATTAACTTTATTATTAATTTCTGCCTACATGAATGCATGGCTTTTACTAGACCACAACCCCCACTCCTACTTACCAGGGCTTAAATTGCATTTCCTTGGGCACCATCAGGTCAACAGAGGGGCCAGGAGGTGGAACTTTTTTTTTAATTTTCAGGGCATAGGGGATAAGGTCAGTACTACTGTTTCCCTGCAACCCAGAGTGGGATGTAGACGGAGTTGTGGGGGCCCAATCAGGAAGGCTGTACGGGGCCCCATAATTTATAACAGCGGCCCTGATGGACAGAGTCATTGATCGGTAATGATCACTGACTCTGTCCATTTAGAAAAGGAAGGGGCCAGTAAATGACATATGGCAATTGTGATCCCTGAGACCTGGTCTAGTTTCATCCCTGACTCCCAGGTATAGGGGGTATGACTACCTGCTCTCATAGTATCTTCCTGGCTTGGAATCATTGAACCAGGAAGACTGAGGACATCTAGTGGCAAAGAAGAGGTACTGCAGGGACAGCTCTAGATTGAAGATGAGAATTGCAGCCAAGGCTGCGTCTTGTGAACCTTTCCTGTGGGTCTATTTTTGGGAAATTTAGGCTGAGTTTTGGCTTTTAGATTACGCATTATGACTCATAGATAATAGCGGGAAGAAATGAAAAAGAAGACTGGAAAAAAATGGATGTTACTTCCTAATAGACTTGTGAATGTGCAATTGACTTTGGTCACAGTTGAACATTGTGTCATTTGGCCAATCGCCCGCCGCAGTTTCACTGCGGCAGGCTGGCTCGGTTGTGCGAAACGGCGTAGGGGTACGTCGGTCGCGGGAGTGGTGCTAGGGGGCGAGCGCGTGACGCCGCCAGCGTGCTCCCGCCCCCATTAGGCAACAGGAATGCCAATCCATGGGACCGGCAGCCGCGATTGCCACCGGACAGCTGCGATCGCTCCCTGCTGAGAGAGAACGACGGTCGACTGTTGTAAACACAGCAGACCGTTCTCTCTGAAATGATCACAGAGCTCCTGTGATCCTTCACAAGCCCATCCTCCATACAGTTAGAAAACACTCCCCTAGGCTCACACTTAACCCTTTAAACACCCCTGGGTTAACCCTTGCCGGTGTCATTAGTACAGTGACAGTTCATATTTTTAGCACTGATTACTGTAGTAATGTCACTGGTCACCCCAAAAGTGTCAAAAATGTCAGTCAGGGGTCCGATCTGTCCACCGCAATGTCGCAGTCCCGCTAAAAATCGCAGATCGCCGCCATTACTAGTAAAAAAAAAAAATGCATAGAATGACAAATCTTTCTCCTAGTTTGTAGACGCGATAACTTTTGCGCAAACCAAAATACGCTTATTGCGATTTTTTTTTTACCAAGCAGAAAACAAATTGGCCTAAAATGATGAAAAAATTGATTTTTCCCTTTTTTTTTTTTTGCGAATGTGAAAAATATATATTTTTTTCAGGATTGTCGCTCTTTTTTTGTTTATAGCGCAAAAAATAAAAATCGCACAGGTGACCAAATACCACCAAAAGAAATCTCTATTTGTGATTAAAAAAAAGGACATCGATTTTTTTTTGGTACAGTGTCGCACGACCGCACAATTGTCCATTAAATTAATGCAGTGCCGAATAGCAAAATATGGCCTGGTCATTAAGGGGGCAAATCCTTCCTGTCAAGAACTGGTTAACCCCCATGACCTGTAGGGGCTTTTAAAGCATCACCTATGTAAAATATGGGGTGCTGAAGTTTGTCTCTGTTTCACGGGTGCACTTAATAGTAAGCCTTGAGATGTTGGGTATAATCCAACCCCCTCCCCCTCCCGACATCCCCTGCTGCTTCTCCGGTGTCGTGGAGCCAGAGAATGAATACGCAGACGTCGGTGGTTTCCCATAGACTCTCTCTATGACCCGTGGAGGCCAAAAGGGATGTCATGACGTCACTTCCGGAGCTGGCAGATGTAAACACTGCTATTAGTTTAACTGGGAAGCCTGAGATTTTTTTTTTTTTTTTTTTTATAATTTATTATTTCAGGCTTTTCAGTATAGATGAGAGATGTGGTGACTTATTGATCCCCGATCTCTCCATAAAGAGGACCTGTCATGCCCTATTCCTATTACAAGGGATGTTTACATTCCTTGTAATAGGAAAAAAAGTGATCAAAAAGTAAAACATTAAAGGGAAAGTGTAAAAAATAAATAAATAAATAAATAAAATAAACAAAAAATAAACATTAGGCCCGCATATTTAAATGTCGTTCAAACCACTCATGTGAGATATCGCTATGAACTTTAGAGTGAGAGTAATAATTCTAGCACAAGAACTCAAAACTGGTAACCTGTACAAAGTTTTAAAATATCGTCTATGGAGATTTTTAATTACCAAAGCTTGGCGCCATTCCACAAGTGTGCGCAATTTTAAAGCCTGACATGTTCGGTATCTATTTACTCAGCGTAACATCATCTTTCACATTATACAAAAAAAATAAAAAATTGGGGTAAATATTGTGTTCTGTTTTTTTTTTTTAATTCATGAAAGTGTTTTTTTTTTTCTTCAAAAAATTGTGTTTGAAAAATTGCTGCACAAATTCCATGTGACATAAAAAAAAAAATTGCAATGGCTGCCATTTTATTCCCTATGACAGGGGTTTTCAAACCATGGCCCGCCAGTTGTTCAGGAACTACAATTCCCATCATGCCTAGTCACGTCTGAATGTCAGAGTTTTACGATGCCTGAAGAGGGACCAGAGAAGACGAGGATCGGGACTGCTCTGTGCAAAACCAACTGCACAGAGGAGGGAAGTATGACATGTTTGTTATTTAAAAAAAATAAATTTGACTTTATAATCGCTTTAATTCTCCAGGTTGTCTCCTATATACAGTGCCTTGCGAAAGTATTTGGCCCCCTTGAACTTTTCAACCTTTTGCCACAATTCAGGCTTCAAACATAAAGATATAAAACTGTAAAATTGGGCATGCAAAATTATTCAGCCCCCTTAAGTTAATACTTTGTAGCGCCACCTTTTGCTGCGATTACAGCTGTAAGTCGCTTGGGGTATGTCTCTATCAGTTTTGCACATCGAGAGACTGAAATTTTTGCCCATTCCTCATTGCAAAACAGCTCGAGCTCAGTGAGGTTGGATGGAGAGCGTTTGTGAACAGCAGTTTTCAGTTCTTTCCACAGATTCTCGATTGGATTCAGGTCTGGACTTTGACTTGGCCATTCTAACACCTGGATATGTTTATTTGTGAACCATTCCATTGTAGATTTTGCTTTATGTTTTGGATCATTGTCTTGTTGGAAGACAAATCTCCGTCCCAGTCTCAGGTCTTTTGCAGACTCCATCAGGTTTTCTTCCAGAATGGTCCTGTATTTGGCTCCATCCATCTTCCCATCAATTTTAACCATCTTCCCTGTCCCTGCTGAAGAAAAGCAGGCCCAAACCATGATGCTGCCACCACCATGTTTGACAGTGGGGATGGTGTGTTCAGAGTGATGAGCTGTGTTGCTTTTATGCCAAACATAACATTTTGCATTGTTGCCAAAAAGTTTGATTTTGGTTTCATCTGACCAGAGCACCTTCTTCCACATGTTTGGTGTCTCCCAGGTGGCTTGTGGCAAACTTTAAACGACACTTTTTATGAATATCTTTAAGAAATGGCTTCCTTCTTGCCACTCTTCCATAAAGGCCAGATTTGTGCAGTATACGACTGATTGTTGTCCTATGGACAGAGTCTCCCACCTCAGCTGTAGATCTCTGCAGTTCATCCAGAGTGATCATGGGCCTCTTGGCTGCATCTCTGATCAGTCTTCTCCTTGTATGAGCTGAAAGTTTAGAGGGACGGCCAGGTCTTCGTAGATTTGCAGCGGTCTGATACTCCTTCCATTTCAATATTATCGCTTGCACAGTACTCCTTGGGATGTTTAAAGCTTGGGAAATCTTTTTGTATCCAAATCCGGCTTTAAACTTCTCCACAACAGTATCTCGGACCTGCCTGGTGTGTTCCTTGTTCTTCATGATGCTCTCTGCGCTTTAAACGGACCTCTGAGGCTATCACAGTGCAGGTGCATTTATACGGAGACTTGATTACACACAGGTGGATTCTATTTATCATCATTAGTCATTTAGGTCAACATTGGATCATTCAGAGATCCTCACTGAACTTCTGGAGAGAGTTTGCTGCACTGAAAGTAAAGGGGCTGAATAATTTTGCACGCCCAATTTTTCAGTTTTTTATTTGTTAACAAAGTTTGAAATATCCAATAAATTTCGTTCCACTTCATGATTGTGTCCCACTTGTTGTTGATTCTTCACAAAAAATTACAGTTTTATATCTTTATGTTTGAAGCCTGAAATGTGACAAAAGGTCGCAAAGTTCAAGGGGGCTGAATACTTTCGCAAGGCACTATATATATATATATATATATATATATATATATATATATATACTATATATACAGTATATCACAAAAGTGAGTACACCCCTCACATTTTTTAAAATATTTTATATCTTTTCATGTGACAACACTGAAGAAATGACACTTTGCTACAATGTAAAGTAGTGAGTGTACAGCTTGTATAACAGTGTAACTTTGCTGTCCCCTCAAAATAACTCAACACACAGCCATTAATGTCTAAACCGCTGGCAAAAAAAGTGAGTACACCCCTAAGTGACAATGTCTAAATTGGGCCCAAAGTGTCAATATTTTGTGTGGCCACCATTATTTTCCAGCACTTCCTTAACCCTCTTGGGCATGGAGTTCACCAGAGCTTCTCAGGTTGCCACTGGACTCCTCTTCCACTCCTTCATGATAACATTACGGAGCTGGTGGATGTTAGAGGCCTTGCACGCCTCCACCTTCCGTTTGAGGATGCCCCACAGATGCTCAATAGGGTTTATGTCTGGAGACATGCTTGGCCAGTCCATCACCTTCTTTAGCAAGGCAGTGGTCATCATGGAGGTGTGTTGGGGGTCGTTATCATGTTGGAATACTGCCCTGCAGCTCAGTCTCTGAAGGGAGGGGATCATGCTCTGCTTCAGTATGTCACAGTACATGTTGGCATTCATGGTTCCCTCAATGAACTGTAGCTCCCCAGTGCCGGCAGCACTCATGCAGCCCCAGACCATGACACTCCCACCACCATGCTTGACTGTAGGCAACACACACTTGTCTTTGTACTGCTCACCTGGTTGCCGCCACACATGCTTGACACAATCTGAACCAGATACGTTTACCTTGGTCTCATCAGACCACAGGACATGGTTCCAGTAATCCATGTCCTTAGTCTGCTTGTCTTCAGCAAACTGTTTGCAGGCTTTCTTGTGCATCATCTATAGAAGTTCTTACTTCTTGGATGACAGCCATGCAGACCAATTTGATGCAGTGTGCAGCGTATGGTTTGAGCACTGACAGGCTGACCCCCCCCCTTCAACCTCTGCAGCAATGCTGGTAGCACTCATACTTCTATTTCCCAAAGACAACCTCTGGATATGACACTGAGCACGTGCACTCAACCTCTTTGGTTGTCCATGGCGAGGCCTGTTCTGAGTGGAACCTGTACTGTTAAACCGCTGTATGGCCTTGGCCACCGTGCTGCAGCTCAGTTTCAGGATCTTGGCAATCTTCTTATAGCCTAGGCCATCTTTATTTAGAGCAACAATTCTTTTTTTCAGATCCTCAGAGAGTTCTTTGCCATGAGGTGCCATGTTGAACTTCCAGTGACCAGTATGACAGAGTGAGAGCGATAACACCAAATTTTACACACCTGCTCCCAATTCATACCTGAGACCTTGTAACACTAATGAGTCACATGAGATCAGGGAGGGAAAATGGCTAATTGGGCCCAATTTTGATATTTACAATTAGGGGCGTACTCACTTTTGTTGCCAGTGATTTAGACATTAATGGCTGTGTGTTGAGTTATTTTGAGGGGACAGATAATTTACACTGTTATACAAGCTGTACACTCACTACTTTACATTGTAGCAAAGTGTCATTTCTTCAGTGTTGTCACATGAAAAGATAGAATAAAATATTTACAAAAATGTGAGGGGTGTACTCCCTTTTGTGAGATACTGTATATATATATATACTTTTTGGGGGTCCTAACTAATCTTTAGGACTAAAATGATTTTCTTAAACACGTGCGCAAGAAACATAAAATCAGCCGCAGCAGCGAAAGTGTTAAATGAAAAGTTTTTGTGCCCGGAGTTCAGCTTTAACTTTCTATTGCCCTGATTTGCTGTATCTCTCGGGTTAAAGGCGTTCCGTTGGGGAACGGGTCTGTAAAACAGAAAACAAAACACGCCGTATTTATATTATAAACGTGCCAAGTATGTGAGCGCAGCCAGCTGAAGTTTATTTAAAACATAAAGGCACTTTTTTTAAAAAAAAAAAAGAAAAAAAATTTATTTTTAACGACCTTAGCGTATATTTCGGAAGTGGTCTGATTTGTAAAACATCAACAAGGCGAGTAAACAGTGCAGTGTTTGTTGATGAAGTTGCGGTTACCAGGTGGAACGTTTTGACATTCCTGTCGAGCGCTGCTAAAAGTTCAACAAACATGCTCAGCCTCGAAACTTGTCATTTCCAAAGGCGCTGATTGGAGGACGAGGACGAGCGTATGGATTAGTTCGATGCCATAAAATGGTGAGTCATGGGGGAACGTATCCCTTATTTCAGCACTCTGCCTCTCAAAAGAAAATTTAGAGGGAATGAAGAAAAAAAAATATATATATATGTATACTGTATATATTTACAGAAAATCAAAGTCACGTTTCCCAGAAAGGAGAGCGGAGTCCGGAATCATCAAGGCAGAAAAAATTGTGGGGGGGGAAAAAGTTGAATGCTGTTCTTATAATCCCGGCTCATTCAAGGGGGACTGAAGGATGATAAGACGTTTTCTGTCTTAAAAGAGATTGAAATAAAAATGAAATTGCTGCAGTCACAGGTGACGGCCTGAAGACTATAATGCAAACACTTTGAAGACGTATTTAATTACACAGCAGAAAAAGGAAGGAGGAGGGGCATCCTAAACATCTGGGATGTTTTAGTAAAAGAAAAGTAGTTTTCAGGATTTTATTCATATTGTTTGCTGATCGAATGTTCCTGGTGTATTTTCTCTTCTGATCAAATGTTCTTGGAATATATATATATATTACTATTATTATACAGGATTTATATAGCGCCAACAGTTTGCGCAGCGCTTAACAAAATGAGGGCAGATATTACAGTTACACTACAATTTGGAACAAAAGGAATCAGAGGGCCCTGCTCGTTAGAGCTCACAATCTAAATATATTCTAATTAGATGTTCCTAGGGCATTTTCTCCTCCCTTTGAATGTTCTTACGAAAGGTTTTCTTTGAATCCAATGTTCATAGGGTATTTTCTCTTGAGATCCACTGTTCATAGAGTATTTTATCTTCCCTTTCAAAGTTCCTAGGGTATTTTCTCTTGGGATCCAATGTTCTTAGGGTAGTTTCTCTTCCCTTTGAATGTTCTTATGTTATTTTCTCTTTAATTCCAATGTTCTTAGGGTAGTTTCCCTTGGGATCCAATGTTCTTAGGGTATTTTCTCTTCCCTTTGAATGCTCTTACGTTATTTTCTCTTTGAATCCAATGTTCTTAGGGTGTTTTCTCTTGAGATCCAATGTTCTTAGGGTATTTTCTATCCCCTTTGAATGTTCTTAGGGAATTTAGTCTTAGGTTTCAATGTTCTTAGGGCATTTTCTCTTGAGATCCAATGTTCTTCGGGCATTTTATCTTCCCTTTGAATGTTCTTAGGGTATTTTCTCTTTCCTTTGAATGTTCTTACGTTATGTTCTCTTTAAATCCAATGTTCTTAGGGTAGTTTCTCTTCCCTTTGAATTTTCTTATGTTATTTTCTCTTTAAATCCAATGTTCTTTGGGTAGTTTCTCTTGGAATCCAATGTTCTTAGGGTATTTTATCTTCCCTTTGAATGTTCTTACGTTATTTTCTCTTTGAATCCAATGTTCTTAGGGTATTTTCTCTTGGGTTCCAATGCTCTTAGGCCATTTTCTCTTGAGATCCAATGTTCTTAGGGTATTTTCTATCCCCTTTGAATGTTCTTAGGGAATTTAGTCTTAGGTTCCAATGCTCTTAGGGTATCTTCTCTTGGGATCCAATGTTCTTAGAGTACTTTCTCTTCCCTTTGAATTTTCTTAGGGTATTTTCTCTTTGGATCCAATGTTCTTCGGGTATTTTCTCTTCCCTTTAAATGTTCTTAGGGTATTTTTTCTTCCCTTTGAATGTTCTTACGTTATTTTCTCTTTAGATCCAATGTTCCTAGGGTATTTTCTCTTGGGATCCAATGCTCTTAGGGTATTTTCTCTCCCCTTTGAATGTTCTTAGGGAATTTTGTCTTGGGATCCAATGCCCGTAGGGTATTTTAAAAGAAGAAAATATAACTGCGCTAACTACTAAGAAACACAGCAGCAACTTAAATTGTGACAAGCAAATAGGTAAGTGTAAGGGCTAAGTTGCGCTAGCGGGTACTAAATCCACAAATAAATGTCAGATAAAGCACACTAATGATAGTCCACAGTAATGACAAGTCCGTGTCCAAAATGAGAAAGGCACAGTCCAAAAATGAGTAATTCCAATGGTGGATGGTTAAACCAACATTCAAATCTCCTTACCGGAAAGCAGAATGGAGTTCGCCCAAAAACTCTAGTCGGATTTAAACCTCAGCCTTCAGTCAATATGATCAGAAGTCCTCACATCCACAGGTGATGGTCATATGTAAAGATAAATAGACAATCCATAGCGTAATACTGTTGAATGCTATTTCATCACCCAGAGGAGTGCACACCGTCACCAGATTTCCTCTCACTTCATGTTGTCTCCCTCTCAATAGAGTTTTTCTCCTGGTGACATCTGCTCCGTGGATTGGCTTCTGGAGAGAGTGGTTTAACCCATGTTTCTGGGAGAGTCTGACATAACTTGGAAGGACCATTAGAGCTATTGGCTCTGGGGATTGGATGACAGTTTGTGTGGCTCTCACTAATTTATATCTGGTAAGAGGCAGTGGTGTCGGGAAAGGGCTCTGTGTGGTGCTTCTATTTCCAATCATTACCTTTACTATCTGGTAAGCATTTGGGACTTAAGGTCACTGGTGTTTCAAACTATTAACCATCTGGTGACGGTGTGCACTCCTCTGGGTGATGAAATAGCATTCAACAGTATTACGCTATGGATTGTCTATTTATCTTTACATATGACCATCACCTGTGGATGTGAGGACTTCTGATCATATTGACTGAAGGCTGAGGTTTAAATTCCGACTAGAGTTTTTGGGCGAACTCCATTCTGCTTTCCGGTAAGGAGATTTGAATGTTGGTTTAACCATCCACCATTGGAATTCTCATTTTTGGACTGTGCCTTTCTCATTTTGGACACGGACTTGTCATTACTGTGGACTATCATTAGTGTGCTTTATCTGACATTTATTTGTGGATTTAGTACCCGCTAGCGCAACTTAGCCCTTAGGGTATTTTGTCTTCCCTTTGAATGTTCTTACGTTATTTTCTCTTTGAATCCAATGTTCTTAGGGTATTTTCCCTTGGGATCCAATGTTCTTAGGGTATTTTCTCTCCCCTTTCAATGTTCTTAGGGAATTTTGTCTTGGGATCCAATGTTCTTAGGGTATTTTCTCTTCCCTTTGAACGATCTTCCCTTTTCACTCCCATCCCTTTTCTCTTGGGATCCACTATTCTTATGGCATTTTGTCTTAGGAGCCAATGTTATTAGATTGTTTTCTCTTGAGATCCTATGCTCTTTGGGTATTTTTTCTTAATTTTGAATGTTCATACAGTACATTCCCTTCTTATTGAATGTTTTATGATATTTCTTTTAAGATCGAATAGGGGAGATTACCTAAAACTGAATAGTGCAAGATCTGGTGCAGCTGTGCATGGTAGCCAACCAGCTTCTTACTTCAGCTTTTTCAATTAAGCTTTGACAAAAAAAAACAAAAAAAAACAGGAAGCCGATCTGTTTCTATGCAGAGCTGGACCAGATTTTGCACTCTCCAGTTTTAGTAAATCAACCTCAGTTTTTTTAGGGTATTTTCTATCCCCTTTGAATGTTCTTAGGGTATTTTGTCTTGGGTTCCAATGCTCTTAGGGTATTTCTCTTCCCTTTGAATGTTCTTACATTATTTTCTCTTTGAATCCAATGTTCTTAGGGTATTTTCTCTTGGGATCCAATATTCTTATGGCATTTTCTTTTAGGATTCAATGTTCTTAGGTTATTTTCTCTAGAGATCTTATGTTCTTTGGGCATTTTCTCTTCATTGTGAATGTTCGTACAGTGAAAAAATTAATAGGTGCGCTGTTGGTGAATATAAATTAATAGCTGCTACCAAAGGATCCAATTATGCAATTGGAATAAAGAATATGTGAAAAAAGTGGTGTGGTGCGCTTATTAATGTGACAAAAATTATATCAATACGCAATAATAATGATATTAAAGTGAAGTGAAAAATATGTGTACACATAAAGAAAGTCCATAAATCACTGGTGTATAAAAAAATGATATGTAGACATCCAAATCCAACGGTGCAAATTCATAATACGTGATACATATTCCCTCCACCATACAAGTTCTGCTCTCACCAGACGGGAATGATGAAAGTGCAATATCAACTCAAAAATACACTCTGTGCAATGTGAAAGATCCCGCTCTCCTTATTATGGTAGGAACAGATCCAGGTGATTCATAATGAAATCCAGCTTACACATATATGTTTGGAGACCATCCGTCAGAGTGTACCCAGGGAGAAATGAATAGGCGGACAATTACTTCTAAACACTTTAATAGTAAATAAAGACATGCACTTACAGTTGTAATGATGTCAATGAGCGATATGCATAAAACTTGTAGATGACCGCGGCCGCCTGCAGCGCGGACCGTGGACGAGATGCGTGACGGTGCGGCGCCTCCTCTTATGACGCGTTTCCATTCAAAAGAGCTTCTACTGAAACAGGAGGATGCCTGCACCATCACTTCCATCCATTATATACCCTGCTAGATAGACTCTTCCGGTGTCTGCAAGGAAAGACCAGCAGTCTAAAAGGGGGGTATATTAAATAAATATCGTGCTTATGTCCATATGATACCTCATCTAAGATGAATCATTAGATACGGAGGATAAATGGTCTAATTTTATGTTTAAAATCCATAAAATAAAACGAGTTTGCAAATTAGGCATGGTGACACCGGAAGTGACTTTCTTTCAACTTCTCTTGCCCAAATCTACATTCAAATGTTACAATAAATATATAAAACATCAAAATCCAATCAAATCACATCTATAACCATATGTAATTAAAAACTGATATATTATAAAAAATACAAGATTAAATATGAAGTTAAAAAATATATCAATAGGTGTATTTATAAATGTATAACTACAACCACTATATTAGTTTATTTATATAAAGGAAGTAAAAACCAATATATTGCAGAAGCAAGTACTTGGAACCAGAGAGAATAGGTTCATATATATATATATATATGTTCAACTGTTATTAATATGGGCATTAATGTCCCACTCAATGTTGTGACCAAAGGGGCGGAAGCTTTTTAATTCATAAATCCAGAAGGTTTCCCTTCTGGAAATGGTTCTCTTTAAATTACTGCCCCTCCAGTGTGGAACATACTTTTCTGTTACAATGACTTCTAAATTGGCGGGGTTTCTCTGATGGCATAGATCATAATGGTGTGAAAGGCTATGGCCTGAAAACCCTTTCCGGATTTTAGTCAGATGTTCACTAATTCTCACACTAGCGGTGCGTATCGTTCTCCCAATGTACTGTTGTCCACAGTCACATTGGAACAAGTACACTACACCCCTAGTGTGACACAAAATAAAATGTCTGATGGGATATTCTTTCCCTGTTGTCGTGGAAGTGAATTTGTTGGACTTAATGGTCTTAGCTGTCCTGCAAACCTGACAGTTCCTACACGGAAAAAAGCCATTCATGTCCGGAAACATTTTAGATTGTCAGAGGTTTCTCTATCGGATTAGCAGCAATCTGGTCTTTGAGATTAGAGGGCCTTCCTGTAAATCATTTAAGGCTTTTTTGGAAGGACAGGTCCCAAAACTCTATCCCCTTGAAGAACTCCCCAATGTTTGCGGAAGATATGGTTCATCCAACCATATTGGCTGGAGAACCTGGTGGAAAAGGCAAACTCAAATTTAGAGTAATTCTCTTGAACAGAGGATTTCTCTTTCGAAGTGATCCTCAGTGCAATTTCTATGAATCCTTCTAAATTGCCCCCTGGGGACAGATCCCAGCTAGGTAGGATGATGGCAGCTGTCTATAGATATGAACCCGTTTTTATTGGTGGGTTTAAATTACGATTTAGTATAGAAACCGTCCCCCCTTCTTGAAATGATCAGATCCAAGAAGTTGACCGAGTGAGGACTGAATTCGTAACTGAACCGAATCCCCCAACCGTTACAATTCAAATCATTCATAAATTCCTTCAAAGATTCCGCATTCCCTTTCCAAATGATGATGGTATCATCAATGTACCTTCTCCATAAAATTAACTCTTTCCTTCTATTTGAAAATATATTCTGATCTTCTCAAAGAGACATAAACAAATTTGCAAGACTTGGCTCAAATTTGGCTCCCATCGCTACACCAGTTTTTTGAAGGTAGAACTTATGATTATAATAAAAATAATTGTGTTCCAGTACAAAAATTAATAAGTCCAAAATGAACTTTTTCTGCTTTAATTGGATCTCGAAGTCTTGGTCTAAGAAGGTACTTGCGGCTTCATACCCCATGTGATGGGGTATGACTGTATACAGTGATGTAACATCTGCGGTGACTAGTAAAATGTCACCCTCAATATGTAGCTGTGTTACATCCTGAATACATTGCGCCGTATCTTTGAGGAATGCCGGAGTTTTTTGGACTAATGGTTGCAAGAAGAAATCTACATATCTTCCAATCCTAGAAGTTACAGAGTCTACGCCACTAACAATCGGTCTTCCTGGTGGCTGGCTTAGACTCTTATGGATCTTATGAAGATAGTAGATGGTGGGTAATCGAGGTGATAGTGGTACAAATACTCTTTTTCTTTTTTGTTAACAATGCCTTCCTTATAACCTCTACTAATCAACCTTTCCAGTTGTTTCTTATAAAGGTGAATAGGGTCTTTTTTAAGGATTTCATAGGTATTGGAATCTGAAAGTAGATGTTAAATTTCCTGCATGTAGGCTTCCTTTTTGAGTAACACAATACCACCCCCTTTGTCCGCTAGCCTAATGATCACATTTTTATTTTCACATAGCGTCTTCACTCCTCTCATGAGGTCCCCCTGAGGTTTATCATGTATTTCCTTCTCTTCCAACTCCTTAAGGACCAAATCACGGAACACAGTGATGTTATTACTTTGTGTCACTTGAGGGTTGAATAGAGAAGCGTTTCTTAAACCTGTGGGGATGCAAGACGTTTGTTGGTAAGAAACATAGTTTCTGTTCTGGGCCTTGGACAAGAAGCGTCTCTTCACATTGAGCTTTCGTATGTATTTATGAATATCAACGAAAGTCTCAAATTTGTTAAGAGACCTTCTAGGGGCGTATTTAAGACATATTTATTCAGGGTCTGTTTCTCAGAGTTAGTCAGTTCCACTCCCCTCAAATTAAAAAACCCTTGTTCTTTTATTTCTTCTTTTTTCCAGGCTCCCCCCCCCCCCTCCCTACAGCCCCGTGCATTTTTTTTCTTTTCCCTTTCTTTGGGCCCTGTCCTAAAAAATTCTGGGATTGGTTATTGGAGGGTTTCCTTGATCTCGGGATGTCAAATATATCCCTCTCTACTTCTTCTTCATGAGATAATGGTTCATATCTGTTATGGGAATAATAACCTGAGGTTCTAGGAGTACGGGGGGGGAAACAGAGTAATCCCCTGTATAATCCATAGAGACCCTCCTCGGGGATCTCAATCTAGATCTTCTATGGTGTCTCTCAGGAGAATCATATTCCCTCTCATATTCATTACTAGGATATTGATTCCCAGAATTATGTGAATATCACTTTTTATCAAATTTGTGTTTCCCTTTAAATAGTTGATTTGAAGGATTCTCCTTCAGAGGTTTGAATCTCATGGTACTTCTATTACCAGGTCCCTTGGACATAGATTCCTTTCTTGGAGTATCCTTGGAATATCCAAAGCTTACTTTTGGATCTGGTCCCTTAGATGTTCCCTCATCAGAGGGATTCTTTGGATCAGCAATGGATTTATCCTCTTCAACTATATTAAGCTGCCATTTAAAAACTTTAGATAGCTGGTAGTCTTCTAAATCTCTCTGATATTTTTTCCTCTTTTTTATCTTTTGCTCCTCTTCTTCCAAAGTTATAATCTCTCTTAGTTCCTGGTTGTACATTTTGTATGCTTTTTCTTTCATATGTGGAGATAATTTCTCCTTAATTTCTAGGATCTCTTTATTAAGCTTTACAACTTTCCTTCTTCTCTTATCTATAAGGAAATTCAAAAGGCTCATTCCTGCGCCGTTGAAAAACTGAAACCATTACAAAAGGTCAGGATCCCCCTGGTCTGGATTAATGTTCCATCTGAGACTTCTTAGAATCATTTTATCTTGGTTTGAGCTGCCTGAGTGGATCACATGGGGGATGTGTCTTCTATACATAAGCGGTGGCGTCAGCGCGCCGCCCGTACCTTGAAAACGTCACATTTGACGAAACGTGCGTCGGTCGCGGCGTGCTGACGTCACCTGCTTGTGGGAACGAGTGTTGAATAGGACGGGCGGAGGAGCCGACCGGCCGGCGGCCTGCCTATATCCTCGCTGAAATCTGTTTCATCTTCTGTAAGTTGCTGTCTTTTCTTTATTAAAAGTGTCTTTGGTAATGCACTATGTAGTGCCTTTGTTTTTTTATACCATATGATACATGATCGAGTCAGCATTAGAATCTTCTCCTGATGACATCTACTCCAAGGATTGGCTTCTGGAGAGAGTGGTTTAACCTATAGTAATTTGGGAGAACCTGGCATAATTTGGAAGGACCACTAGAGCTATTGGCTCCGGGGACTGGACGACAGATTGTGTGGCTCTCACTAATTTATATCTGGTAAGAGGCAGTGGTGTCGGGAGAGGGCTCTGTGTGGTACTTCCATTTCCAATCATTACCTTTAATTACATACTATCTGGTAAGCATTTGGGACTTAAGGTCACTGGTGTTTTCTACTATTGGCCATCTGGTGACGGTGTGCACTCCTCTGGGTGATGAAATAGCATTCAACAGTATTACGCTATGGACTGTCTATTTTTCTTTACATATGACCACCATCTGTGGATGTGAGGACTTCTGATCATTTTGACTGAAGGCTGAGTGTTTAGATCCGACTTGAGTTTTTGGGCGAACTCCATTCTGCTTTCCGGAAAGGAGATTTAAACGTTGGTTTGACCATCCACCACTGGAATCATTCATTTTTGGACTGTGCCTTTTCATTTTGGATACGGACTTGTCATTATTGTGGACTATCATTAGTGTGCTTCATCTGACATTTATCTGTGGATTTAGTACCTGTTAGCGCAACTTAGCCCTTACACTTACTTATTTTTGCTTGTCACAATTTAAGTTGCTGCTGTGTTTCATAGTAGTTAGCGCAGTTATACTTCCCTTTATATTTTATCTTGGACATACTTCGCTAAAAAGACTATGTCCCAAGAAACATGTAGTTCAGCTACTAAAACATTGAATATGCCACGGAGATCAGTTGGATCAGAAGAAGTCTTATCAAAGACTCCCTCTATTGAAATCTTTCTGGAACTGTGATATTCAAAGATATCCATTGGACCAATATGCTGCTCCCTAGCGTGTATGTATAGGATAAACTGAAAAAATTAATAGGTGCGCTGTTGGTGAATATAAATTAATAGCTGCGGGATCTTTCACATTGCACAGAGTGTATTTTTGAGTTGATATTGCACTTTCATCATTCCCGTCTGGTGAGAGCAGAACTTGTATGGTGGAGGGAATATGTATCACGCATTATGAATTTGCACCGTTGGATTTGGATGTCTACATATCATTTTTTTATACACCAATGATTTATGGACTTTCTTTATGTGTACACATATTTTTCACTTCACTTTAATATCATTATTATAGCGTATTGTCACATTAATAATTTTTGTCACATTAATAAGCGCACCACACCACTTTTTTTCACAATTTTCGTACAATATTTCCCTTCTTATTGAAAGTTTTTATATTTTCTCTTAAGATCCAATGGGGGAGATTTACTAAAACTGGAGAGTGCAAAATCCGGTGCAGCTGGGCATGGTAGCCAACCAGCTTCTTACTTCAGCTTTTTCAATTAAGCTTTGACAAAAAAAAAAAACCTGGAAGCCGATTTGTTTCTTTGCAAAGCTGCACCAGATTTTTCACTCTTCAGTTTTAGTAAATCAACCCCCTTTTTTTTACGGTATTTTCTCTCCCCTTTGAATGTTCTTAGGGAAGTTTGTCTTGGGTTCCAAAGCTCTTAGGGTATTTTCTCTTCCCTTTGAATGTTCTTAAAGTATTTGTCCTTGGGATCTAATGTTCTTGGGGTATATTCTCTTCCCTTTGAATGTTCTTACAGGATTTTCTCTTTGAGTCTAATGTTCTTAGAGTATTTTCTCTTGGGATCCAATATTCTTATGGTATTTTCTCTTGGGATCCAATGTTCTTAGGGTATTTCCTCTTCTTTTTAAGTGTTCTTAGGGTACTTTCTCTTGGAATCCAATTTTCTTAGGGTATTTTCTCTTGGGATCCAATATTCTTAGGGTATTTTCTCTTGGGATCCAATATTCTTTTGGTATTTTCTCATGTGATCCAATATTCTTTTGGTATTTTCTCTTGTGATCCAATGTTCTTAGGGTATTTTCTCTTGGGATCCAATGTTCTTAGGATATTTTCTCTCCCTTTTGAATGTTCTTAGGGTATTTTCTCTTATAATTTAATGTTCTTAGGGTATTTTCTCTTCTTTGTGAATGTTCTTATGGTATTTTCTCTTCTTTGTGAATGTTCTTACGGCATTTACTCTTGTTTTTGAATTTTCTTATGGTATTTTCTCTTGGGATCCAATATTCTTATGGTATTTTCTCTTGGGATCCAATGTTCTTAGGGAATTTTCTCTTGGGATTCAATGTTCTTAGGGTATTTTCTCTTCCCTTTGAATGTCCTTAGGGTATTTTCTTTTGGAATCTAATGTTCCTTTGGTATTTTCTCTTGGAATCCAATGTTCTTAGGGTATTTTCTCTTCCCTTTTAATGTTCTTATTGTATTTTCTCATGGGATCCAATGTTTTTAGATAATTTTTTCTTCTCTTTGAATGTTCTGATGGTATTTTCTCTTCCTTTTGAATTTTCTGACAGTATTTTCTCTTAGGAATTAGGGATGGGCCGAATGACCCCCTTTCAAACATTGTGCAAGTTCAGAACCGAACTATGAACCCCACTGAAGTCTATGGGGCCGAACTGGAAAAATCAAAAGTGCCCATTATGAAGGCTTATGTGCAAGTAATTGGACATACAATGGTTATAGGGATCTGGGTACTGCCCCAGGGAACATGTATCAATGAAAAAATAGTTTGTAAAATACGCAGTTTTTAAATGAGCAGTGATTTTACTGATGCTTAAAATAAAACCATTAAAATGAGAAATAAGAATAAAAATGAAAAATGTATTTTAATATACTGCCTGGGGGGTCCCCTTAGTCCACCTGTAAAGTGGCATATCTGTACTGTGTATAGAAGCTGCTGCAGAAATAATTACATTTATAAAGCCAAAAAAAAATGACGTTTTCCCTACAAGCTTTCTTTATTTTGTAAACAATGGTTTGGGGAGCCAGTCTGTATGATGAGGCCACAATGTAGTGCACTGGAAACAAGATTAGAGATTTTTTGGTTAAATTCTGGTGTTTCTTCCGCAGACTTTGGACAGAAGTAACTGGTGAGGAAAAATGGGTCTTTACCACATAACCCTATATAGGTACTCTTGATGAAAGCAAGAATTGGCCTTGCTGTCAAAAATTTAAATGATATGCCCCTGTCAAACAGGTGCAGAAAAATTGGTCTTTGGGTGTCTGTTGTGCCTTCACACCGTAACCCCATAGAGGTACTCTTGATGAAAGCAAGAATTGGCCTTGTTGTCAAAAATTGAAACTATATGCACCTGTCAAACCGGTATGGAAAAATTGGTCTTCGAGTGTCTTTGGCGTCTTCACACTGTAACCCAATAAAGGCAATCGAACTGAAAAATTTTCTTTCAGATGAAATTACACTCACCACATTAGGCAGCCTAGAAGTCTTGCAGAGATTTCACATCCCAAAAACACTTAGTCAGTGACATCGGCATCAGGGGCTTCATAGCTGCTGGTAATCTAGGACTGATTCATTTTGATAAATGTCAGACGATCCACAGAGTCTGTGGAAAGACGCGTTCTATTATCTGTAACAAAACCTCCAGCAGCACTGAATGCCCATTCGGAAAGCACGCTGAATGAGGCTGAATTGCATACTGGGCAAGTTCTGGCCAGTGGTCTATTTTCATGACCCAGTTGATCGTCAACAGGAAAGCTCTCCATCTCTGTTTTCGCCCCTAGATAATCATCCACCATATGATGCAGGCATTGCCTTCAGCCTTCACAGAACTGTCCTTCTCTGCCCCTTCAGCCTCCCCAGCACTATCCTTCTCTGCCCCCTCCCTTCAGCCCCTACAGCACTGTCCTTCTCTGACCCCTCCCTTCAGCCCCTACAGCACTGTCCTTCTCTGCCCCCTTTAGCCCCCACAGCACTGTCCTTCTCTGCCCCCTTTAGCCCCCACAGCACTGTCCTTCTCTGCCCCCTCCCTTCCGCCCCCCTACAGCACTGTCCTTCTCTGCCCCCTGCCTTCAGCCCCCACAGCACTGTCCTTCTTAGCCCCCTGCCTTCAGCCTCCACAGCACTGTCATCCTCCTCTGCCCCCTTCTCACATGAGTGTCCTCCTCTGCTCTGTAGCCCCTGCGACACCAAGTGTCACTGTCTTCCATTCAAAAATGGCTTCAACAAGTGCCAGTACGTCACTGCCCATGTGCCCGCCCAGGTGAAAAAACAAGCAAGCTTTTCCAAGCCCGACAGGCTTTGGAATGGCGCATGCACAGTTGCACCTCGGCCTGCGGCCATCTTTTTTACTGGTGCCGCTGACCGTAAGGAGCATTTACGGCCAGCCCAAAAAAGGGCTAAAATTTATGGGCTGCCTGTAAATTAACGGGTGGTTGGCAACACTGGTCTAAACTGATTTTTTAAATGTGAAGTATCTGCTCAAGGAATATTTTATTTTTCATTTTTTTTTTTTTTTTCTAAAATCTGACTTTAATATGAACTATTTAATATGATTTTTCCCTGACACTCTGCACTCGCAGAATCTCCTTTCAGTGTCATTATACCAGAAGACTGAGGACCTCTTATGGCTATAAGGAATAACTGAAACAAAAAAAAAAGTTATATGAAGCATTTACTCAGGGAATCTTTTATATTGAATATTTTTTTCCCCCTAAAATCAGGCTTTGATATTTATCTAGTTTAATAAAAAAAAAAAAAATCCCTGACGCCATGCACTCCTAAGGGTTTCATTCACGCTAGAAGATCAAGGACCTCTTTTGGCTAAAAAAAATTACTGCGATTAAAAAACTGTTTTTTTTTTTTTTTTCCAATTTGAAGTATCTTCTTAGAAAATATTTTTTTCTAAAATCAGGCTTTGATATTATCTATTTTAATAACTTTTTAAAAAAACAAAAAACAAAGCTGAAGTTAACATTTGGCAAAACATCTCACCATCCCTGGGTCCACCAGCAGTAACACCTAGAACACGCACATTACTCATCGCCAATAAAACGTGTAAACGTTTTCATTATGACCCGCGGATTAAGGCCTGATTACCCCATTAATTTAATAATGTAAGGTACAGTAAAGGTGCGTTAATCATTCTGCAACATTTTGGGCCAAAAGAAATAACTTTCTTCCCCCCCCCCCCCCCCATTGCTTCCTGCTGAGTTTAGATTGATGTCTTGCATGAGTCAGAGATGGATTGCGGGAGGCCCATAAGTCTTATCTGCGAGGAGAGGGCGCAGTAAAGTGAGGAATTCCATCGTTGGACACAAGTGGTGTGACTGATGAATTACACATCCGTTTTCATTTCATTCTGATGATTGCTTTTTATTTTATGAGCGGCCTTAATCTTTCCAATCTCTCACCTGGCTCTGCGTTTCCCTTTGATATCTGGGTGGTATTGAAATTTATGTTAGTTTTTATAGAACGGCATTAACTTTGAGGCCAATAAACTCTGCAAGCCAGATGAAGGCCAGACTTTGGCATCCCCGGCCTGAGCCATGGAGAACTGAGGAGGAACATTCCCTGCGGTCCAGTAAAGGATGCAAAGCTGAGCTGCTGGATGCATCAACAAGGCTCCGATCTGTTCTGTAGGAATGAAGGTGAGCGCCGGGAGGGGGGCTGCTAATATGGGCAGAACCTTAAAAGATTTTGCATTGTTCTTTTGCATTCATTTCACCTTTTAAAAAAAGTAAATTGTTTTTAGAAATATTTTATGTTTTTTTTTTTCTTAGTATTATAGGTATTTTTATAGTGCTAATAATTTACATACACTCACCGGCCACTTTATTAGGTACACCTTGCTAGTACCGGGTTGGACCCCCTTTTACCTTCAGAACTGCCTTCATTCTTCTTGGCATAGACAAGGTGTTGGAAACATTCCTCAGAGATTTTGGTCCATAATGACATGATAGCATCACGCAGTTGCTGCAGATTTGTCAGCTGCACATCCATGATGCAAGTCTCCCTTTCCACCACATCCCAAAGGTTCTCTATTGGATGAGATGTGGTGAGTGTGGAGGCCATTGGAGGACAGTGACCTCATTGTCATGGTGAAGAAACCAGTGGTGAGATGATTTGAGCTTTGTGACATGGTGCATTATCCTGCTGGAAGGAGCCATCAGAAGATGGTGAGACGGGAGTCACTTTGGTTGGGGGGCTTGTGGAACCCGGATTGCTTTAGGGAGGTTGGGAGACTCCTTGTCCAGCTTCCCCAGCCCCTCTTATGTGTAAGTCACCCTGTGTCTATTAGGGGGCACAGGGTGATCAAGACTATATCTTATCAGACTCACTGTATAACCACACTGGACTCAGCCTTTCGTGTTACCCCTGGTTATCCTGGGTTCTATATGTGTGGTTTGTGCTGAAAGAGTGAGGGGCTCACTTGGGACAAAAATATTTCTGAACAGGTCCCTCAGGAAATATATGAAGATGAACGGTTTGACTGACATTTTGCTAGAATATTGCAGGAGTGTCTCATAGATCATTGCTAGTGGGGTGGGGTTTGTTATTGTTAAGTACCTTCATCCCATTATTCTTCTATTGTTTCTGTCTGCCTTAAGATAAACTTATTATGGGATGCATATGTGGATTGGCTGCTAAGGGGGAGGGGGGATTGTCCCACAGTGTATATCTCTTTGTGCCTGTGTTTGAATAAACAGTTTGAGTTCGACTTCACCCTCAATCTAGAGTCCTGTCTCTCATTGGGGCTCTACAAGGGATTTCTATGCTCTTTATACTCCCTTGAATAATCACTAAGCTCTTGTAAGAGCTTGTTCCTGCTCCTGCTGCACTCTCTGGGGAAAGAGAGGTTTACCCACTGGAACCTGGAGCCTTGTCGTAAGTCCAGGGTGGGCAGAAGGCGGTGAAACCCCAACCAAGCTACGGCGGTTCGTGGGGTCTGAGGTGGTTATGGTGTCTGGTGGAGTGCTTGGAGCCCTCGGGAAGCACTAGAAGCATCCGTCAACGGAGGTACCCAGTCGGGGTGCCGGTTGATCCGTTACATATAAAACTATGGACACATGGGGGAGATTTACCAAAACTGATGCACACAGAATCTGGTGCAGCTGTGCACAGTAACCAATCAGCTTCCAGGTTTTATTGTCAAAGCTTAACTGAACAAGCTAAAGTTAGAAGCAGATTGATTACAATGCTCAGTGTGTGAATAAACAGTTGATTTTCTGGTTTCCTCCAAAACTTGTACTGTCGAGTTCTTGGGGTAAATATAGCCAGATTCATGGATCTTATGTTCCAGAGCTTAGGAAGCAGCTTCTTGGCGGAGATACCCAGTCGGGGTGTCCGGAATCCGTCACAGATGGGACATTATAGTCATAAAGGGATGGATAAGGTCAGCAAGGCCATGGCGTTTAATTGATGCTCAATTGGTACTAAGGTGCCCAAAGTGTGCCAAGAAAATATCCCCCACACCATTATACCACCACCAGCCTGAACCATTGATACAAGGCAGGGTGGATCCATGCTTTCTTGTTTTAAAAATTTTATTAATGAATATAACTGGTACAATCATACAGTGTTCCAGAACAAGGACTCAAAACATGTGAATAACATTATGGTAGCATTACATGGTTGTAGTAAAAAGATTGAGATGGACAAAAAGAAAAAAGAAGTGGGTCTAGTATAGAAGAGTCTTAATGGCAGTCAAATAAAGTCAAGTGAGGAGGGGGGGTATTCGACAATACCGTGGTCAGGCTATGCCTTAGAGGGGCAAAATTGGCTGCCATCTTGTGTAAGCTACCAAAGGAGTAGATAGTTAGGAGTTGAAAGTAAGGGGAAATACCGGAAAGAGGAAAGGCCAAGAGAGGAGGAGGAAAGTGGGGGGGATCCAGGGTACCTCTAGAGAAAGCCTAGGACAGGGTGTATCCATGCTTTCATGTTGTTTATGCCCAATTCTAACCCTACCATCTGAATGTTTCAGCTGAAATCGAGACTCATCAGACCAGGCAACGTTTGTCCAGTCTTCTATTGTCCAATGTTAGTGAGCCTGTGCCAATTGTAGCCTCAGTTTCCTGTTCTTTGCTGACAGGAGTGGTCTTCTGCTGCTGCGTTGTGCAATCAGAGATGGTATTCTACACCTTGGTTGTTTTAACGAGTGGCTATTTGATTAACTGTTCTGGACCACTGTATGTTTTTACCACTTTTATTCATTATTACAATCTTTGAACCAAAAAGCACGGATCTTTGATGCCTTGTAACAACGGTTCAGGCTGGTGGTGGTGGTGTAATGGTGTGAGGGATATTTTCTTGGCACACTTTGGGCCCCTTAGTACCAATTGAGAATCTATCATCTGGAACCAGTCTGCCCATTCTCCTCTGACCTCTGACATCAACAAGGCATTTTCCTCCACACAACTGCCGCTCACTGGATATTTTCTCTTTTTCCCACCATTCTCTGTAAACCTGAGAGATGGTTGTGTGTGAAAATCCCAGTAGATCAGCAGTTTCTGAAATACTCAGACCAGCCCGTCTGACACCAACAACCATGCCACATTCAAAGTCACTTAAATCCCCTTTCTTCCCCATTCTGAACTTTAGCAAGTCATCTTCATCATATCTAGATGCCTAAACGCACTGACTTTTGGCTGATAAACAGTTTGTGTTACCAAGCAATTGAACAGGTTTACCTAATAAAGTGAAATAAAATTCATAATAAAAAAAAAAATAAGCAAATAAATTTAAGAAAAATAAAAATGGGGCCAACTCGTTGGTTGGACCACTTGCCTTTTTTTTTGCCATTACTCACTCTTCTTCTCCTATTCTTCTCTTCATCATCATGGCAGTACCACTCTCTGCATTATTCAGGACTGCCTGGTGCCAGAAAAGAGGCAACGAGGAAGAGGACCCAATGCTGACCGGCAAGCAGAAGAAGAACATGCAAAAATCATGCAGGTAGTGTCATGGTTGGGTTTCAAACCGATGACCCTCGTCCTTCAAAGCAGAGGGAATAAGTACTGTGCTGTTTTTGGTTAATGCGTTGCCACCATATCTAGGGTAGGGAAGACTTGGGCGACTTGAGAACTTTGGAAACTGTTATAGAAACATAGAATAGTAATGGCAGAAAAAGACTGAAAGATTATCGTACAAATTTTTTTTTTTTTTTGTGTGTTTATGTAGTACAGATCTATTTTTTCCAAGCATATGTAGCACTGCCCCCTTGAATACTGCTGGATAATGCACTCTTGGGTCCCCCTGGGTTACCGTTAGCAACACTGGCATTCACAGATTAACACTTTACTTCTTGGCTCAGTCAATGATCAATCCAGGGGTATGTAGTTGTTTTTGGTGTTTTATTTTAAATAGGGATGGGAGAAGGGAATAGTGGGATACTCCAAATTATAGAGGTCTTCTATCTGAATATGTAGCCAGACTACTGATCCACCTTGCCACTTAGGTAGATTTGGGTTTTAAGTCTCTTGCCAGAAGACTTGGTGAACTACATTTATCTTTGGGACACTCTCCTCACTCTCCCTTTCTGGACCGCTGACACCCGTCCACTGACTATTCTACTTTTGGGATGGCCCCCCTCAGGTCAGGCCCCTTGACACAATCCCCTGTACTCACGATACTGTTTTTCTAGGGTCTCCAGTGCCTCCACACTCAGTTAGCTAATGGACCTCTGGGTTCAGCTCCGTTCCTCTGGTCCCCAGGCCGACCGCCTGTGACCACGTCCCACTGCTACAGAGGATGAGACAGCCTCCGCCCTCCCTCCAAGACTCTGCTCTCCAGCCAAAGACCTCTTAGCACATGGGCTCCTGATTTTTATACAGTATCCCAGAATGCACCGAGACAGCCAGTCTCTGCCAATCACCAGGACTGTATCAAAGCTTGTGTACCCATTGGTCAGGTTTCCTCCCACTGTCCAACATGCCTCTCTATTGGACCAGCGTGAAACACTATCTAGACCCAATGAATCACACACTGAGCACCCTGAGTAGACCTAACTCACAGATCCTGCTCTCTGGTAGGCAGAAAGCAATGTAGATCTCCCTGCTGCTCCTCTGATAGGCAGACATAGCCAAAACTATACTCACTCTCTAGCACCTACCTAGGAGGGTGCTACAGGGGGTTTCCCGATTCCAATAAGCCCCCTGCCTGCAGATCCCTACAACCACTGCCCAGGCTTGTGAGGAAGAGGCCCTTGTCCCCATCAACATGGGAACAAGGTGCTTTTGGTGTTTTTTTCACAATTTTTTATTGCCGGCAATTTTTTTTTCCAGCTATCTGCGGGCTTCCAAACCATCTCCTTAACACCCAGCTTTTGTTAAAGACGCATATGAATCACATTTGAATTTGCAGCTGAACCACTGAACAGCTGTTTAGGAAATTTGCTGTGAAAGCGGAGGGGAAATTGGCAGCGGACATGTGTGAAACTAGCTTGAGAGAGTGCACCAGGTGATTATAATGAACCAGACCCTCCCGTTCAGAATCAGTATCCAAAAGACATGGTGAAACGAACAGCTATTTCTTCAGAGCAGAAGAAGGTAGGAATCTGCTACAAAGTTACTTAAAATCCTTGCAATGTACATAGATTTCCCAGAGGGGTATGGTTTTTCCTCAATAAAAGTGGAGTTTCTTATTAAAATGGAAACAGAATGAGACCCTCAATTGCCAGTGACCTAACTAGGAAGATGGTGGCACAGGACCCGATGTGCAGCAGCAGATTGGTGGATAACAGAACAGCACTAGATTCACTAAGCATGTGAGTATGCTCATTTGGGATGACTTTAGGGAAAAGGTAAGAGGGGAGAGTGCAAAAAATATTCAAATATACTCTGCATCAGCAGAGTCTGCCTATGGTCTGGGACCCTGATGTAAGGCTCTATTCACACTTGTGCGACTTGTCATGCAACTTGTGACATCAAAGTTGATGACAATTTGTTCCCCATGCTTTCCAATGATGATAACCATTAATATTTGCCCGACTTAAAGTTTCAGCAACTTCATAGTAGTTCATGCACTACTTTGATACTACTTTCATTCAACTTGAGGTCCATAGACTACAATGTTAACCCTCAGAAGTTGCATGAAATTCATACATGAATGTTATACAATGCAACTTGTGTGCAACAGTTGTCCATATCACTAGTCAAAGCCAAAGACGTCTCCAAGTTGCACCCATCTAAAGTTGCACCAAAGTTGCAGTCGAAAGTTGGCGCAACTTTGTAGTTGTACAAGTGTAAATAGAGCCTAAGAGGAACTCTGATGGGGATTTTTTTCAGTCTGCTGTTAGTTGTAAAATATAAAATGCGGAAGTTTGGAGACCCTTCATCTAGAGGACTAATCAAGGCTTGGGAGGTAGAAGCCAGTGGGGGGACTGGGCTAGGGGGCGGGGGGGGGGGCAAATTGCCCCCTGGGCCACTCTGATGCCCTTTAACAAGGCTGCACCACTTCTGCCACAGACATACCTAAAGGTTTCCTGGTGAAGAAAAGTAAAAAGTCCTCACTGCTGACCTACTGAGTGTGGGTTGAAGACAAGGACAGAACACAGGCCTCTCCCCCCAGCATGGATGTTGTAAACTGTGTCTGAGCAGAGGCCGGTTCCATACCCCACTGGAGACTCTACTCTCCCAGGCAGCCCTGACCAAGCTGTCCCAGCTCCCCCCCAACTGCTTCCTGCTGGTCAGGTCAGGAACCCGGATTCGGACGGTGAGTAGAGAGTACCTGGACCCAAGCTTCAGACTGGAATGGGGGTCAGGAGGAGACAAGGAAGAGGGAGAGTGGGAGGGGGGCTACGTTGCTGCACCATGGGCCTCTGGTTTGTACTTGCCCCCTGGGCCGACAGTTGACAGTCAGCCCCTGGTAGAAGCTGACAACTTTTACCGAAGGTACTGAATTGCAACACACACACTTTACTCTTTATCTGTATCTCCTAGCATTAGAACTTGAGACAGAGGGATAAGTTTGTGAATATGGCATGCAGCGAGCATACTGCACTGCTGCGAAAAGGAGGCGTGACAACACTGTGCTTAGTATTAGGTGTAGCTGAAACGATCACGGTCAATAAAGTATTGTAATGTGTGCAGCAGAGTTATGATTTAACCTTTCCTTGGTTTAGGACAGCCCAAATTGTTATTCCCCCTGCACGCAATACATTAATCTTTGCTGTAATAAATAAGGTCCATTATGTTATTATCATATTAGGATTACTATATTATCTGCCTGTCTGTTACAATGAGGAAGACAGATGATACAATGCTATTTTCCATATGTGGTCCTTGGAGGTTTTTGCCCATGTATGGACACCGTACCACGTCTACCTTTTCTACGCCCCCCCTTCCCCAGCTATGCAATTTACTCATAATTCAGGATTCCAGTGTTGAACGCAATCATCGTGCCACAAATCCCAGCTGAGTGCAACTTTTCTGCTTGGGATAAAAAAAAAAAAAAAAATTTCCAACGCGCCAAATATATTTACACATTTTTCTGACTGTGGAAATTCGTCAGCTGCTCGATCGACGTTCCCCCTCTGGAAACAATTATTTTGAAAGGTATTTAATGTACTTCATCATAACAGACCCAAAAAAAACCAAAAAAAAACTTGAAACAATGTATTACCCCCACAGGGTGGATGAATGGTAAGAAAATATTTCCTACATTATCCTTCTCCAAAAAATTTATGACCGGCTTGACCTTTTAGGGGGTAAGATGCAGAAGAGATAAAGCGTTGACCCCCGGGCAACACTGGGACTGTGAAAATAGCAGATTGAGAGCCAAAGGAAAGATTAAACGGCTTTTAAGCACGATCCCACACTGCAGGCTGACTTTATTATTTAGAAGAACCATTTGAAGAATTTAATGTGATATATATTGCTTCCTGTTCAGATGGATGTGCTTTATATTAGCTCCTTCTTGCTTGGTGATACGTTCGGTTTAACTGCTGTCTGCGTACAATATGATCTTTACATATAAGAACGTCATTCCAAATACGTATTTACTTCTCTAAGTTGAAATAGTTTATTTATGTAAAATATTTGCTGAGCATTTTTTTTCCAACATCCAATTTTTCAAATTTTACTTGAAAAAAATAATCAATGTAGTCAGCAAAAAGCCCCGAAACAAGAACATTGTTGTCCCCCACCTATTCAATGACGCCCATTTTACACTTTGAGAAGAAGGAGCCACCAGCACTCAATTGAAGTGTAGCATTGCCCCCGCAAGAGCCGCTGAGCAAAGCAGGTTCTTTCCTACAATAGTGCAGAGGCAGCCAGGCACGCAGCAACAGTCCATTCACCCCTGCTCTGAAAACAGTCTAGGGGAGGTATTTTTGTAATTTATTTATGAATAACCTTGGAGAGGGTGCGGGGTGGTATGGGATCCTCCAGAATCATTAACAGTAACAAGAGGACACATTTATTTGTCCTAAGCTTTTCTCAATAGCTTTTATGCCAAGCAGTGGCGGCTGGTGCATTGGGGAGCAGGGGCACTGCCCCCCCTATGCATGTGTCTAGCCCCCTATTCTACATGCAGGGCGCCGGATGCATGAAGTTCAATGTGGCTTTTTTCTTTTTCTTAACCATGTGATTAGAGCCAGAGGCTCTAATAGGGTAAAAAAAGGGTGGGCTCGAGGCGCAGAGCACTGCGCCCCGAGCTCCCGCAGTTGTGTGACAATAGCAAATGAATATTCACTATTGTCACATGGATACTCCTCCTGGCCAATCAGGAAGCGGGTACTGAAACCCGTTTCCCGATTGGCCGAAAAGGAGAAGCCATGCCATTGGCAATGGAGGAGGAGGGAGGAGATGCAGAAGACTTTCAGGGGTGCTCTGCACTCAACCGCAAGGGAAGTCCTCTCATCATATGGCCCAGTAGGAGGCAGAGAACACGACTAGTCTGAGACCTGTAGCCAATTGTCTTATCCTGGAGGAGAAGTCTCCAGCTTGAGGGTGTTTGCCCCTATGGGCAGAAGCCGAAGCCACCGCCGCCATCGTTTGCTGCTGCTGCCTGCCCTCCCTCCACATGTTCAGGCAGGGTGAGTGAGGTCGGGGGGGGGGGGGGTATGGTGTGCGGCCTGGAGTGGTCTGGGGGGGGGGGATGGTGCGATCCGTCTGCCCCTCCGGCCCATAGAGCACCAGCCTCCACTGATGCCAAGAGCAGAAATTGAGACCTTGTAGGAACTGGACTGCCTCAATTAGAGCTGCCACTGGTACTTTCATCCACATGAAACATCCTACAGTCACTAGGTTCTTGAGCTCGAATCAGTACTCCTTTTAGTATCCACTTGACACTTTCCAGTGGGGGAATATGCTCACAATGCCCCAGGACAGGTGAACTCCTTTCAACTTCCTGCCCCGTAGGTATGCCACAGCTGGGACCTCAGTAATCATGAAGCAAATTCAGACAATCTGCCCACAGGGGCAAACACCCTCAAGCTGTAGACTTCTCCTCCAGGATAAGACAATTGGCTACAGGTCTCAGACTAGTCATGTTCTCTGCCTCCTACTGGGCCATATGATGAGAGGACTTCCCTTGCGGTTAAGTGCAGAGCTCCCCTGAAAGTGTTGATAGGAGGTGCTGTGCCCAAAGAAGCATAAGTTGCCAGCTGTATAGTAGCCAGACAGTCTGCTGCGATGAGTCACCTTCTAAAAGGCAGAGCTGGGCTGGGCTGGGCTGGAATGGCAGCCAGGCCAGGTGACTCTCTGAATGTACAGGCAAGTGTGAGCAGCTGGGCTGGACAGGAATTTGTAACCAAGGCCAGTAAGGGTAAGAAAGCAGGAACATGAGCAAGAGCTTATTCTGGAGCAGACCAGGATAATACACAGGAAGCAAGCAAGAGCAGAGTTCATGGAAGCAAGCCGAGGTCAGAGCCAGGATGTTGAGGACAGGTCCAGAAGCAAACTGGGTCAGTAACGGGAAATCCAGTAGTACAGAACATGTAGAACCACAGGTTACAGGGAGCTGACGGTCAGCCAGCAACTTGTAAGCATATTTGTCATCCTTATAAAGGTCACTGGGTGCAAAAAACGATTGTGCATAGTGTGTGCCTGTGTGCATAGGCGTGGGACAGCACTCACAAGCATGCCTGGGGATTGTCCCAAAACATCTACATATATTCCTGCGCCAATGAGCGTGGCCATGTTGGAAATTGATAAATATTCAAGGACTTTAGTGCATTCCTCTTCTGGTTAGCACACCTCCCAAGGAATTGGCTGAGGCCCCATAAATATTCAGACTGCTCATTTGACTTGGTCCACTTTTATGTTCTTGAACCTTCCAGGAGGCAGGGAGAAGCAATCAAACCTGCAGCCTGTGGGACACAGATCAGTTCATAACAATCAACAATGCTCCCCTGATTACAAAGGAGCCAATAAGAACTAAATTTACTCAACATCCTAGCAACAAACTAGAAGGATGCTATAGAAGGTTAATATTATACAGGATTTATATGGCGCCAACAGTTTGTGCAGCAGTTTACAAAATGGAGGGAGGCAGTACAGTAATGGCACTTTTCCACTGAAAGTACCGGCTCGGCTCTACTCGGCCCTGCTTGGCCCGGTTTGGTTTTCCACTGCATGGTACCACATGGTACGGTGTTGGAACGGTTCGGTATGGTTTGGTATGGTTTGCTTTTCCACTAAAGTAGTATTAAATTAAGTGGGTGGGATAACAACGATTCTCTGACCAATCAGTGGCTAGTAGTGACTGCAAGGATTGTGGGATATGGTACCGGTATGGTACCTCTTGGAACCACAATCGAGGTGGTACTGTTTTAGAGAGCCGTACCGTTCGGTTCCATGTAGTGGAAAAGCGCCGTCGTACCGTACCGAACCGTTCCGACATCGTACCATGCGGTACCAGTAGTGGAAAAGCACAAAAGCGATCCGAACCATTTGGTTCGATGCAGTGGAAAAGCACCATTACAGTATAATTCACTACAAGACAGTTAGAAGGCCATGTACATTACAGCTTGCAATATAAAGGAAGGATCAAGTGATACAAAATCTCACAACTAGTGTTGAGCGAACACGGACTGTATTATTCGTGTTCGTACCGAATAATTGGATTTTTTTTACCCGAACACGGACACGGACACTTTACTGTATGTTCGGGTAAAAATCCGTGTTCGGTCGTTTTATTTCCGGGTTTTGCATGCTTTGGCGCTCTTTTCATGGCGGGCTTTCAACAGCCAATCAACAATCGTTTAACTGGTGTGCCTTAAGCCATCCCAGCCATGCCTGCAAATGTCTTAGTAGCTGTGATTGGCCGTCTGAAGCATGTGACCAAGTCTTTATAAGTTCGAGGCAGCCGCCGCAGCAGCGTCATTCTGCTGCTTAGCTAAGGGACAGAGCACACATCAATGTGCTGGCTGCTGATTAGGGAAAGATAGGCAGGAAAAAACCATTTGTGTCCGGATAGAATTGAGGGACAGGTCGGAGTGTTTAGGCAGGGCGAGTTGTAGGCATTTTAGGGATAGAGTCTGCTGAATAATAGGGTCAGTGTCTTCTACAAACTACAATCGATATTGCTGTGTGGGGGGTGGGGTGAATCTGCACTCAATCCTGATCTACGATCTCTTCTCAATCCTGTTAGGGACAGAGTCTGCTGAATTTTAGGGAAACTGTGTTCTACAAACTACAATCGATATTGCTGTGTGGTGTGGGATTGGAGATAGGCAGGTGTCAGTGATCCACATCCATTTTTCTGTGTGTGAGCTGCAGTGAACACAATCTTTTTGGGCTGCAGTGAACACAATCTTTTTGGGCTGCAGTGAACACAATCTTTTTGGGGTGCAGTGAACAAAATCTTTTTGGGGTGCAGTGAACACAATCCTTTTTGGTGTGCAGTGAACACAATCTTTGTGGGGTGCAGTGAACAAAATCCTTTGTGGGGTGCAGTGAACACAATCTTTTTGGGGTGCAGTGAACAAAATCCTTTTTGGGGTGCAGTGAACAACATCCTTTTTGGGGTGCAGTGAACACAATCTTTTTGGGGTGCAGTGAACAAAATCCTTTGTGGGGTGCAGTGAACACAATCTTTTTGGGGTGCAGTGAACACAATCTTTTTGGGGTGGAGTGAACAACATCCTTTTTGGGGTGCAGTGAACAAAATCCTTTTTGGGGTGCAGTGAACAAAATCATTTTTGGGGTGCAGTGAACACAATCTTTTTGGGGTGCAGTGAACACAATCTTTGTGGGGTGCAGTGAACACAATCTTTTTGGGGTGGAGTGAACAACATCCTTTTTGGGGTGCAGTGAACAACATCCTTTTTGGGGTGCAGTGAACACAATCTTTTTGGGGTGCAGTGAACACAATCTTTGTGGGGTACAGTGAACAGAATCTTTGTGGGGTGCAGTGAACACAATCTTTGGGGGGTACAGTGAACACAATCTTTTTGGGGTGCAGTGAACACAATCTTTGTGGGGTGCAGTGAACACAATCTTTTTGGGGTGGAGTGAACAAAATCATTTTTGGGGTGCAGTGAACAACATCCTTTTTGGGGTGCAGTGATCAAAATCCTTTTTGGGGTGCAGTGAACACAATCTTTTTGGGGTGCAGTGAACAAAATCCTTTGTGGGGTGCAGTGAACAGAATCTTTGTGGGGTGCAGTGAACACAATCTTTGGGGGGGGTACAGTGAACACAATCTTTTTGGGGTGCAGTGAACACAATCTTTGTGGGGTACAGTGAACAGAATCTTTGTGGGGTGCAGTGAACACAATCTTTGGGGGGTACAGTGAACACAATCTTTTTGGGGTGCAGTGAACACAATCTTTGGGGGGTACAGTGAACACAATCTTTTTGGGGTGCAGTGAACACAATCTTTGTGGGGTGCAGTGAACACAATCTTTGGGGGGGTACAGTGAACACAATCTTTTTGGGGTGCAGTGAACAACATCCTTTTAGGGTGCAGTGAACACAATCTTTGTGGGGTGCAGTGAACAACATCCTTTTAGGGTGCAGTGAACACAATCTTTGTGGGGTACAGTGAACAGAATCTTTGTGGGGTGCAGTGAACACAATCTTTGGGGGGTACAGTGAACACAATCTTTGTGAGGTGCAGTGAACACAATCTTTGTGGGGTGCAGTGAACACAATCATTGTGGGGTGCAGTGAACTCAATCTTTGTGGGGTACAGTGAACACAATCTCATACTTCTGAAGATTTGAGGGTGCTGCCTGTTCCATACTCCCCCTACTCCTAATCTAGCCTTTTAGGGGTACAAACAATAGTAATTGGGGCCTAGTGTGGTTGTGTACGTGTGATATACATACACTTTTTTTGGATCATATTTTCTATTCCGCTATTTAATCAAAAACCTTTGGGGATCAGTTAAATTGGGGGATAGTCTGTGTTGGTACGTGTGAGAGAGATCCACCTTTCCAAGTTGTTGGGGTTCATCTCATACTTCTGAAGGTTTGAGGGTGCTGCCTGTTCCATACTCCCCCTACTCCTAGCCTTTTAGGGGTACAAACAATAGTAATTGGGGCCTAGTGTGGTTGTGTACGTGTGATATACATACACTTTTTTTGGATCATATTTTCTATTCCGCTATTTAATCAAAAACCTTTGGGGATCAGTTAAATTGGGGGATAGTCTGTGTTGGTACGTGTGAGAGAGATCCACCTTTCCAAGTTGTTGGGGTTCATCTCATACTTCTGAAGGTTTGAGGGTGCTGCCTGTTCCATACTCCCCCTACTCCTCATCTAGCCTTTTAGGGGTACAAACAATAGTAATTGGGGCCTAGTGTGGTTGTGTACGTGTGATATACATACACTTTTTTTGGATCATATTTTCTATTCCGCTATTTAATCAAAAACCTTTGGGGATCAGTTAAATTGGGGGATAGTCTGTGTTGGTACGTGTGAGAGAGATCCACCTTTCCAAGTTGTTGGGGTTCATCTCATACTTCTGAAGGTTTGAGGGTGCTGCCTGTTCCATACTCCCCCTACTCCTAGCCTTTTAGGGGTACAAACAATAGTAATTGGGGCCCAGTGTGGTTGTGTACGTGTGATATACATACACTTTTTTTGGATCATATTTTCTATTCCGCTATTTAATCAAAAACCTTTGGGGATCAGTTAAATTGGGGGATAGTCTGTGTTGGTACGTGTGAGAGAGATCCACCTTTCCAAGTTGTTGGGGTTCATCTCATACTTCTGAAGGTTTGAGGGTGCTGCCTGTTCCATACCCCCCCTACTCCTCATCTAGCCTTTTAGGGGTACAAACAATAGTAATTGGGGCCTAGTGTGGTTGTGTACGTGTGATATACATACACTTTTTTTGGATCATATTTTCTATTCCGCTATTTAATCAAAAACCTTTGGGGATCAGTTAAATTGGGGGATAGTCTGTGTTGGTACGTGTGAGAGAGATCCACCTTTCCAAGTTGTTGGGGTTCATCTCATACTTCTGAAGGTTTGAGGGTGCTGCCTGTTCCATACTCCCCCTACTCCTCATCTAGCCTTTTAGGGGTACAAACAATAGTAATTGGGGCCTAGTGTGGTTGTGTACGTGTGATATACATACACTTTTTTTGGATCATATTTTCTATTCCGCTATTTAATCAAAAACCTTTGGGGATCAGTTAAATTGGGGGATAGTCTGTGTTGGTACGTGTGAGAGAGATCCACCTTTCCAAGTTGTTGGGGTTCATCTCATACTTCTGAAGGTTTGAGGGTGCTGCCTGTTCCATACTCCCCCTACTCCTCATCTAGCCTTTTAGGGGTACAAACAATAGTAATTGGGGCCTAGTGTGGTTGTGTACGTGTGATATACATACACTTTTTTTGGATCATATTTTCTATTCCGCTATTTAATCAAAAACCTTTGGGGATCAGTTAAATTGGGGGATAGTCTGTGTTGGTACGTGTGAGAGAGATCCACCTTTCCAAGTTGTTGGGGTTCATCTCATACTTCTGAAGGTTTGAGGGTGCTGCCTGTTCCATACCCCCCCTACTCCTCATCTAGCCTTTTAGGGGTACAAACAATAGTAATTGGGGCCTAGTGTGGTTGTGTACGTGTGATATACATACACTTTTTTTGGATCATATTTTCTATTCCGCTATTTAATCAAAAACCTTTGGGGATCAGTTAAATTGGGGGATAGTCTGTGTTGGTACGTGTGAGAGAGATCCACCTTTCCAAGTTGTTGGGGTTCATCTCATACTTCTGAAGGTTTGAGGGTGCTGCCTGTTCCATACTCCCCCTACTCCTCATCTAGCCTTTTAGGGGTACAAACAATAGTAATTGGGGCCCAGTGTGGTTGTGTACGTGTGATATACATACACTTTTTTTGGATCATATTTTCTATTCCGCTATTTAATCAAAAACCTTTGGGGATCAGTTAAATTGGGGGATAGTCTGTGTTGGTACGTGTGAGAGAGATCCACCTTTCCAAGTTGTTGGGGTTCATCTCATACTTCTGAAGGTTTGAGGGTGCTGCCTGTTCCATACTCCCCCTACTCCTAGCCTTTTAGGGGTACAAACAATAGTAATTGGGGCCTAGTGTGGTTGTGTACGTGTGATATACATACACTTTTTTTGGATCATATTTTCTATTCCGCTATTTAATCAAAAACCTTTGGGGATCAGTTAAATTGGGGGATAGTCTGTGTTGGTACGTGTGAGAGAGATCCACCTTTCCAAGTTGTTGGGGTTCATCTCATACTTCTGAAGGTTTGAGGGTGCTGCCTGTTCCATACCCCCCCTACTCCTCATCTAGCCTTTTAGGGGTACAAACAATAGTAATTGGGGCCTAGTGTGGTTGTGTACGTGTGATATACATACACTTTTTTTGGATCATATTTTCTATTCCGCTATTTAATCAAAAACCTTTGGGGATCAGTTAAATTGGGGGATAGTCTGTGTTGGTACGTGTGAGAGAGATCCACCTTTCCAAGTTGTTGGGGTTCATCTCATACTTCTGAAGGTTTGAGGGTGCTGCCTGTTCCATACTCCCCCTACTCCTCA
The DNA here is from genome assembly GCF_965119305.1 of Pelophylax lessonae. NCBI lineage: Eukaryota > Metazoa > Chordata > Amphibia > Anura > Ranidae > Pelophylax > Pelophylax lessonae. The sequence continues at coordinate 19,231,136 of NC_138772.1, forward strand.
TCTAGCCTTTTAGGGGTACAAACAATAGTAATTGGGGCCCAGTGTGGTTGTGTACGTGTGATATACATACACTTTTTTTGGATCATATTTTCTATTCCGCTATTTAATCAAAAACCTTTGGGGATCAGTTAAATTGGGGGATAGTATGTGTTGGTACGTGTGAGAGAGATCCACCTTTCCAAGTTGTTGGGGTTCATCTCATACTTCTGAAGGTTTGAGGGTGCTGCCTGTTCCATACTCCCCCTACTCCTCATCTAGCCTTTTAGGGGTACAAACAATAGTAATTGGGGCCCAGTATGGTTGTGTACGTGTGATATACATACACTTTTTTTGGATCATATTTTCTATTCCGCTATTTAATCAAAAACCTTTGGGGATCAGTTAAATTGGGGGATAGTCTGTGTTGGTACGTGTGAGAGAGATCCACCTTTCCAAGTTGTTGGGGTTCATCTCATACTTCTGAAGGTTTGAGGGTGCTGCCTGTTCCATACCCCCCCTACTCCTCATCTAGCCTTTTAGGGGTACAAACAATAGTAATTGGGGCCTAGTGTGGTTGTGTACGTGTGATATACATACACTTTTTTTGGATCATATTTTCTATTCCGCTATTTAATCAAAAACCTTTGGGGATCAGTTAAATTGGGGGATAGTCTGTGTTGGTACGTGTGAGAGAGATCCACCTTTCCAAGTTGTTGGGGTTCATCTCATACTTCTGAAGGTTTGAGGGTGCTGCCTGTTCCATACTCCCCCTACTCCTAGCCTTTTAGGGGTACAAACAATAGTAATTGGGGCCTAGTGTGGTTGTGTACGTGTGATATACATACACTTTTTTTGGATCATATTTTCTATTCCGCTATTTAATCAAAAACCTTTGGGGATCAGTTAAATTGGGGGATAGTCTGTGTTGGTACGTGTGAGAGAGATCCACCTTTCCAAGTTGTTGGGGTTCATCTCATACTTCTGAAGGTTTGAGGGTGCTGCCTGTTCCATACTCCCCCTACTCCTCATCTAGCCTTTTAGGGGTACAAACAATAGTAATTGGGGCCTAGTGTGGTTGTGTACGTGTGATATACATACACTTTTTTTGGATCATATTTTCTATTCCGCTATTTAATCAAAAACCTTTGGGGATCAGTTAAATTGGGGGATAGTCTGTGTTGGTACGTGTGAGAGAGATCCACCTTTCCAAGTTGTTGGGGTTCATCTCATACTTCTGAAGGTTTGAGGGTGCTGCCTGTTCCATACTCCCCCTACTCCTCATCTAGCCTTTTAGGGGTACAAACAATAGTAATTGGGGCCTAGTGTGGTTGTGTACGTGTGATATACATACACTTTTTTTGGATCATATTTTCTATTCCGCTATTTAATCAAAAACCTTTGGGGATCAGTTAAATTGGGGGATAGTCTGTGTTGGTACGTGTGAGAGAGATCCACCTTTCCAAGTTGTTGGGGTTCATCTCATACTTTTGAAGGTTTGAGGGTGCTGCCTGTTCCATACCCCCCCTACTCCTCATCTAGCCTTTTAGGGGTACAAACAATAGTAATTGGGGCCTAGTGTGGTTGTGTACGTGTGATATACATACACTTTTTTTGGATCATATTTTCTATTCCGCTATTTAATCAAAAACCTTTGGGGATCAGTTAAATTGGGGGATAGTCTGTGTTGGTACGTGTGAGAGAGATCCACCTTTCCAAGTTTTTGGGGTTCATCTCATACTTCTGAAGATTTGAGGGTGCTGCCTGTTCCATACTCCTCCTCCTACTGCTCAACCATCCTTTTAGGGGTACAAACAATAGTAGTTGGGGCCTAGTGTGGTGGTGTACGTGCGAGATACATACACTTTCTTTTTGATCATATTTTCTATTCCGCTATTCAATTAAAACCTTTGGGGATCAATTCAATTGCGAGATAGTCTGTGTCGGTACGTGTGAGATCCACCTTTCCAAGTTGTTGGGGTTCATCTCATACTTCTGAAGATTTGAGGGTGCTGCCTGTTCCATACTCCTGCTCCTACTGCTCAACCATCCTTTTAGGGGTACAAACAATAGTAATTGGGGCCTAGTGTGGTTGTGTACGTGCGAGATACATACACTTTTTTTGATCATATTTCCTATTCCGCTATTCAATAAAAACCTTTGAGGATCAATTGAATTGCGGGATAGTCTGTGTCGGTACGTGTGAGATCCACCTTTCCAAGTTTTTTCTGGTTCATCTCATACTTCTGAAGATTTGAGGGTGCTGCCTGTTCCATACTCCTCCTCCTACTCCTCATCCATCCTTTTAGGGGTACAAACAATAGTAATTGGGGCCTAGTGTGGTTGTGTACGTGCGAGATACATACACTTTTTTTGATCATATTTCCTATTCCGCTATTCAATAAAAACCTTTGAGGATCAATTGAATTGCGGGATAGTCTGTGTCGGTACGTGTGAGATCCACCTTTCCAAGTTTTTGGGGTTCATCTCATACTTCTGAAGATTTGAGGGTGCTGTCTGTTCCATACTCCTCCTACTCCTCATCCATCCTTTTAGGGGTAGAAACAATAGTAATTGGGGCCTAGTGTGGTTTTGTACGTGCGAGATACATACACTTTTTTGGATCATATTTCCTATTCCGCTATTCAATAAAAACCTTTCTAGGGCAAGATCTTAAATTACAGAAATATGAGGAGACCGTCAAATAAGGGCCGTGGCCTGGGTCGTGGTGCTGCTGGTAGAGCTCCTGTTGCAAGGAGAGGACGTGGTCGATCTGTGCCAGCTACACGCACAAGTGAAACACCTTCCTCAAGTGTGAGTAGGCGACAGAACCTGCATCAGTATTTGGTAGGGCATCAAACGCCCCTAGAAGTGATGAGGCCAGAACAAGTTGAGGCGATAGTAGATTGGTTTGCTGCTGACAGTGCCTCCAGTTCCTTCACATTGTCTCCCACCCAGTCTACTGCAGAAAGGTCAGAGTTGGCACCTGCAGCCAATGTCCAACCGTCTTTCACCTCACCCCCTTGCAAATCAGGCCAGCAGTCTGAGCCCCAAGCCATACAGCAGTCTCTTATTCTTTTTGAGGACTCTGTCAGCAGGGTTTCCCAGGGCCATCCACCTAGCCCTGCCCCAGAAGTGGAAGAGATTGAGTGCAGCGATGCCCAACCACTTATTTTTCAAGATGAGTACATGCAAGGATCATCGCAGCACGTCTCCGATGATGACGAAACGCAGGTGCCAACTGCTGCGGCGTTCAGCATTGTGGAGACCGACAAGGAGGGCAGGGGTGAAGACTGGGTGGAAGATGATGTGGAGGACGATGAGGTCCTCGACCCCACATGGAATGAACGTCATGCAGGTGACCTGAGTAGTTTGGAGGAAGAGGCGGTGGTCGCACAGAGCCACCAGCACAGCAGAAGAGGGAGCAGGGTGCAGAAGCGGAGCGGCCGTGCCCTAGACACTACGCCCGCTACTGCCCAACGCAGCAAGGGAACGAGCGCACCAAAGTCAGCTCAAAGGAGTTCTCTAGCGTGGAAGTTCTTTAGAAAATGTGCTGATGACAGGACACGAGTGGTTTGCACCCTGTGCAATCAGAGCTTGAAGCGAGGCATAAACCTTCTCAACCTGAGCACAACCTGCATGATCAGGCATCTAAGTGCAAAGCACGAGCTGCAGTGGAGTACACACCTTCAAAACCAAGAAACGTCTCTGGCTCATCCTGCTTCCTCTTCTGCTGCAGTCTCGGCCGCTCCAGCCACATCTGTAGTGATACCGGCACCTGCCACCCCGCAAACAGACGATCTGTCAGCAACACCACCACCTGGGTCACCAACAACCATCTCCACAATGTCCCGTGGAAGCGTTCAGCTTTCCATCTCCCAAACACTTGAGAGGAAGAGGAAGTACCCCCCTACCCACCCGCGATCCCTGGCCCTGAATGCCAGCATTTCAAAATTATTGGCCTTTGAAATGCTGTCATTCCGTCTGGTGGAGACGCACAGTTTTAAAAACCTTATGTCGGTGGCTGTCCCACAGTACGTCGTGCCCAGCCGCCACTACTTTTCCAGGCAAGCCATCCCTTCCCTGCACAACCAAGTGGGGGAAAATATCAGGTGTGCACTGCGCAACGCCATCTGTGCCAAGGTCCACCTAACTACGGATACGTGGACCAGTAAGCACGGTCAGGGGCGTTATATCTCCCTAACGGCACACTGGGTAAATGCAGTGGCGGATGGGCCTGAGGCGGATAGCAATTTGGCGCATGTCCTTCCACCACCGAGGATTGCAGGGCGCTTCAGTTTGCCTCCTGTTCCTAACTCCTCCTACTCCGCTTCCTCATCCTCTACCGCCTCCTCATCCGGACAGCGTAACACCTTCACCACCAACTTCAGCACGGCCAGGGGTAAACGACAGCAGGCAGTTTTACAACTTGCCTGTTTGGGGGACAAACCACACACCGCGCAGGAGTTGTGGAGGAGCATGGAACAGCAGACAAATGAGTGGTTGCTGCCAGCGAGCCTCAAGCCCGGCCTGGTGGTGTGCGATAACGGGCGAAATCTCATAGCAGCTCTGGGCCTAGCCGGTTTGACGCACATCCCTTGCCTGGCGCATGTGCTGAATTTGGTGGTGCAGAGGTTCCTTAAAAACTACCCCGATATGTCAGAGCTGCTGCAGAAAGTGCGGGCCGTTTGTGCGCACTTTCGGCGTTCTCACCCTGCTGCTGCTCGCCTGGCAGCGCTGCAGCGTAACTTCGGCCTTCCCGCTCACCGCCTCATATGTGACGTGCCCACAAGGTGGAACTCCACCTTGCACATGCTGGAAAGACTGTGCGAGCAGCAGCAGGCCATAGTGGAGTTTCAGCTGCAGCACGCACGCGTGAGTCGCTCTGCGGAACAGCACCACTTCACCACCAATAACTGGGCCTCCATGCGAGACCTGTGTGCCTTGTTGCGCTGTTTTGAGTACTCCACCAACATGGCCAGTGGCAATGACGCCGTTCTCAGCTTAACTATCCCACTTCTATGCCTCCTTGAAAAAACAATTCGGGCGATGATGGAAGAGGATGTGGCACAGGATGAGGAGGAGGAGGAGGATGAAGAGGTAACATTTCCAAGGCTTTCAGGGCAGTCATTCGCAAGGGGCTCCGAGGGTGGGTTCCTGCACACGCAAACGCCAGGGACGCAATTGTCCAGCAGGGGCACAGTTCTGGAGGATGAGGAGGATGAGGAGGAGGAGGAGCTGGAGGAGGAGATGGAACCATGTTCACAGCAGGGTGGCACCCAGGCCAGCTCATGGCCATCACTGGTGCGTGGCTGGGGGGATACAGAGGACACGGACGATACACCTCCCACAGAGGACAGCCTTTCGTTGCCTCTGGGCAGCCTGGCACACATGAGCGATTACATGCTGCAGTGTCTCCACAACGACCGCCGAGTTGCCCACATTCTAACTTGTGCTGATTACTGGGTGGCCACGCTGCTGGATCCCCGTTACAAGGACAACGTACCGTCCTTAATTCACTCACTGGAGCGCGATCGCAAGATGCGCGAGTACAAGCGCACGCTGGTAGACGCCATGCTGCTGGCATTCCCATCTGACAGCGGGGCCACAGTGGAAGCACAAGGCAGAGGAGGAGGAGGAGGAGGTCGCCAACGCAACCAGGGCACCGCCAGCACCTCAGAAGGCAGGGTTAGCATGGCCGAAATGTGGAAAAGCTTTGTCAGCACGCCACAACAAACAGCAGCACCAGCAGCTCAGATGGAACGTCTTAGCAGGAGGCAGCATTTTACCAACATGGTGGAGCAGTATGTGTGCACACGCCTACATGTAGTGAATGACGGGTCTGCCCCCTTCAACTTCTGGGTCTCCAAATTGGGCACATGGCCTGAGCTTGCCCTTTACGCCTTGGAGGTGCTGGCGTGCCCTGCAGCCAGTGTATTATCTGAACGGGTATTTAGCACGGCTGGGGGCGTTATAACAGACAAGCGCAGCCGCCTGTCCAGAGACAATGTGGACAAGCTCACGTTCATTAAAATGAACCAGGCATGGATCCCACGGGACTTTTCCGTACCTTATGCAGAATAGCAATGGATACCGACCTTACCCACCCATTGTTCCATTTTTGCTCTTTCTCACTCTTTTGGGGTGTACCCTCATTTAAAATTTTTGAAAAGAAGCAGTGTTGGCTACCTCGTCCTCCTCCTCAGGGCCAGATTAATGTAGGGGCTATTGGAGCTGCAGCTCCAGGCCCCTACCTTTTATATAGGCCCCGGGTTGGCCATATTCACTGTTACCGCTCTTCTGTCACTTGTAAACACAGAAGTCTGGCTTCTATGCTCGCTTCCCCAGGCAGCACCCTCAGAACCTCCCCACACAGCGTGAAGGCCGGACAAGGAGGGACAGTTGGCGATGCATGGATGTGTTTATGGGCTTCAGAGACAGCATCCCATGTTGAATTAGGCATGCATGGCTGCACCCTTCCTCCTCTGGGTGCATGGCAAGGCACGGCCCTTAAGGCCCTTCAAAATCCTCAGCACCAAGCCCATGATGCTGTTAATCCGGCCCTGGTCCTCCTCCACCGCCGCTTCCACCTACACCGCCCATAGGTGTGCGCAGCCTATTGCATTAAGGTGTGCACCCCAAAGTTGAAATACACATGCATGTGTTTGCCAGCAGGGAGAGTAATGTATCGGGGCCATGTACCTGTAGGCAAGGAGAAATAGAGCAGAGCAGGTCCCAGGGAGATCTTTCCCATCTCCTCACTGGCAATGCTATGTGCCCTAGGTGATTAGGGTGTGCCCAGGCACACCCAGCACACCCTGTGCGCACGCCTATGTCACCGCCACATCCACCACCACCTCAACCTCCCTCCTACTCCATATGGGCCTCGTCCTTCAGAGATGAAGAAGAACATTGTTTTATTTTTCTGTTTTTTTTTTGTTGTTTTAAGTTATTTCCCTATCCACATTTGTTTGCAGAGCACTTGCCATGCTCTTAATTACGTTTTGCTGCCATTTGCAGCACTCTAGCCCTTTCCTTTGGTGTTTTAGAGCCATTTTAGTGCCTTAAAGTTCGGGTCCCCATTGACTTCAATGGGGTTCGGTGTCCGGGAAAAGTTCGGTAAAAGTCCGGGACACGGACCCGGACTTTTTTTTAAAGTTCGGCCGAACCCGTCGAACACGGACATCTAGGTGTCCGCTCAACCCTACTCACAACTGTTAGGGATAAGCTGATGGAGAAAGTAAAACTACAGTTTATTAGTTAGAGTCGGGGTAGACCTCCTTTGAAGAGGTGAGCTTTCAGGGATTGCTTAATGGTGGACAGAGTAGGAGATAGCCAGCTGGACTGGGGTAAGGAGTTCCAGAGGATGAGTGAGGCTGTGGAGAAGATCTGGAGAGCAGCATGGAAGGAGGTGGCCAGGATGCTAGTGAGCAGGAAGTTTTGTGAATACCAGAGAGGACGGTATGGTTAGTATTTTGAGATGAGGTTGGTGATTTAGCTCGAGGCAGAGTTGTGGTGGGCTTTGTACCTTGTTGTTAGTGTTTTGAGTTTTATTACCTGAGTGAGCAGAAGCCAATGGAGGGATTGACAGAGAGAGACGCTGAATGTTGACTGGCTGGAAAGAAGGATGAGTCTGGCAGCAGCGTTCATGATAGACTAAAGAGGTGATGAGGGACCTAGAGGTCCTGGTAGGAGTGAAGAGGACAGTTTGAATCATATTTGAGATGATGTTGGTTAAGTAGCCCTGGTCAGAGTTGTGGATGGCTTTGTAGTAGGGTTGCACCGATACCGGCATTAGTATCGATACCGATACTAAGCATTGGTACGCGTGCAAATGATCAGATACCTGAAACCGATACTTTCGTGCTCGGTTCTTTCAGCTGTCAGTGGGATTTCGCTGAAATGTAACATTAAAAAAATCTGGCAGTTATGGGTTTTTAAGGAGTGGGGATGCTGCATCCTTAACAATCGATGACTCACTCAGCTGTTCGTGGGGTTCCACTGTTGACAGCTAAAGTTAATCAAAGTCCCAGCAATTGGAGCTGTCAAAAAAAAAAAGCAGCTGGGCAATGTTTATAAGCAACATTGCTCAGCCGCTGAAACAGAAAGATAAAAAGAAACATTATTTTTGTATCTTTCTGTTTATTCATCTATAGGTCAAAGGGATGAACTTTGATCTGCAGATGAAGTTAGTTTAGCAACCTGTCTAGTAAAAACTATTTTTTTTATTTTTTTATTAAATTTTCTTCTGTTTAACCCCTTATTAACCCTCTTATTTAGTTTAACCTAAACAGAGAGTAGGGACAGGTACACCGTCTGGTAGGGACAAAATTAGCGTTAGGGAAAGGTTCATGACAAGGGGGGAAAGCATGGTTCTCACTGCTTTTCTGGACATCTGTTTCTGGGGCACTAGACAGCCAGTCTGCATTCTGCCTGTGTCTGTGTCTCTCCCTACAGTAGCTGAAAGCTGGCAGGAGGGGGGAGAAAATGGCTTTCAGCTGCTGCAGAGAGCCGCACAGGGCTTTCTTCTGTAATTGCCCCACTGCCGGACTGCAGAGAGACACAGACACGGAGCATCATTCCTGTAATTATTTCTCCAACACCGATCCCCCTCCCTGTACTGCCTGTTTCGGCCCCCCCCCTCCGCTCCCCCCCCCCGTGTGCCCCCCTTGCACTGTGCCAATCCCCCTTCTGCAGTGCTGCAGGCTTCCCCGTCCTGTAAAAAAATAACAAACTGTCAAAAAAAAATAATAATCTTTAAACATTGTAATTAATCATTTTTAAAAATTGTAAAATAAAATAATTGTAAACATTTTTAACATTTTTAAAAAAATATATAATAATTTTTTTTTTAAATGTAAAAAACAATAACAAAATGCTAATTCGCACAGGTTCTCTGTTATGTTTGTGTCCGCTAATAAGGATATTAGTGTATTTTTAGTGAAAATAAGGTCTTGATATATTCGGGGGGGGGGGGGGGGGCTGCCAGGTAGACTGTACGGGGCCCTGTGATTACTAACAGCAGCCCCGCTGACACAGCAAGAGGTGTGTTGGACCTCTGCAAAGAGGCCAATGCTTCTACACAGACAGCAAGGGCTCTTCTCTGCAACCTGCTGGCAGGGGAAAGGCTTTCCAAAGCTGTGGCTGCCTTCTAAAGACGTTGATGGTCAACTGGGCTTTTAAAACAAAAGTTTTGTTTTGTTGTATGTGGAGTTTTGTCTAACTGGTCCTCTTTAAGATACCCCCCATAGATGTACTTCCGTACGTCCTGCAGGGCAAATATTCATTTGCTGCAAATGTTTTGTTAAAAACATTTTTAAAAAGGGGGAGAAATCTGTGGGTTACTGTAATCCATCAAGTGTTCCTGTTCCGTTTCCAGCGCTGGGACTCGTCACATGTGTTTCTCATGAATTGTTATTTGCGTTCCATGCAAAAAAAAATGTGCAGAAACTCTGTATACATAACACGGAAAATATCATAAACATACATTTTATATCAGGCCGGCCCTGAACGCTTTCATATGTTCATCAGACAAGAATTCCCCCCCGTAGTCCTCCCGCGGTGGAACTGTTCTGTATATTTAAATATATTAATATTTCCACTTCTTCCTGGGCCGGGGCTAAGAATGGATCTGGGTGAACATGACCAGGGGAAATGATTTATTCCTCAGTCATGTCAGGTCGGAAAGATCCCAACATTAAAGAATCACTTCATCCAAAAGTGATAGTTCAGTGTTTGATTGATGCCAGAGAGCTAAACCCATCGATAGTCTCCTCTATCTATCAGACATTCTATTGCTGAGTTCCCAGGTCTGTACTCCTGCTATGCCCATTATGAGGGGTTCCCACCATCCCTGTGCTGAGTTCCAGAGTCTGTAGACCTGCTGTGCCCAGTATGAGAGGTTCAAACCATCCCTGTACCGAGTTCCCGGGTCTTTACACCCACTGTGCCCATTATGAGGGGTTCCCATCTTCTCTGTACTGAGTTCCTGGGTCTGAGATCAACAGGCAGCAGCTACAGAGTCCTGATATTCCTCCACGCCTTTATCCAGGCCTCCTGCTGCCACCTCGTTATAGGGAGTTCCCACCATCCCTGTTCTGAGTTCCTGGGTCTGTACACCTGCTGTGCCCATTATGAGGGGTTCCCACCATCCCTGTTCTGAGTTCCTGGGTCTGTACACCTGCTGTGCCCATTATGAGGGGTTAATTTTGTTTATTGGAAATTCTTACAAACAATCAACTTATATACAATAAAACCATAATAAATAAATTATAAATAACATATTTACAAAATAATTGAATATAACTATACAAAACAAGAACATAATAAATAAACCAAATTGCACACAGCATAATAAACCCTACGAGAGCCAGACTAAGGAACATCACCATGCATGGAGCCTTTAATCAAAAATTATATTTTATGACTGATTTTCAGCTGATAACATTATTGGGTGCCACTTTTAACGGATAATTGAGGCAGCCGTTTCTTAGCCTGACTACTCTCTCCCCCTGGAGAACCAGTGCGCTTCACTGCACCCTGCGACTCCTCATCCATGGAAGATTCTGTACTCAACAAGTCCCATTCATCATCATCATCTGACAGGACCCCAAACTTATTTGTCAAAGGCAAAACCTCAGGACTGTGGGTAGCTGAACACTTTTTTTTCCTTCTTTTGCCCTTCTTTCTTTTCTCCTCCAACCATTCCACATCCCCCTTGGACAAATTGGAAATAACAGTTTCCCCACTCTCACCCTCCCCTTCACCCCCACTCTCCCTTACCTGATCTACCACCAGGCCAGCCTCTTCACCATTCTCCCCACTCCTCTGCACCCCATGGTCCCTAATAGAAGCCCTGCAATGTCTAGGGGAGGGGACTGGCACTGTACTTGATGCCCCTGCCTCAGCACCTCTTGCCGCCTCTGCAATTTTGGAAGACATAGACACAGAAAGATTGGACACATTCTTAGTAACCGATACCTTACATACAGACTGGGAAGACACTGACACACTGGGAATCGGCACAGACTGGGGCACCACAGACTGGGAAGACACTGACACACTGGGCATTGGCACAGACTGGGGCACTACAGACTGGGAAGACACTGACACACTGGGTATTGGTACAGTCTCGGAGGGAATCGCAGGCACCCTAGCTGCTGAGCTCTGAGCATCCTCCATGTCCAGACGGAAGAACTCTCTCATGAGCTCAGGCTGGTTGTGTACTGCCTCAGGACACTGGCTATAAGGATGCCCAACTGCATTGCACAAGTTGCACCTTATAATATTGCAATCTTTTGCCAAATGCCCTAAATCCTGACACAGAGAGCATTTCATTACTGGACAGGAGGATGCAAAGTGCCCTTTATCCCCACACTTATTGCACAGCTTTGGCTGGCCTGGATAGAAGATGGTCAGTCTGTCCCTCCCCAGGAAAGCTGAGGATGGCAGATGCTGGATGACATTATCAATGACTCTTAGTTTTAGCTGCACAGACCATCCCCCCGTCCATATTCCTCGATCATCCATAATTTTGTGTAAGGGGCTCAGGATGTCTCCATATCTCCTCAGCCATACAGATAAATCCCCTTGCGGTATGGACTCATTGCGCACAAGAATCGTCACCATTTTAATAAGTGGCTGACGTGACACAACTTTGGGGATGAGCCCTTTCCAGTCCGGCAGGCTCCTACACACATATTCATATTTCTCCCAAAATATGTCCAAAGACTCCGGACGGACAAAGGACAAATCGTACTCATAAGAGCCGGTCGGACTGATCAGGGCAAAGATATCTGCAGGTTTAAAACCCATTTGTAGAATCTTATCAACCACAGCTCTCCTATATGGCGGAATACCTTCGCCTTCCCATCTGAGCTGTACCACATTCCTCCTTTTAAATAATGAGGAAGATAAAACATTTCCATGCTCCTTCCCTGCTTGCACCCCCCTCCCAAACCCTTCAGCAGCACCAGCATAGGTTTTCCTCCCAGAAACATCAGCACTTACAGGATTGTCTTTAGACACAACCACACCTGATGACAAGGAGCCTGAATCAACCCTTGCAGTCTTTGGAGCAGCAGAGACAAGACCCACCCCCTCCCCCTTCTCTGAGCACTCAGCTGCTTTCCTGGGTTCAATCACAGCCTTGTCTACTGCAGACTCCAAAAAAGTTATAGTACTACTGCTCCCAGCATCTCCTCCACCATGCTCAGGAACAGCCACTGTATTTGGTCCAGGCAAAGCCTCTGCAATGTCCGTGGTGCTCCTCTCTGCAGACTCTTCAACCAGAAACGCACAGTTTTTTCCAATTTTCTCACCACTTGCATTTAAAAGTGGAATTTTTTCAGCAGGTGTATCAGGTTGCACTGCATGCTGCACATTGTCTATGGGTGTGGGCTGACAGCCCATAGCACTACAACCCTCAGCAAGCACATTGTCATTAAAGTTCACATCACCACCTTGCACACACACTGTACCTGCTTTCTGTGTTACCTCTGCAGTGTCATGGTTAATGGCGGGATCAAACTCCCTCCTGGATGTTGCAGGCTTAATGGTGAATTTTCCTCTCTCCACAGGTCTCTCTCTCATAGGGCGAGGAACGGTATCCATCTCCTCATCTGGGGAATCTGCAGAAAAATGGAACTTTCTTCCATCCAGAGGGGATTCCAGCTCAGCGACGAACTCCAACATGCCAGTACCCCCCTCAACCTCCTGCTCAGATGTTCCACATTGCTGCTGCAGAGGGAGGGAGACAGAGGCCTCCGCCATTGGGGGCTCAGCAGATCTCTGAGGTGTTGAAGAGCTGGGCTCATCCTCCGGGCCCACTTTCTCACTCTCTGCTGACTCTGTCGGTACCTGAATCTCCTCACTGACTGGGTCACTCTCCATGCTGGAAACGGCTCCTCTCCTCATACGGCTGAAACGTTCCTCATTCCTGTATTTCTCCTGAAGTGCTTCACAGCTTTCCTTCAGAGAGCTCACCAACTCTTTCTGCTTCCTCAAAGCTTGCTCCAAGTCCTTCAATTCAGGCCTCAGAGCCGGTCTCTTCTTACTGTACAGTTTGGCACAATACAACTTTTTCTTTTTAAATTCTACTTTCAAAGTTGCCAATTTCTCCTCCTCTTTCTCAATCCGCCTCAGCTTTTCAACAGTCCTCCGTCTAAAGGTAGGCAGGGATTCACCCCTCCTTCGGCCGAGCTCCATGTCTTCCATAGTCTCAGGCCTATCCAGGGGGCCCCCGCCAGGGTCCTCCCCAGGATCCAGCATCCTTCCTGGGGCAGAGAAGCAACTCTAGCCCCTGGCTTCTGGAAGCACACGAGCTAAGGAACCAGCAACCTCACACCTCGCTGTCAGGGAGTGGAATGGCAGTTTCCCACCATCCCTGTGCTGAGTTCCTGGGTCTGTACACCTGCTGTGCCCATTATGAGGGGTTCCCACCATCCCTGTTCTGAGTTCCTGGGTCTGTACACCTGCTGTGCCCATTATGAGGGGTTCCCACCATCCCTGTTCTGAGTTCCTGGGTCTGTACACCTGCTGTGCCAATCATGAGAGTTTCCCACCATCCCTGTGCTGAGCTCCTGGGTCTGTACACCTGCCCATTAAGAGGGGTTCCCATCATACCTATATTGAGTTACTGGGACTGTATACCTGCTGTGCCCATTATGAGGGGTTCGCACCACCCCTGTGCTGAGCTCCCGAGACTGTACACCTGCTGTGCCCATTATAAGGGGCTAAGACTATTCCTACACTGGGTTCTAGAGTCTGTATGCCTTCTGTGTCCATTATGAGGGGTTAGTTTTGTTTATTGAAAAATCTTACAAACAACAACTTATATACAATAAAACCATAATTAATAAAATAATAAATAACATATTTACAAAATAATTTAATATAACTATACAAAACCAAAAAAAAACAAAACAAACAAGAACATAATAAATAAACAAAAGTGCGCACAGCATAAACCCTACGAGAGAGCCAAACTAAGGAACATCACCGTCACCATGCATGAAGCCTTTTACCAAAAATATATTTTATCTGAAAATCTAGGGGAGTGAAGCAAGGACAGAAAGAAAAGCCGCACACCCCGAGATCAACAGGCAGCAGCTACAGAGTCCTGATATTCCTCCACGCCTTTATCAAGGCCTCCTGCTGCCACCTCATTACAGTATAGGGAGTTCCCATCACCCCTGTGCTGAGGGGCTCCCACCATTTCTCCACTAAGTTCCCAGGTCTGCACACCTGCTGTGCCCATTATACGGGGCTAAGACTATTCCTACACTGGGTATCAGAGTCTTTACACCTGCTGTGCCCATTAAAGGGTTCCCACAATCCCTGTGCTGAGTTCCTGGGTCTGTACACCTGCTGTGCCCATTATGAGAGGGTCCCACCATTACTGTGCTGAGTTCCTGGGTCTGTACACCTGCTGTGCCCATTATAAGGGGCTAAGACTATTCCTACACTGGGTTCCACAGTCTGTACCCCTGCTGTGCCCATTATGAGGGGTTCCCATCATCCCTGTGCTGAGTTCCCAGGTCTTTACACCTGCTGTGCCCATTATGAGAGGGTCCCACCATTACTGTGCTGAGTTCCTGGGTCTGTACACCTGCTGTGCCCATTATAAGGGGCTAAGACTATTCCTACACTGGGTTCCAAAGTCTGTACACCTGCTGTGCCCATTATGAGGGGTTAATTTTGTTTATTGGAAATTCTTACAAACAATCAACTTATATACAATAAAACCATAATAAATAAATTATAAATAACATATTTACAAAATAATTGAATATAACTATACAAAACAAGAACATAATAAATAAACCAAATTGCACACAGCATAAACCCTACGAGAGAGCCGGACTAAGAAACTTCACCATGCATGGAGCCTTTAATCAAAAATTATATTTTAGGACTGATTTTCCGCTGATAACATTATTGGGTGCCACTTTTAACAGATAATTGAGGCAGCCGTTTCTTAGCCTGACTACTCTCTCCCCCTGGAGAACCAGTGCGCTTCACTGCACCCTGCGACTCATCATCCATGGAAGATTCTGTACTCAACAAGTCCCATTCATCGTCCTCATCTGACAGGACCCCAAACTTATTTGTCAAAGGCAAAACTTCAGGACTGTGGGTAGCTGAACACTTTTTTTTCCTTCTTTTGCCCTTCTTTCTTTTCTCCTCCAACCATTCCACATCCCCCTTGGACAAATTGGAAATAACAGTTTCCCCACTCTCACCCTCCCCTTCACCCCCACTCTCCCTTACCTTATCTGCCACCAGGCCAGCCTCTTCACCATTCTCCCCACTCCTCTGCACCCCATGGTCCCTAATAGAAGCCCTGCAATGTCTAGGGGAGGGGACTGGCACTGCACTTGATGCCCCTGCCTCAGCACCTCTTGCCGCCTCTGCAATTTTGGAAGACATAGACACAGAAAGATTGGACACATTCTTAGTAACCGATACCTTACATACAGACTGGGAAGACACTGACACACTGGGCATTGGCACAGACTGGGGCACCACAGACTGGGAAGACACTGACACACTGGGAATCGGCACAGACTGGGGCACCACAGACTGAG
Organism: Pelophylax lessonae; assembly: GCF_965119305.1. Taxonomy (NCBI): domain Eukaryota; kingdom Metazoa; phylum Chordata; class Amphibia; order Anura; family Ranidae; genus Pelophylax; species Pelophylax lessonae. The sequence goes on from NC_138772.1 coordinate 19,246,699, forward strand.
AAGACACTGACACACTGGGCATTGGCACAGACTGGGAAGAGACAGGCACACTGGGTATTGGTACAGACTCGGAGGGAATCGCAGGCACCCTAGCTGCTGAGCTCTGAGCATCCTCCATGTCCAGACGGAAAAACTCTCTCATGAGCTCAGGCTGGTTGTGTACTGCCTCAGGACACTGGCTATAAGGATGCCCAACCGCATTGCACAAGTTGCACCTTATAATATTGCAATCTTTTGCCAAATGCCCTAAATCCTGACACAGAGAGCATTTCATTACTGGACAGGAGGATGCAAAGTGCCCTTTATCCCCACACTTATTGCACAGCTTTGGCTGGCCTGGATAGAATATGGTCAGTCTGTCCCTCCCCAGGAAAGCTGAGGATGGCAGATGCTGGATGACATTATCCATGACTCTTAGTTTTAGCTGCACAGACCATCCCCCCGTCCATATTCCTCGATCATCCATAATTTTGTGTAAGGGGCTCAGGATGTCTCCATATCTCCTCAGCCATACAGATAAATCCCCTTGCGGTATGGACTCATTGCGCACAAGAATCGTCACCATTTTAATAAGTGGCTGACGTGACACAACTTTGGGGATGAGCCCTTTCCAGTCCGGCAGGCTTCTACACACATGTTCATATTTCTCCCAAAATATGTCCAAAGACTCCGGACGGACAAAGGACAAATCATACTCATAGGAGCCGGTCGGACTGATCAGGGCAAAGATATCTGCAGGTTTAAAGCCCATCTGCAGAATCTTATCAACCACAGCTCTCCTATATGGCGGAATACCTTCGCCTTCCCATCTGAGCTGTACCACATTCCTCCTTTTAAATAATGAGGAAGATGAAACATTTCCATGCTCCTTCCCTGCTTGCACCCCCCTCCCAAACCCTTCAGCAGCACCAGCATAGGTTTTCCTCCCAGAAACATCAGCAATTACAGCATTGTCTTTAGACACAACCACACCTGATGACAAGGAGCCTGAATCAACCCTTGCAGTCTTTGGAGCAGCAGAGACAAGACCCACCCCCTCCCCCTTCTCTGAGCACTCAGCTGCTTTCCTGGGTTCAATCACAGCCTTGTCTACTGCAGACTCCAAAAAAGTTATAGTACTACTGCTCCCAGCATCTCCTCCACCATGCTCAGGAACAGCCACTGTATTTGGTCCAGGCAAAGCCTCTGCAATGTCCATGGTGCTCCTCTCTGCAGACTCTTCAACCAGAAACACACAGTTTTTTCCAATTTTCTCACCACTTGCATTTAAAAGTGGAATTTTTTCAGCAGGTGCATCAGGTTGCACTGCATGCTGCACATTGTCTATGGGTGTGGGCTGACAGCCCATAGCACTACAACCCTCAGCAAGCACATTGTCATTAAAGTTCACATCACCACCTTGCACACACACTGTACCTGCTTTCTGTGTTACCTCTGCAGTGTCATGGTTAATGGCGGGATCAAACTTCCTCCTGGATGTTGCAGGCTTAATGGTGAATTTTCCTCTCTCCACAGGTCTCTCTCTCATAGGGCGAGGAACGGTATCCATCTCCTCATCTGGGGAATCTGCAGAAAAATGGAACTTTCTTCCATCCAGAGGGGATTCCAGCTCAGCGACGAACTCCAACATGCCAGTACCCCCCTCAACCTCCTGCTCAGATGTTCCACATTGCTGCTGCAGAGGGAGGGAGACAGAGGCCTCCGCCATTGGGGGCTCAGCAGATGTTTGAGGTGTTGAAGTGCTGGGCTCATCCTCCGGGCCCACTTTCTCACTCTCTGCTGACTCTGTCGGTACCTGAATCTCCTCACTGACTGGGTCACTCTCCATGCTGGAAACGGCTCCTCTCTTCATACGGCTGAAACGTTCCTCATTCCTGTATTTCTCCTGAAGTGCTTCACAGCTTTCCTTCAGAGAGCTCACCAACTCTTTCTGCTTCCTCAAAGCTTGCTCCAAGTCCTTCAATTCAGGCCTCAGAGCCGGTCTCTTCTTACTGTACAGTTTGGCACAAAACAGCTTTTTCTTTTTAAATTCTACTTTCAAAGTTGCCAATTTCTCCTCCTCTTTCTCAATCCGCCTCAGCTTTTCAACAGTCCTCCGTCTAAAGGTAGGCAGGGATTCACCCCTCCTTCGGCCGAGCTCCATGTCTTCCATAGTCTCAGGCCTATCCAGGGGGCCCCCGCCAGGGTCCTCCCCAGGATCCAGCATCCTTCCTGGGGCAGAGAAGCAACTCTAGCCCCTGGCTTCTGGAAGCCCACGAGCTAAGGAACCAGCAACCTCACACCTCGCTGTCAGGGAGTGGAATGGCAGTTTCCCACCATCCCTGTGCTGAGTTCCCGGGTCTTTACACCTGCTGTGCCCATTATGAGGGTTTCCCACCATCCCTGTGCACAGGGCTGGCCTGACACATTGTGCTGCCTGGGTCCAAGAATGAAATGCTGCCCCCCCCCCCATCCAAAAAAAAAATCACACACATCCAGCAAAGAGATGTTTCTCCCCAAATAGTAAAGAGACAGCCCAATCCAGCAAAGAGACATACCCATATATTCAGCAAGGAGACATGCCCCCTCCAGAAAAGAGATGGGAGGGAGCCTTGGGTCCTCGGGCAGTGCGCCCCTGTTGCCGCCCCTCTTAAAGTGCTGCCTGGGTCCGATGGACCCACAGGGACCCATGGTAGGGCCGGCCCTGCCTGTGCAGAGTTCCTGGGTCTGTACACCTGCTGTGCCCATTATGAGAGGGTCCCACCATCACTGTGCAGAGTTCCTGGGTCTGTACAACTATTGTGCCCATTATTAGGGGTTAAGACCAGTGGCGTACCAATGGGCGGGCCGCCCCGGGGGCCGTGCACTGGGGGGTGTCAAGCCGGTACTCGCGCCACTCATCTCCTCATGTTAAGGCAGCTGCTCCCTCGGTCTGTGCTGCACTGCTGGCGGGGGTGGGAAGACGGTGAGTGCCCGAGGATTGAGCAGCCTTCCCTGTGTGACTGGATAGGAGGAGCGGTGAGGCAGCTGCATATAGAGAAATTCCTTCATCTTAAATTGCCAGCAAAATGACAGTTCCCTGCCGTTTCATTCAGTGTGAAAACAAAATGGCCTGAGATTTCCTTTATCTTAAATTGTTAGCAAAATGATAGTTTCCAGCAACTTCAGTCTGTTCATCTTAAATTGCCAGCAAAATGACAGTTTCCTGCTGCTTTATTCTGTTTGTAAAGAAAGTGGCCAGGGATTTCTTCATCTTAAATTGTCAGCAAAATAACAGTTCCCAGCAGCTTCATTCTCTTTGTAAACAAAGTGACCGGGGATTTCTTCATCATAAATTGACAGTTATCTGCAGTTTTAGTCTGTTTGTAAACAAAGTGGCCAATATTTAACTTCATCAGAAATTGCCAGCAAAATGACAGTTACCTGTCACTGGGGACAAGGTGATCTGGGGGGGGGGGGGGCAGAGGATCTGGGGGGGGGGCAGAGCCCCCCTGTCCTAGAGCACCCCCCCAACTTGAGAGAATGTGGCCTGGTATGGTCCGGGGGGGGGGGGGGGTCACTCGCTTGTCCCCTCCCCTTTCCTGACCTGCCAGGCTGCGTGCCCTGGTATGGGTCTGGTATGGATTTTGGGAGGGGCCCACGCCATTTTTTTTTTTTTTTTTTTTTCAATTGTAAAACCCATACCAAACCTGAAGGGCCTGGTATGGACTGGGGGAGGGGGGACCCTAGGCTGTATTTTTATTTCATTTTTTAATAGCCTGGAGCCAGCAATTGCAACCGGGAGTCATTTTAAATGTGATTTGCCTTGTTTTTTTTTCTTTAGCAATGTAATTTTGCTGTAGCATGTTTTATGCATGCTACAGATGTGCCACTTTACAGGCACACTAAGGGGACCCCCCCCCCCCCAGGCACTATATTTAAAGGAATTTTTTTTTATTAACTGGTACCTTTTATTTTTTGGTTCAGCTGTCACCTGGGAAACCCATTGACAGCTGATGACTCATCCATTGTTAAGGACACTGCAGCTGGCTTCCCAGCCCTGCTCCTTAACAACCAGCTTATACTGCGCCCTAATTGGGCAAAGCTTTACCCATTCAGGGCACAGCATTAAAGGGTGTTCATCGGGGCAAACACCTGGCGAACACTCAACACTCTGCAAATTTTGGTGTTTGGCGAACGGCTGAACAGGCAAATGTTCGGCCCGAATTCATGCTCAGGCCGAATCGTTTGCCCATCCTTATTCTTTACCCCCAAAATGTGTGTTCATCACATTACCTGTCCCTCTTTGCCCAAATTATCTTGTGCACAATATTCTTTGCCCCAGTATGTGCGTTCCTCTCATTACCCATCTTTCTTTGCCCCGGTATGTGTGTTCATCTCTTTTTCCATCACTCTTTGCCTTGGTATGTACATTTTTCTCCTTGCACATCATTCTTTGCTCCAGTATGTGCATTTGTCTCTGCCATTCATCTTTTGCCCCAGTATGTGTGTTCAACTCATTCCTTGCTCCGGCAGGTGCGTTGCTCTCTTCACTCCTTGCTCCGGCATGTGCGTTGGTCTCTTCATTTCTTGCTCCGGCATGTGCGTTGGTCTCTTTGCCCATCTTTCTTTGCCCTGATGTTTGTGGTCATCCCTTTATCCATCAGTCTTTGCCCTGGTGTGTGCGTTCATCTCCTTGCCCACAGAGGCGTAACTAGAACCTTCAGGGCCCCAATGCAAGAAACCATGAAGGGCCCCCTGCACCATGGTCGGGGCCCTTCCCTTCAAGTCTGGGGCTCTGCCCACTGATCCTGGGGCCCTTTACTCTCATTGTGGGGCCCTTTATTATGGTACCACAGCGGAATCCTTTCACAGGTTCTGCAGTGGGGCCCCTTCCTGTCATCTTGGGGCCTCTATTGTGACACATCCCCTGCAGCAGCCGGCAGGAGAGGGGAGGGAGCACAGTGGAGGGGGGGGGGGAGAGGGCAGTACAGTGGGGGGGGGGGGACCAGGGGAGCTCACAGGGGCCTGGAGACAGCAGAACACAAGTGAAATGGATAGGAGGAGTGACGGGGGCAGCACACAGAGGAACCAATCTCCTCCATTTTCCTTCTGCAGCTACAGGAGGAAAAAGGAGGACAGTGATTTCTCTACATGCTGCCCTTGCCGCCCCTCCTATCCAGGTGTATAGGGGAGCCGCACAGGCCCCATGGAGCATGGGGCCCGTTTGCAATTGCAACCCCTGTAGTTATGCCCCTGCTTGCCCATCTTCTTTGCCCCAGTGTGTGCGTTTGTGTCTTTCCTCATCACTCTTTTTCCCTAGTATGTGCGTTCATATTTCTATTATCTTTCTGAGACTTTTTATTCTACAGTTTTCATTTACTCTAAACTATAATTGTTTTCATTGAACCTTTCCTTAAAATAAAAGGAATAGGAATGACACATTAAGTGTGGAACAAAAGTGCTCAGCCACTACTTCTTTCCTACGCGCTCTACGTGATGATTGGCTCAGTTCCACCATACACAAGCCTGGATGGGATTGCTCATTAGGATCTATGCTCTTGCTGTTAATGAAGAGGGAAGACGGACCGGACTTCTGAAACTTGGTAATCCTTCTCACTGTCAGATGGAGTTAGCAGACGTTGGGCTTGATACCTCTTTGCAGCAACGCATAATAGCTGTAAATGGCCTTAAAATTACCCCATAACATCTCCCGGCCCAGAACCTCGTTAAACTCGCAAAACAGTAGGACCAACTTGTCACCCAAATTGGGTGTGACCATCGTCTGAGCCACGCAGGAGACATGGCCGTGCCTGGAGCTGTGTTTTTCGATCGCCACCAGCCAGCTCTAGAGTAAACTGCGTCCTTTTCTCGGTCTAACAGCTTGTTTTACGACTCTTGGACAGTGGCGCTCATGACGTCGTTGGGTCTGGCACACAGAGGTGGCTTCAAATAAACCTCTTGCGTACAAGAAATAAAATGCGTCGAGTGGAATGAAATGTTTATGAAAGGGCGGAACCGGTAAACAGCGGAGTGTCTACAAGACCACGTGGACGCGCTGCCACTGAGGGCCAGAATTTTTTTTTTTTACATTTCCAAAAACTGGGATCCATTAAGATGGAGTTTATAATTATTTTATTTTTAATATATATTCGATAAAGTGTTATTATCACGTACCTGGTGAAGACTGGAGCGTTGTGGAGGCCTCTCTTGCGCCTCCTGCTCAACACTCCTGAAGGTGGCAAGGAGTGGCTCTCATTGCCTATCGTTCTTTGCCTTGGTATGTATGTTGGTCTCTTTGCTCATCTTTCTTTGCCCCGGTATGTGTGTTTATCTCCTTATCCATCACTCTTTGCCTCGGTATGTGAACATGTCTTCTTGCAGATTTTTCTTTGCCCCAGTATATGCGTTGGTTTCTTTGCCTGATTGTTATTTACCCCAAAATGTGTGTTCATCTCGTTACCCATCGTTCTTTGCCCCGGTATGTGCATTCATCTCATGCACATTGTTCTTCAAAATCCAAAAACTAGGATCCATTAAGACAGAGTTTATAATTATTTTATTTTTAATACATATTCGATAAAGTGTTATTATCACATACCTGGTGAAGACTGGAGCGTTGTGGAGGCCTCTCTTGCACCTCCTGCACAACACTCCTGAAGGTGGCAAGGAGTGGCACAACCTCCTTAGTGGCTGGCTGATGGGTAGAGCTGGCAGTCGCAGTCCTCAGAACATGATGCAGGAGCAGCTTGGCACCAGAGCAGGAGAAGCAGGACCGGGAGACGCGCAAGGGACTGAATCAGCAGGCATACCAGTCCAGAAGACAGGCCAAGGTCAGTAACAACCGGGTAAAGCGGTACAGAATCTGCAGGCAGAGACAAGTCCAATAAACAGGCCGAGGTCAGAGTAATCCGGTATACAGAGCTGAGGCAGTAGCAGAAGCAAAGTGCAAAGGCAAACCACGCACAGGTAAGCATGTACAGTGGACCAGGTCTCGGGAACAAGCTGAAGACCATTCAGCAACTGATCATAGTGATAGACCAGTTTAAATATTCCACAAATTAAGTTAGCGATACTGTGGGGAAAAATATTATTTCTGGGTAAAGTTACATTTCTTCAAAGGGTCAACATTTTAGGACACTACCCATTTAATCTTTCTGGGTAGGCGCTCCCAAATTGCGTGCATTTTATGAGTTGGTTCCATACAGACCCTACCTCTAAATATGCAGGGATTGCACACCACACCAAATTCATGGGTTGGCTCTGCCCAGACCCCATCTCCACAACACACCTATTGTACAGATTGGCCCTACCCAGACCCTCAGAAGAAAGTAGGAACAACAGTAATATCAACAAACGGTTGCCCTTTATTGAGGATAGTGAAATACAGCCATAAAAACTTCCAACGCGTTTCGGCTGTTCAGGACTTAATTGTGGTTCAGCCACGATTAAGGCCTGAAAGGTTAAAACACAATTGCACTTTTTATGGTTTTATTTCACTATCTTCAAAAAAGGACAACCGTTTGCTGACACTATCATTGTCTTGGCTTTCTTTTGAAGATTGCTTATTATCAGAGGTTCCCAGAGACCCCCTTAACCTGAACAGCTTTTGAGATAACGGGATAGAAATGGAGGTTGTAGCACTGCCACATCAGTTTTGGTTCCTGCCCATACTCTGCCTCCAAATATGCAAGGACTGCCCACCACACCCAATTTCATGGGTTGGCCCTGCCCAGAGCCCACCTCTGGCAAATTCACAGCCCCTATCCCTGCAATTATTGTGCATTGGCAGTAACATAAATAAAGTTGATACTGTGATCGCGGGACACAGCCCAGAACACAGCATCAGCAGGACGGAGGGCTAAGGTATGGGAAATAGAAAAATGGCATTAGGCTATTTCCTATTACCAGAGGGCTAAGATGAAACAAATGAGGCCCAACCAAGAAGAAAATTATCCACTTCAGTCCCGGAAAGGTTTTACCCCCTTAATGACCAGGTTATATTTTGCGATTCGGCACTGCGTTATTTTAAAGGACAATTGCGCAGTCGTGCGACGCTGTACCCAAATAAAATTGATGTCCTTTTTTTCCCCACAAACAGAGCTTTCTTTTGGTGGTATTTGATCACCTGTGCGATTTTTATTTTTTGTGCTATAAACAAAAAAAGAGCGACAATTCTGGAAAAAAAAATCAATATTTTTCACATTCTGCTATAAAACATTCCCAATTAAAAAAAATGTCAAAATCTAATTTTTTTCAACATTTTAGGCCAATTTGTATTCTGCTACATTCTTTTGGTAAAAAAAAATCCCAATAAGCGTATTTTGATTGGTTTGTGCAAAAGTTATCGCGTTTACAAACTAGGGGAAAGATTTATGTAATTTTTATTTATTTATTTATTTTTACTAGTAATGGCGACGATCAGCGATTTTTAGCGGGACTGCGACATTGCGGCGGACAGATTGGACCCCTAACTGGCATTTTTGGGGGGACCAGTGACATTACTACAGTAATCAGTGCTAAAAATATGCACTGTTACTGTTCTAATGACACTGGCAGGGAAGGGGTTAACTCAAGGGCGATCAAAGGGTTAAGTGTGAGCCTAGGGGGTGTTTTCTAACTGTGAGGGGGGTGGGCTTGTGAAATCAGCACAGAGACTTGTGATCCTAAATAGGAGGAACACAGGAGCTCTGTGCTGATTCCTGAGAGAACAACAGTCTGCTGTGTTTACAACCAAGTTTACAAACCCGGGAAACCAAGTATCAGGACCTGGATAACCTGCTGGTGGCACTGTGCTTCCCAGAGCGGAAGGTTGTAGTTCCCAGCATCCACCAATGGGTGACCCCCAGCAGACCCCGGTAATTCATTTCCACCTCATTCTGGCTGCTGGGAGGGTATTTAGTTCCTCCTCTACATTTCCCCCAGTGTTTTGCATGCTGCCAGATACTGCTAGCTGTTTATCCTGTTCCTGCTCTTGCTTGTGCTCTTTGGCTTGTACCTATACTCTGAACCCTGAAGTAGGGAGTATACAGCTTGTATAACAGTGTAAACTTGCTGTCCCCTCAAAATAGCTAAACACACAGCCATTGTCTAAACCGCTGGCAACAAAAGTGAGTACACCCTTAAATTAAAATGCCCTAATTGGCCCCAAAGTGTCAATATTTTGTGTGGCCACCATTATTTTCCAGCACTGCCCTATCCCTCTTGGGCATGGAGTTCACCAAAGCTTCACAGGTTGCCACTGGAGTCCTCTTCCACTCCTCCATGATGACATCACGGAGTTGGTGGATGTTAGAGACCTTGCACTCCTCCCTCTTCCATTTGAGGATGCCCCACAGATGCTGAATATGGATTAGATCTGGAGAGATGCTTGGCCAGTCCATTATCTTTACTCTCAGCTTCTTTAGTAAGGCAGTGGTCGTATTGGAGGTGTGTTTGGGGTCGTTATCATGTTGGAATACTGCCCCGCGGCTCAGTCTCTGAAGGGAGGGGATCATGCTCTGCTTCAGTATGTCACAGTACATGTTGGCATTCATGGTTCCCTCAATGAACTGTAGCTCCCCAGTGCCGGCAGCACTCATGCAGCCCCAGACCATGACACTCCCACCAACATGCTTGACTGTAGGCAAGACACACTTGTCTTTGTACTTGTCACATACCTGGTAGGTAGAGCCTGAACGTGCGGAGGAAGGCCTCTCTTACACCTCTGACTCAGAGCCCCTGAGTAAACAGGAGGCGCAGAGTGCAGAGTCGCACGAGTGCCGGTGGACATGCAGGCTGCAGGACTGCTGGTAGCGTAGAGTTCCAGAAGGAGGCAGGTGTCCTGGGAGTAGTTGAACCAATGCAGCAACTAGGAAGCCTCGGGGAATACTGGAAGGTAAGCAGAGTCAGACAAGCCGGGTCATACACAGAGAGGTCAGATCAGGTACAAGTGGAGAGACTGGAGAATGGTCAAAGAACAGGCTGGGGTCGGTGCAGGCAGAGAACTGGAGTAGTCAGAGGCAAGCCGGGTCAAGATTTCAGGAAAAACACAAGTAACAGGAAGCAGGACTGGCATGGAACGCTGTAGACGAGACAGCACTGATTCTGGGAGCAGATCCAACTTAAATAGCCCCTTTGGTGCCTAAACTGTCATGGGGTGCGCCGCACACATTAGCGTGAGCATGCGCACTCAAATTCGCATCCCGGCACTTCCGCATTTGCCAATTAGCCAATTAGCGCGCGCTAACGCGTTGGCGTTAGCTAAGTGCACTTCTTCCTTGGGAGATTCGAGGGGCAGGACCTACAATTGCCAGCTTGTCTTCTGGCAGGACCTTCCTGACAGTACTAGGCTCTGAGGAAGAGGCTAGGCCTCGAAATGCGTTAGTCTTCAAGAATCTAAGAGACTACTCATCCTTGGATACCTTTACTGAGGACTGCGTTCCTTTTGTGACATGCTTTTAACAAGAACTCGTTTGTGAGTATTTTTAATCCTTATTTTTAAATAAACCATCCAAATGATAATGCACTAGGCCGGTGCGCCCTTGTGTTTGTTTGTTGTGACAGTACTGCTCACCTGGTTGCCACCACACACGCTTGACACCATCTAAACCAAATAAGTTTATCTTGGTCTCATCAGAGCACAGGAGATGGTTCCAGTAATCCATGTCCTTAGTCTGCTTGTCTTCAGCAAACTGTTTGCAGGCTTTCTTGTGCATCATCTTTAGAAGAGGCTTCCTTCTTGGACGACAGCCATGCAGACCAATTTGATGCAGTGTGCGGCGTATGGTCTGAGCACTGACTGGCTGACCCCCCACCCCTTTAACCTCTTCAGCAATGCTGGCAGCACTCATACATCTATTTCCCAAAGACAACCTCTGGATATGACGCTGAGCACCTGCACTCAAACTTCTTTGGTGGATCATGGTGAGGCCTGTTCTGAGTGGAACCTGTCCTGTTAAACCGCTGTATGGTCTTGACCACCGTGCTGCAGCTCAGTTTCAGGATCTTGGCAATCTTCTTGTAGCCTAGGCCATCTTTATTTAGAGCAACAATTCTTTTTTCAGATCCTCAAAGAGTTCTTTGCCATGAGGTGCCATGTTGAACTTCCAGTGTCCAGTATGAGAGAGTGAGAGCGATAACACCAAATTTAACACACCTGCTCCCCATTCACACCTGAGACCTTGTAACACTAACGAGTCACCGGGGAGGGAACATGGGTAATTGGGCCCAATTTGGACATTGTCACTTAGGGGTGTACTCACTTTTGTTGCCAGCGGTTTAGACATTAATGGCTGTGTGTTGAGTTATTTTGAGGGGACAGCAAATTTACACTGTTATACAAGCTGTACACTCACTACTTTACATTGTAGCAAAGTGTCATTTCTTCAGTGTTGTCACATGAAAAGACATAATAAAAATGTGAGGGGTGTACTCACTTTTGTGAGATACTGTATATATATATATATATATATATATATATATATGTGTGTATCTATAGCCAAAAATGTTATTAAAACAAATAAAAAAAAAAAAATATATATATATATATATATATATATATATATATATATATATATATACATATATTTTTATTATTATTTAACAAAAAAAAAAAAAAAAACATTTTTGGCTATAGATATACTGTGGGGGTGTATTTATTAAAACACATTTCCATAGGAATCCACCCAGTGAAAGTGCATGTACATTCGCTACTGGGCACTTTCACCCCCTTCATGCCCAGGCCAATTTTCAACATTCAGCGCTGTCACACTTTGAATGACAATTTCACAATCAACCTACACTTTACCTGTATGATTTTTTTGTTATTTGTTTCACACAATCAGAGCTTTCTTTTGGTGGTATTTAACCACTTAAGCCCCGGAGGATTTTCCTGCTAAAAGACCAGGGGGTATTTTGCGATTCGGCACTGCGTGAATTTAACGGACAATTGCGCGGTCGTGCGACGCTGTACCTAAACGAATTTGACGTCCTTTTTTTCCCACAAACAGAGCTTTCTTTTGGTGGTATTTGATCACCTGTGCGATTTTTTGATCACGCGCTATAAACAAAAAAAGAGCGACAATTTTGCAAAAATAGCAATATTTTTCACATTTTTTTATATGAAATTCCCCAAAAAAAAAATGTAAAAATCAAAATTTTTTAACATTTTTGGCCAATTTGTTTTATCCTACCTATGTTTGGTAAAAAAAATCGCAAAAAGCGTATTTTGATTGGTTTGCGCAAAAGTTATCGCGTTTACTAACAAAGGGAAAGATTTTTGTCATTTTTGTTGTTTTTTTTTTTAACGCGTAATGGCGGCGATCTGCGATTTTTTTTGCGGTACTGCGACATTGCGGCGGACAGATCGGACCCTTGACTGACATTTTTGACACTTTTGGGGTTACCAGTGACATTTCTACAGTAATCAGTGCTATACATATGCACTGTTACTGTAAAAATACACTGGCAGTGAAGGGGTTAACTTTATTTGGGAGGGAGGGGCTGTGTGTGTCCCTAGGGGCGTGCTTTCTACTGTGATTGGCTGTGGCTCTAGCTGTAAGGACACTGATCAACGGATCTACATACTAGATCCGAGTAATCAGTGTCTTTACAGCGATGAGAATGACAGGCAGCTTGTTTACACAAGCTGCCTGACATTCTCCCTCTTCCCCCGACGATCGCCGAGTGGCCGGCGGACATCGGGTCCGCTGGTCACACGCGCGGGGGGGTGCGTGACCGCGCGGGAGCGGGAGCGCGCCTCCGCGGGCGCGCGCTCGCTCCCCAGACCCTCCCAGGCTAGTGACGTTAATTAACGTCACTCTGCCTGGCAGGGGCTGACCGCCGCAGTAAATCTACTTGCGGCGGTCGGCAAGCAGTTAATCACCTCTGCATTTTTTTTTTTTATTTTTTGCTAAACAAGTCGCCTGACAAGTCAGAACAGTGTGAACCGGCACTTAGTCTCTGTTAAAAAAATTTGCAAACGGGAAATTAGCTTCCTTCACTGATGTGCGCTGATGCTGCTGCACTGACGGGCACTGATAGGCTGCACTGATCGGCACTGATGTACTGCACTGATGTGGCGGCAGTGATGAGGTGGCACTGAGGGGCACTGATGAGGATGCACTGCTCAGGCTCCACTGATAGGTGGCACTGATGGGTACTGATAGGTGGCATTGATGGGTACTGATAGGCAGCACCGAAGGGCACTGATAGGCAGCAGTGATGAGGAGGCACCTATAGGCAGCACTGATGGGCACTGATTGACAGCACTGATGGGCACTAGTTTGCACTGATTGGCAGCACTGATGGGCACTGTTTGAGCTGCACTGATAACCAGGACACTGATAATCAGTGCCCCGTTTATTAGTGCAGATGTCCCCTTTCACACTAGCCAGTTAACAGCTCTCTCCTATTGGAATGCTGATGACCGGCAAGTGTGTTTACATTGTGATCAGCTGTGATTGGACACAGCCGATCACGTGGTAAAGAGCCGCTGTGATTGGCTCTTTAGCCAGGAATACAGCTCACAACTAGTGTTGAGCGAACACGGACTGTATTATTCGTGTTCGTACCGAATAATTGGATTTTTTTTACCCGAACACGGACACGGACACTTTACTGTATGTTCGGGTAAAAATCCGTGTTCGGTCGTTTTATTTCCGGGTTTTGCATGCTTTGGCGCTCTTTTCATGGCGGGCTTTCAACAGCCAATCAACAATCGTTTAACTGGTGTGCCTTAAGCCATCCCAGCCATGCCTGCAAATGTCTCAGTAGCTGTGATTGGCCGTCTGAAGCATGTGACCAAGTCTTTATAAGTTCGAGGCAGCCGCCGCAGCAGCGTCATTCTGCTGCTTAGCTAAGGGACAGAGCACACATCAATGTGCTGGCTGCTGATTAGGGAAAGATAGGCAGGAAAAAACCATTTGTGTCCGGATAGAATTGAGGGACAGGTCGGAGTGTTTAGGCAGGGCGAGTTGTAGGCATTTTAGGGATAGAGTCTGCTGAATTATAGGGTCAGTGTCTTCTACAAACTACAATCGATATTGCTGTGTGGGGGGTGGGGTGAATCTGCACTCAATCCTGATCTACGATCTCTTCTCAATCCTGTTAGGGACAGAGTCTGCTGAATTTTAGGGAAACTGTGTTCTACAAACTACAATCGATATTGCTGTGTGGTGTGGGATTGGAGATAGGCAGGTGTCAGTGATCCACATCCATTTTTCTGTGTGTGAGCTGCAGTGAACACAATCTTTTTGGGCTGCAGTGAACACAATCTTTTTGGGCTGCAGTGAACACAATCTTTTTGGGCTGCAGTGAACAAAATCCTTTTTGGGGTGCAGTGAACAACATCCTTTTTGGGGTGCAGTGAACACAATCTTTTTGGGGTGCAGTGAACAAAATCCTTTGTGGGGTGCAGTGAACACAATCTTTTTGGGGTGCAGTGAACACAATCTTTTTGGGGTGGAGTGAACAACATCCTTTTTGGGGTGCAGTGAACAAAATCCTTTTTGGGGTGCAGTGAACAAAATCATTTTTGGGGTGCAGTGAACACAATCTTTTTGGGGTGCAGTGAACACAATCTTTGTGGGGTGCAGTGAACACAATCTTTTTGGGGTGGAGTGAACAACATCCTTTTTGGGGTGCAGTGAACACAATCTTTTTGGGGTGCAGTGAACACAATCTTTGTGGGGTACAGTGAACAGAATCTTTGTGGGGTGCAGTGAACACAATCTTTGGGGGGTACAGTGAACACAATCTTTTTGGGGTGCAGTGAACACAATCTTTGTGGGGTGCAGTGAACACAATCTTTTTGGGGTGGAGTGAACAAAATCATTTTTGGGGTGCAGTGAACAACATCCTTTTTGGGGTGCAGTGATCAAAATCCTTTTTGGGGTGCAGTGAACACAATCTTTTTGGGGTGCAGTGAACAAAATCCTTTGTGGGGTGCAGTGAACAGAATCTTTGTGGGGTGCAGTGAACACAATCTTTGGGGGGGTACAGTGAACACAATCTTTTTGGGGTGCAGTGAACACAATCTTTGTGGGGTACAGTGAACAGAATCTTTGTGGGGTGCAGTGAACACAATCTTTGGGGGGTACAGTGAACACAATCTTTTTGGGGTGCAGTGAACACAATCTTTGGGGGGTACAGTGAACACAATCTTTTTGGGGTGCAGTGAACACAATCTTTGTGGGGTGCAGTGAACACAATCTTTGGGGGGGTACAGTGAACACAATCTTTTTGGGGTGCAGTGAACAACATCCTTTTAGGGTGCAGTGAACACAATCTTTGTGGGGTGCAGTGAACACAATCTTTGGGGGGTACAGTGAACACAATCTTTGTGAGGTGCAGTGAACACAATCTTTGTGGGGTGCAGTGAACACAATCATTGTGGGGTGCAGTGAACTCAATCTTTGTGGGGTACAGTGAACACAATCTCATACTTCTGAAGATTTGAGGGTGCTGCCTGTTCCATACTCCCCCTACTCCTAGCCTTTTAGGGGTACAAACAATAGTAATTGGGGCCTAGTGTGGTTGTGTACGTGTGATATACATACACTTTTTTTGGATCATATTTTCTATTCCGCTATTTAATCAAAAACCTTTGGGGATCAGTTAAATTGGGGGATAGTCTGTGTTGGTACGTGTGAGAGAGATCCACCTTTCCAAGTTGTTGGGGTTCATCTCATACTTCTGAAGGTTTGAGGGTGCTGCCTGTTCCATACTCCCCCTACTCCTCATCTAGCCTTTTAGGGGTACAAACAATAGTAATTGGGGCCTAGTGTGGTTGTGTACGTGTGATATACATACACTTTTTTTGGATCATATTTTCTATTCCGCTATTTAATCAAAAACCTTTGGGGATCAGTTAAATTGGGGGATAGTCTGTGTTGGTACGTGTGAGAGAGATCCACCTTTCCAAGTTTTTGGGGTTCATCTCATACTTCTGAAGATTTGAGGGTGCTGCATGTTCCATACTCCTCTTCCTCATCCTCCCTTTAGGGTAGGAAAAAATTTAATCGGGCCTAGTCTGTGTTTGTACGTGTGAGATACACAGTTTTTTATCCTATTCCGCTATTCAATACACACCCTTTTGGTGTAAAAAACATTAAATTGCGGCATAGTTTGCATATTTGACATTTGCATATATTGTGCCTTGTTGCGCTGTTTTGGGTACTCCACCAACATGGCCAGTGGCAATGACGCCATTCTCAGCTTAACTATCCCACTTCTATGCCTCCTTGAAAAAACAATTTGGGCGATGATGGAAGAGGATGTGGCACAGGATGAGGAGGAGGAGGAGGAGGATGAAGAGGTATCATTTCAAAGGCTTTCAGGGCAGTCATTCGCAAGGGGCTCCGAGGGTGGGTTCCTGCACACACAAACGCCAGGGACACAATTGTCCAGCAGGGGCACAGTTCTGGAGGATGAGGAGGATGAGGAGGAGGAGGAGCTGGAGGAGGAGATGGAACCATGTTCACAGCAGGGTGGCACCCAGGCCAGCTCATGGCCATCACTGGTGCGTGGCTGGGGGGATACAGAGGACACGGACGATACACCTCCCACAGAGGACAGCCTTTCGTCGCCTCTGGGCAGCCTGGCACACATGAGCGATTACATGCTGCAGTGTCTCCACAACGACCGCCGAGTTGCCCACATTCTAACTTGTGCTGATTACTGGGTGGCCACGCTGCTGGATCCCCGTTACAAGGACAACGTACCGTCCTTAATTCACTCACTGGAGCGCGATCGCAAGATGCGCGAGTACAAGCGCACGCTGGTAGACGCCATGCTGCTGGCATTCCCATCTGACAGCGGGGCCACAGTGGAAGCACAAGGCAGAGGAGGAGGAGGAGGAGGTCGCCAACGCAACCAGGGCACCGCCAGCACCTCAGAAGGCAGGGTTAGCATGGCCGAAATGTGGAAAAGCTTTGTCAGCACGCCACAACAAACAGCAGCACCAGCAGCTCAGATGGAACGTCTTAGCAGGAGGCAGCATTTTACCAACATGGTGGAGCAGTATGTGTGCACACGCCTACATGTAGTGAATGACGGGTCTGCCCCCTTCAACTTCTGGGTCTCCAAATTGGGCACATGGCCTGAGCTTGCCCTTTACGCCTTGGAGGTGCTGGCGTGCCCTGCAGCCAGTGTATTATCTGAACGGGTATTTAGCACGGCTGGGGGCGTTATAACAGACAAGCGCAGCCGCCTGTCCAGAGACAATGTGGACAAGCTCACGTTCATTAAAATGAACCAGGCATGGATCCCACGGGACTTTTCCGTACCTTATGCAGAATAGCAATGGATACCGACCTTACCCACCCATTGTTCCATTTTTGCTCTTTCTCACTCTTTTGGGGTGTACCCTCATTTAAAATTTTTGAAAAGAAGCAGTGTTGGCTACCTCGTCCTCCTCCTCAGGGCCAGATTAACGTAGGGGCTATTGGAGCTGCAGCTCCAGGCGCCTACCTTTTATATAGGCCCCGGGTTGGCCATATTCACTGTTACCGCTCTTCTGTCACTTGTAAACACAGAAGTCTGGCTTCTATGCTCGCTTCCCCAGGCAGCACCCTCAGAACCTCCCCACACAGCGTGAAGGCCGGACAAGGAGGGACAGTTGGCGATGCATGGATGTGTTTATGGGCTTCAGAGACAGCATCCCATGTTGAATTAGGCATGCATGGCTGCACCCTTCCTCCTCTGGGTGCATGGCAAGGCACGGCCCTTAAGGCCCTTCAAAATCCTCAGCACCAAGCCCATGATGCTGTTAATCCGGCCCTGGTCCTCCTCCACCGCCGCTTCCACCTACACCGCCCATAGGTGTGCGCAGCCTATTGCATTAAGGTGTGCACCCCAAAGTTGAAATACACATGCATGTGTTTGCCAGCAGGGAGAGTAATGTATCGGGGCCATGTACCTGTAGGCAAGGAGAAATAGAGCAGAGCAGGTCCCAGGGAGATCTTTCCCATCTCCTCACTGGCAATGCTATGTGCCCTAGGTGATTAGGGTGTGCCCAGGCACACCCAGCACACCCTGTGCGCACGCCTATGTCACCGCCACATCCACCACCACCTCAACCTCCCTCCTACTCCATATGGGCCTCGTCCTTCAGAGATGAAGAAGAACATTGTTTTATTTTTCTGTTTTTTTTTGTTGTTTTAAGTTATTTCCCTATCCACATTTGTTTGCAGAGCACTTGCCATGCTCTTAATTACGTTTTGCTGCCATTTGCAGCACTCTAGCCCTTTCCTTTGGTGTTTTAGAGCCATTTTAGTGCCTTAAAGTTCGGGTCCCCATTGACTTCAATGGGGTTCGGTGTCCGGGAAAAGTTCGGTAAAAGTCCGGGACACGGACCCGGACTTTTTTTTAAAGTTCGGCCGAACCCGTCGAACACGGACATCTAGGTGTCCGCTCAACCCTACTCACAACCCTGAGGGCGTGCATGCGTGGCAAGAATGGAAGGACGTCATATGATGTCCTCCCAGAATTAGAGCGGTCCCTCCCAGGCCATCATTTGACTATACAGCAGATGGGAACAGGTTAAAGAAAAATGTTATTAGGCTATTTTCTGAGCCGGTTGAATGTTTTTTATTGATTTAATTCAGAAAATACTGCATTTTTCCACTAGATGGCAAGAAGTATCATTACAAAAATTCCTACAATACTTAGCGCCATCTAGTGGACAAATATGATATTGTCCATTTTAAATCAATGAAAAACATTCCACAGAAATAGCCTAATATAAGTTGTTGTTTTTTTGTTTTATTTTGTTTCGTCCTATTTTCACAAAATGAATATATATGCACTTTCGCTTGGGGAAATAGCTTTGTGTGTGTGTTTCTTTTTAAATAAACCATTTTAAATTTGGAGTGGATTTTTTTTCCCAGATAGATACACATTTATAGTCTTCTATTATTATACATGTCATTTGGTATCCCTTCCCGTTTCACACCTTGTTAAATCACATCTAAAATTACTCACGGGCTCTTGTGACCTCTGAGTCTACAACAGACCTCCGTAGCTATAACAGGGGACCTCGGGAAGTTTTCTTAGCTGGGTGGGCTCTGTTTTGAAAAGATATTTTTGTATCTCTTTTTTTTTTTCCTCTCACTTCTGTAGAAGAGTTCCTCCCAGCGATTCCTGTGCTGACAAGTGATGGAATATTTTCCACCTTCACATGTGGACGGGCCAGATATACCAGGAAGACACTCCTTCGCAGTTACCAAGCTTGGGATATAGAATTTGGACATACTGGAAATATCAAAGAGCTTCTAATGGTATTTCTTCTTTTATCTAACGATATAAAATGATAAAACTATCACTTTGTTACAAAGATTTTGATAAAATAGTCCTAAACCCCCGAAAGCCCTTTACATTAACCACTTCAATACCGGACACTTTCACCCATTTCCTGACCAGGCAAATTTACAGCTTTCAGAGCTGTCACACCTTGAATGACAATTACTCAGTCATGTAACACTGTACCCATATGAAATGATTTTGTTGAGACAGATAGAGCTTTCTTTTGGTGATACTGGGTTTTTTTATTGTTTGCTAAATTAACATAAAAAAGCTAAACATTTGGGGCGGGGGTGTTTTTCTTAGTTTTTGTTATACAATTTGAGGCTGCACTGATGGGCACTGGTGAGGCTGCACTGATGGGCACTGATGAGGCTGCACTGATGGGCACTGGTGACGCTGCACTGATGGGCACTGATAAAGGCTGCACTGATGAGGCTGCACTAATGGTCACTGATGAGGCTGCACTAATGGATTCTGATGGGCACTTATGAGGATGCGCTGATGGGCACTGGCGAGGCTGCACTGATGTGCCTGCACTGATGGATACTGATGGGCACTGATGAGAAAACACTATTGAGGCTGCACTGATGAGGCAGCACTGATGGGCAGCACTTATGGGCACTGAAAGGCAGCACTGATTAGCTGCACTGATGAGGCTGCTCTACTGGGCACTGATGAAGCTGCACTAGTGGTCACTGATGAGGCTGCACTAATGGATTCTGATGGGCACTTATGAGGCTGCGCTGATGGGCACTGGCGAGGCTGTACTGATGTGGCTGCACTGATGGATACTGATGGTCACTGATGAGACAACACTATTAAGGCTGCACCGATGAGGCAGCACTGATGGGTAGCACTGATGGGCAGCACTGATGGGCACTGAAAGGCAGCACTGATTAGCTGCCCTGATGAGGTTGCTCTACTGGGCACTGATGAAGCTGCACTAGTGGATACTGATGGGCACTTATGAGGCTGCACTGATGTGGCTGCACTGATGGATACTGATGGGCACTGATGAGACCCGAACTAATGAGGCTGCACTGATGGGCACTGGTGACGCTGCTCTGATAGGCACTGATAAAGGCTGCACTGATGAGGCTGCACTAATGGTCACTGATGAGGCTGCACTAATGGATTCTGATGGGCACTTATGAGGATGCGCTGATGGGCACTGGCGAGGCTGCACTGATGTGGCTGCACTGATGGATACTGATGGGCACTGATGAGACAACACTATTGAGGCTGCACTGATGAGGCAGCACTGATGGGTGGCACTGATGGGCAGCACTGATGGGCACTGAAAGGCAGCACTGATTAGCTGCACTGATGAGGCTGCTCTACTGGGCACTGATGAAGCTGCACTAGTGGATAATGATGGGCACTTATGAGGCTGCACTGATGTGCACTGATGTGGCTGCACTGATGGATACTGATGGGCACTGATGAGTCGGAACTAATGAGGCTGCACTGATGAGGCGGCACTGATGGGTGGCACTCATAGGCAGCACTGATAGGCACTGAAAGGCAGCACCGATTAGCTGCACTGATGAGGCGGCACTGATGGGTGGCACTGATAGGCAGCACTGATAGGCACTGAAAGGCAGCACTGATTAGCTGCACTGATGGGCACTGTTGAGGCTGCACTGATGAGGATAGCACACAGGAACAGAGCTTAGGCTATCAATCACAGGCTGTGTGCTGGAGCTCCCTTCACTGTCACCTTTTTTCTCTTGGTGTCAGGAAAACTTTTAAGAAGTGACTCCTGCAGATGGCAGAGGAAGGAGGCAGCAGATAGAAATGACACTTAGTGCTCTGGACTGAGACAACTCTACGCTATAGAGGGATATGCTTTGTTCATATTTTATGTGCGAGGTTTTACAACCACTTTTAGCATCCCTGTGGCATTGCCATGCATGGGTTCAACACAAATACACTTGGCATCCATGTCTCCTAGTGGTGCGTATCTCTTTTTGCCGGGGTGATATCAGGCTCTCAGCGAATCCCCCAGCCATGTGCTCTCTCTCTAGCTCAGTCATTGCCACCAATAACATAGCGGAGTATTTCATGTCCTTCCAGCCTAGCAGATATCTTGTAATACATCAGGCGCGGTCCCAGGACACGATCCTTCTTCTCACACAGCGTCTGTTTTCACCTGGCACAGAACATGGAGCTTGTCTGTAACACAATAACCCGCGTACCTTACTGCTGCAATTTACTGGGCAAACATTTACACCGCTCTTTATATTGTTTCTAGCCTCCAAATTGAAATGTCGTGGCATTCTCATGTAAATCATAAGAGGAAACAGAGTCAGGTTGTCATTAACCTTTCCGTTCCCTTCCAACCCCTTCCCAGAGCCTCCAACCACCTACATCCATCTGTATAATCATCATCCCAGAGATCCCAGGCGAGAGAGAGAGGGAGAGCGAGAGAAAGGAGAGACAGAGAGAGAAAAGAGAGAAGTAGAGAAGAGAGGGAGAGAGAGATAAAGGGAGAGAGAGAAAAGAGAGAGGGAGAAAAGAGAGAAAAGAGAGAGGGAGAAAAGAGAGAAGAAGAAGAAGAGAAGAGAAGAAGAAGAGAGAAGAGGAAGAGAGAGAAGAAGAGAGAAGAAGAAGAGAGAAGAAGAGAGAGAAGAAGAAGAGAGAAGAAGAGAGAAGAGAGAGAAGAAGAAGAGAGAAGAAGAGAGAAGAAGAGAGAAGAAGAGAAGAAGACAAAGAGAAGAAGACGAAGAGAAGAAGAAGAGAGAAAAAGAGAGAAGAAGAGAGGAGAGAAGAAGAGAGGAGAGAAGAAGAGAGGAGAGAAGAATAGAGAAGGGGGTAATGGGGGTACCCATTACCCCCCCCCCCCCCCCCCAAAACCAAACTGCTTTGGCAATGCTAAAATGTATTTGGTCATGCCAATAAAGCTTATTTGAATTGAATTGAATTGAAGAGAGAGAGAGAGAAGAGAGAAGAGAGAGAGAGAAGAGAGAAGAGAGAAAAGAGAGAGAGAGAGAGAATAGAGAGAAATGAGAGAGAGAAAAGAGAGAGAGAAGACAGAGAGAGAAGAGAGAGAGAGAGAGAGAGAGAGAGAGAGAGAGAGAAAAGAGAGAGAGAGAGAGAAGAGAGAGAAAAGAGAGAGAGAGAGAAGAGAGAGAAAAGAGAGAGAGAAGAGAGAGAGAGAAGAGAGAGAGAAGAGAGAAAAGAGAGAGAGAAGAGAGAGAGAAGAGAGAGAGAAGAGAGAGAAAAGAGAGAGAGAGAGAGAGAAGAGAGAGAAAAGAGAGAGAGAAGAGAGAGAGAAGAGAAGGAGAGAAAGGGAAAAGAAAGTGGAGAAAATAAGAAAGGAAGTGTAAAAAAAAAGGAAAAAGAATGACATTAAAAAAAGAGGAAAAAAGATAAAGGAAAAGAGGAAAGAAAAAAGCAAAGAGAAAAGGGGAAGAAAAGGGGTAAGGAAAATGAATGAAAATAAAAAAGTGAAAGGAAAGGAAAGTAAAGGAAAGGGGGAAAGAGAAAGGGAGGTGAAAAAAGGAAAGAAAAGGGAAAGGAAAGGAAAGGAAAAGGAAAAAGGCAAAGTGAAAAAAAGGGTAAAGGGAAGAAAAAGGAAATGAAAAAGGGAAGGGAAAGGAAATGGAACAGGAAAGGAAAAAAAGGGAATTGAAAAATAGAAAGGAAAGGTAAAATGAAAGGGAAAAGGGAAGGAAAAGGAAAGTAAAAAGGGAAAAGAAAAGGACAGGAAAAAGGCAAATGAAAGGATAAATATTGTTATTCAAGGAGTTCCACAAAAATTGTCAGCACTTGTTGTGTGGACTTTGAGGTACCGTAAGTATTGCCGGTGGCATTTAAACAAAACATTTTATATGAATTCTGTGCATATTTAAACCTTTACTTAAATAACATGATTTTCCAGCACAATATGTTTAACCCCTTTGAGCCTAAGCTTTTTTTTTTTTTACATTTGTTGCTTACAAGTTAAAATCTGTATTTTTTGCTAGTAAATTACTTAGAACCCCCAAACATTCTATCTATCTATCTATCTATCTATCTATCTATCTATCTATCTATCTATCTATCTATCTATCTATCTATCTATCTATCTATCTATCTATCTATCTATCTATCTATCTATCTATCTATCTATCTATCTATCTATCTATCTATCTATCTATCTATCTATCTATCTATCTATCTATCTATCTATCTATCTATCTATCTATCTATCTATCTATCTATCGTGTTGAACTTCCAGTGACCAGTATGAGAGAGTGAGAGCGATAACACCAAATTTAACACACCTGCTCCCCATTCACACCTGAGACCTTGTAACACTAACGAGTCACATGACACCGGGGAGGGAAAATGGCTAATTGGGCCCAATTTGGACATTGTCACTTAGGGGGTGTACTCACTTTTGTTGCCAGCGGTTTAGACATTAATGGCTGTGTGTTGAGTTATTTTGAGGGGACAGCAAATTTACACTGTTATACAAGCTGTACACTCACTACTTTACATTGTAGCAAAGTGTCATTTCTTCAGTGTTGTCACATGAAAAGATATAATAAAATATTTACAAAAATGTGAGGGGTGTACTTACTTTTGTGAGATACAGTGTATATATATATATATATATATATATATATATATATATATATATATATATATATAGAGAGAGAGAGAGAGAGAGAGATACCATATGTATATATATATATATATACAGTATCTATATATATATATATATTTTTTTTAGCAGAGACCCTAGAGAATAAAATGGCAATCAGTGCACTATTTTATATCACACTGTATTTGTGCAGCGGTCTTTCAAACACAATTTCTTTGGAAGAAATACACTTTCATGCATTAAAAAAAAAAAAACAGTAAAGTTAGCCCAATTTTTTTGTATAATGTGAAAGATTATGTTACGTCGAGTGAATAGATACCTAACAACATGTCATGCTTTAAAATTGCACGCTTGTGGAATGGCGACAAACTACAGTACTTTAAAATCTCCATAGGCGGCACTTTAAAAATGTTTAACGGATACCAGTTTAGAGTTCAAGAGGAAATCTAGTGCTAGTGGTGTCACGCTGCTGACATTTGTGGGCGCTTCTTGCGAATGCTTTCGCTTCTGCAAGCGAACAAGGCTGATTGTGGCGCTTTAAATAATTTTTTTTAATTATTTCATTTTTTATTTATTTCTTTTTTTACAGTGTCCCTTTACATTTTTTTTTTTTTTATCACTTTTATTGCTGTCACAAGGAATGTAAACATCCCTTGTGACAGTAATAATCAGTGACAGGTACTCTTTATGGAGGGATCTATAAGATCCCAAATCCCTCTTTTGCACCTACAGCATTCAAAACGCCAGGTTTGGCTGTTTTGAATACTGTGATTTTTTTTTTTTTTTTTAATCTGGCGCCTTTAACCACTTTACCACCGGAGGATTTTGCTGTCTTACGTCCAGGGCACTTTTTTGCGATTCGGCACTGTGCGACTTTAACTGACAATTGCGCGGTCATGCAACGTTGTACCCAAACGAAATTTACGTCCTTTTTTCCCACAAACAGAGCTTTCTTTTGGTGGTATTTGATCACCTGTGTGATTTTTACTTTTTGCGCTATAAACAAAAAAGAGCTACAATTTTGAAAAAATAACAATATTTTTCACATTTTTGTATATGAAATTCCCCCCAAAAAATGTAAAAATCAAATTATCATTTTTGGCCAATTTGTTTTCTGCTACATATTTTTGGTACAAAAAATCGCAATAAGCGTACTTTGATTGGTTTGCGCAAAAGTTATTGCGTTTACTAACTAAGGGAAAGATTTTTGTCATTTTTGGTGTTTTTTTTTAAAAGAGTAATGGCTGCGATCTGCGTTTTTTTTTGCGGGACTGCGACATTGAGGCGGACAGATCGGACCCTTGACTGACATTTTTGACACTTTTGGGGGTACCAGTGACATGGCAGGGAAGGGGTTAATTTTATTGGAGAGGGAGGGGTTAATGTATGCCTGGTGCTTACTGACGTGTGTGGGGGGAGGTGACTGAGTGACACAAGGACAGATCGCAGGTTCAGCTATGCTGAACCCCACAATCTGACTCTGCCTGCCACTTAGGAGATCCGCCCGCTTTGTTTACACAAGTGGGCGGATCTCCAGACTCGATTCCCCGACGATCGGGGAAGAGCAGCGGCGATCACCGCCGCTCCTCCCCTGGCCCGACTCCCGCTGTGACTGAATACAGTCGCCGCCGAGAAAGGGGAGTGTCTGGCGACGTAGGTCTACGTCGCCAGACGATAACGAACCGCTTTGCCACAGTAGAGCTCTAGTGAGCAGCGGTAAAGTGCTTAAGGTTTCAGTGAACAGTAAGTGACGTCATGACATCACTTCCGGGTTACTAGATCCGAGACCTGATCAAAGCCGATTCTGGCTTAGTTTGGGTCTCCGGGCCAGCCGGTGGATGTGCCAGCTGGTGGCTCGGGTCTCCCACTGGGACGGGAGAGCCCGGGTGAGCCGCAGGAGAGGGGGGGATGCATAGCTCCCAACTGTCCCTGATTTGGAGGAACTGTCCCTGATTTGGAGGAACTGTCCCTGATTTGGATGGACTGTCCCTGATTTGGAACAATGTTCCTCTGTCCCTCTTTCCTCCTCATTTGTCCCTCATTTTAGTCTGATCCATATAGTTGTATATAAAATGCACTTTTTATCTTTCAAAGTGTTTCCCACCCAACCTTTCATCCAATTTCTAAACTGCTGCATTTGTGAATTCAAAAATCAATATTAAAGAGGTCAGATAAAAACATTAAAAATATAGAAAAACCTGAAAGGCAATAGCATAGTGAGGTAGTGTGCATCACATACTAGCTCATGTTGAAATACTTACCTTAGAACGAAGCCCCCCGCAGTGCCGCCCGCTCACCATAACACGGCAGACATTTTCGGCCGTCCTTCCTGCTTCGCGTCCTCCGGCCATCTGATTGTACGGAGGCGCAATTACATCACTCCCGCGCATGCGCGCGGGAGCCGCCGCCTTCAGAGCGCATGCGCCGTTGACCTCATCAGCTGCATGCAATGTAAATATCTCCTAAATGGTGCAAGTTTAGCAGATATTTACCGTACCTATAGGGAAGCCTTATTATAGGCTTACCTATAGGCAAAAGTCATTAAGGGGGGTTTACAACCTCTTTAAGAAATAGTAGTGTTTCAAAAATATAGCACTTATGGGATTAACTAATCAATTCTTTGTATAATTCTCCTTTAGGGGAGTGGCAGGGGGTGTGTCCTATGCCTACATACTTTTACTAATAGGTGTCCCTCGTTCCCAGCTCAAAAAGTTGGGAGGTATGGGGGCGTCCTGTCCTGCTGCTTGAAATAACAGCTGAGAGGCTGATTAGCCGCATCGGTTGTTATTACAAGAAAGCCGTCCGTCGGCTCTCAAAATCGGTACCAGGGTGATGCCTGCAGCTGCATATCATCCCGCTACAACCACTTGCATCTGAAGGACGCAAATTTGCGTTACGTCGGCGCCAGTGCTTTAAGTGGCCCAAAAGAGGTGCCGGTACTCTATTATAGCCTATACATTTTTTTTATATCAGGGCCCCCCACAGAGCGCCCCCCCCACATCAGGGTCCCCACAGAGCACCCCCCCTCCTCACATTTGGGTCCAAACAGAGCCCCCCCATCCCATCCCATCCTATCCCACATCAGGGTCCCCACAGAGCACCCCCCCTCACATTAGGGTCCCCACAGAGCCCCCCATCCCATCCCATCCCATCCCACATCAGGGTCCCCATAGAGCACCCCCCTCCTCACATTAGGGTCCCCACAGAGTCCCCCATCCCACATCAGGGTCCCCACAGAGCACCCCCCTCCTCACATTAGGGTCCCCACAGAGCCCCCCCATCCCATCCCACATCAGGGTCCCCACAGAGCACCCCCCTCACATTAGGGTCCCCACAGAGCCCCCCATCCCACATCAGGGTCCCCACAGAGCGCCTCCCCACCCCGCATCAGGGTCCCCACAGAGCACTCCCCCTCCTCACATTAGGTTCCCCACAGAGCCCCCCCCATCCCATCCCACATCAGGGTCCCCACGAAGCCCCCCATCCCATCCCATATCAGGGTCCCCAGAGAGCACCCCCCCTCCTCACATTTGGGTCCCCACAGAGCCCCCCATCCCACAACAGGGTCCCCACAGAGCACCCCCCTCCTCACATTAGGGTCCCCACAGAGCCCCCCACCATCCCATCCAACATCAGGGTCCCCACAGAGCACCCCCTCCTCACATTAGGGTCCCCACAGAGCCCCCCCCATCCCATCCCAAATAAGGGTCCCCACAGAGCACCCCCCTCACATTAGGGTACCCACAGAGCACCCCCATCCCATCCCACATCAGGGTCCCCACAGAGCACCCCCCCTCACATTAGGGTGCCCGCAGAGCCCCCATCCCATTCCATCCCACATCAGGGTCCCCAGAACTGCTCCTGACACACAGGACTCACTGTGCTGTGCTGGCCTGGAGTAGCTGGAGGGAGGAGGTGGGTGGAGCCAACACTCCACTCGGCGAGCAGCAGAGGAGGAAGGAGGCTCCGCAGTGTATGCTGGGGCCTCGCTCTCCTCCTCCTCCTCAGGTGACATCACTGGTTGCTAGACGCCGGGCGGCGATTGCAACCAGTGCACTGCAGTACAGGCCAGCAGCGTGGCAGCTCTGCCGCCGTTGCTGGCCTGGGCTGGGACTCCGGAGCAGGGGGACTCACTGGTGGTGACCGGTCTGGCTCTGGAGTGGGAAATGAGCGTACCGGTACGCTAAGGCACACGGAGAGGTGGCGGAATGCTCAAGAGCCATATTTGGAAGTGGCGGTACTGAGTACCGGCCCACTTAAAGCACTGGTCGGCGCGTAGGGGTTAATGACGATCCATTCAGATTCCATATTATTTGTAGACTGCAGACTCCTGGGACACTAAATGAGTCAATTACAGGAACACGGGGACGATGATTCTGGGAAAACGTATCTTTTAGGAAAATATTGGTCTGGCTACAAGAAGGAGAAATATAAATGTGCCGGCAATTCCATGATATCAGAAGTTACATGGGTATATTTTTAACAATTTACATAATGGTTGAGAATCAAATGTAATCATTTTTTTTTTTTTTTTCTATCACCGCTTGAGTTTTACTTTACAACGTACTTTGATAAAATATTACAAAGAGATGTTGGCGCTCTCCAGCCCATCCGATCTTGAGGTTCTCAGCTCCAGCCGCAGGGAGTGGAAGGAAAACTCCCAGTCTTGATGCTCCTTTACAGATTAGACACATTCAGCCTTCAGATGAAAGGCTAAAGATGGAGCCGCCCGATCTGTGCCCAACCACGCCGACTCAGAAAGTGCCAATAAAATCCAAAAAAACAAGAGAAAATTCAAATCTGCTGCAGAAGAACCACAGGATAATTTAAGTGAGCCTGAGAAATATACACTTGGCATGGTGCCACTTTGGGGGAGATTTACTAAAACTGGAGTGTGTAAAATCTGGTGCAGCTCTGTATAGAAACCAATCAGCTTCCAGGTTTTATTATCAAACCTTAATTGAACAAGCTGAAGTTAGAAGCTGATTGGCCACCATGCACAGCTGCACCAGGTTCTGAGTGCCTTAGTTTTAGAAAATCAACCCCACTGTGTCCAGAGTCAATAATTAGTGGGTTCAGTGGTGCTGGAACAAGATCTGTTAGTGTAGTAGACATATCTTTATAATGCAGCACTATCATGTACCTGGCGGAGATGGAGCTGTAGAGGGGGCTTCTCTTGCACCTCCTGTCCAACACCCCTGGTAGAGAACAGAGGCATAATGAGAACCTTCAGGGCCCCGGTGCAAGAAACCATAAAGGGTCCCTGGACCCCACTGATCCTGGGGCCCTTTACTCTCGGCGCAGGGCCCTTTAGTACGGTCCTGCAGCGGGACCCTTTCACAAGTTCTGCAGTGGGTCCCCTTCCTGCCATCTTGGGGCCTCCCCACGGTGGTGGAATGCCATGGCCTGGTCACAAGTGTGACCTTTGCAATCCTGGAAGTTCGCCCACTGGTGTCAGTAGTTTTTATTTTTTGGTATTTTAATTGTATTATTTTTTATAATTTTTTTAATTTTTTTTTACAATGTCACTGACTATGACTCTGTCCATTCAGAAAAGGAAGGAGCTGGTAAATTACATATTTACCGACCCCTTCCTGCTTCTCTATTGTGACACATCTCCTGCAGCAGCTGGCAGGAGTGGGGGTGGAGGACAGTGAGGGGGGGGGCAGCACAGTAGGGGGGGGGGACCAGGGAAGCACACAGGGGCCCAGAGACAGCAGGACACAAGTGAACTGGATAGGAGGAGTGGCGGGGGCAGCATACGGAGGAACCGATCTCAGCAGCTACAGGAGGAAAAAGGAGGACAGTGATTTCTCTACAAGCTGCCCCCGCCGCCCCTCCTATCCAGGTGTACAGGGGAGCCACACAGGCCCCCTGGAGCATGGGGCAATTGCAACCCCTGTAGTTACGCCCCTGGTAGAGATGACAGGTGGTGTGGGGCACAGAGTGGCATGAGGGCCGGTATAGCAGATGGCACCAGCTGAGCCTTGACAGGAAACTGATGGCGTGGATCACCTGGACAGGCACCTGGAACTGGAATTCCATGATGCTGAATGAGAAGGCACGAGCGCAGCCGGAACACAAGCCAAGGGGTTGTTAACAGCCGGGCAGTGCAGGTACAGAAACGTGAGAATGAAGAAGTCGGTACACAGTCGGGCAGTGAGGTATAAAGGCATGAGAAAGGAGCAGGGTAAAAACACAGGCTTAGGTCACTGGTAGGCAGGCAGGAATCCAGAGGAAAGTCGAGGACAAGCTGAGTCAAACACAGGTAAACAGGAAGCAGGTAAGGGCACAGGTGAACAGGAACAAGCTGACAAACCACTCAGCAATGTGCTCCTGTCATTGCTCAGCTTAAATATGCCACTTGGCGCCAATGCGTGCACACGTGCGCAAACGCATGCACGCGTGTGCGAACGCATGCACACAGGTTTGCGCATTCGCACACGCACCTTTCTTCTTGTGCACACGCTAATGTGCCCCCACATGTGCTCCAACGCCTGTTTGGGTCCAGCTGAACTTCTCTTACAAGCACCCTCTAGTGTGCTATTAGTGTTAGTGTAGGTAAATTTAGGTTTATGACTTATGGTAACTGTGTGAGTCTGTATCTTGGTTGGGTTACTGCAGGTCAGACTGGATGGCTCTGCAGGGCAGGTCTCTGGTACCTCCCCCTGGGTCTAGAACAGCGTTTCTCAACTCCGGTCCTCAGGGCACACTAACAGGCCGGATTTTAAGGATTACCTTGGGGAGATGCAGACTAGAATACTGCAATCACTGAGCAGCAAGTGATATCACCTGGGATGGATTTCAGTTTTCTTGCAAACCTGGCCTGCTAGTGTGCCCTGAGGACCGGAGTTGAGAAACACTGGTCTAGAGGCTTGGAGAACCTTCTGGAAGTTAGTGGGCTGAGGCCAGGAGGTAATGATCTGCATACTAGAGGGTATCTGGCCAATCCCCAGGCAGCCCTTAAATATGGGAAAGCTAGACCAGCAGGGGAGTCAGGAGGAAGATGAAGTGCTGAGAAAGCTGTCAGTGGCCTAGGAGAAGACCCCCGGGACTGGGGGGGGGGGGGTAATCTCTGCCTCCAGGCTGGGGCTTGGGTTGGCTTGGAAGAATCCTTTCAGCATCTGATTTGAGAAGGAATCTTGCCAAAGATTGGCAGGGAGCAAGGAGGACAGAGGGAGCAATCAGCTCACCCAGGGATTCACAAGGGGAGAGACTGCCACATGTAGCAAGCTTTTAAAGGACTGCACTGTGCTTAACCCTTTATCCCTTGTTCTGGGAGACCTTTAGAGCAGCCGGGTGGGCTGGTAGATGTGCAGCTAGGAGGGCTGGTAGACGTACAGCCAGGTAGTATCTGCAGGCGGTGGAGCTGGGAGCAGTTCTACAGGAGGAGAGGAGATACTCCTGCATGCAGTTCTGCAACATTTTGTGCTTGTTACGCTGAGCGCTCCGGGCCTCCTGCTGGCCTCGGAGCGCTCACAGCGTATGCCTCCAGGCAGCACTCCAGCGTCTCGGCGTGTGCGTCCCCGCTCTCTAGGGCGCGCGCGCGCCGGGACTCTTAGATTCAAAGGGCCTGTGCACCAGTGATTGGTGCCTGGCCTAAAGTGGTTATTAAGGGTTAAGGTTTGTGAGAGGTAGTGCTGACTTAATTAGGCTTCACCTGTGCACTATCCATAAATACCTTCTCCTCCCACAGCTTCCTGCCGGATCTTTGTGCCTTGTGCCTTTGAGAAAGCGTTCCCTGCTGTGTTTGTTTGCTTTGCCTGTTGCCGAACCCGTTGCTACCGACTACTCGCCTTTGAACCTTTGCCGCCTGCCCTGACCTCTGCTACGTCCGACTACGCTCTTGCCTACTCCCTGTGTACCACGCCATATCAGCTGCCAGAGGGGTCGAGTTGTTACTAGGGGACACGACCTGGTAGTTACCGCCGCAGCAAATCCATCCCGCCTTGCGGCGGGCTCTGGTGAAGACCAGTAACTGCTTAGAACCGGTCCTCTAGTACAACCCGTGCCATCGCCTCTCTGGTCCAGAGGATCCACTACCAGTCCTGCCGGTTCGTGACAGTAAGATCCGGCCATGGATCCCGCTGATGTTCCCCTGCCAAGCCTAGCAGACCTCACCACCATTGTGGCCCAGCAGGGTCAACAGCTGGCCCAGTTGACCGCTATGTTGCAGCAGCTCCTGCCTTCTCAGCAACAGCCAGCACCTCCACCTGCAGTTGCCACCGGTTCCAGAATCCGTTTGTCCCTACCAGACAAATATGACGGAGATCCAAAGCAGTGCCGTGGGTTCCTGTCGCAGTGCTCTCTCCACCTCGAGCTACTGTCCGACCAGTTTCCTTCTGAGCGAGCCAAGGTAGCCTTTATTCTCAGTTTACTGTCCGGGAAGGCCCTGGCCTGGGCTACACCACTATGGGACCGCGCAGATCCTGCCACCGCTTCCGTCCAGAGCTTCTGCCTAGAGTTCCGGAATGTTTTTGAGGAGCCTGCCCGGGTTACCTCCGCAGAGACTGCCTTACTAAACTTGACCCAAGGAGATTCTTCCGTGGGTGACTATGCCATTCAGTTCCGCACCCTGGCCTCTGAGCTGAACTGGAACAATGAAGCCCTTTGCGCCACCTTCAAGAAGGGACTTAACAGCGAGATAAAGGACGTCCTGGCTGCACGTGAGCTTCCTTCCACTCTTAGTGTCCTCATCTTACTGGCCACTAGGATAGACAAGCGTTTCGCCGAAAGACAAGAGGAACTCCTCCTTGAAAAGGAAAAAGCTCGTCCTAGACGTTACCCTCGTCTGGCTCCCTTTTTTCTGCGTCCACCTCAACCCGCTACTGGGCCTCCCGCCATGGAGGCCATGCAGGTGGATCGGTCACGCCTGACTCCGCAAGAACGAAGCCGCCGCAGAGACGAGAACCTGTGTCTGTACTGTGCCAGTACTGAGCACTTCCTTAGAGATTGTCCTCTCCGTCCACCGCGTTCGGGAAACGCTCGCACCTAGTAAACGTGGGAGAGGCGTTGCTAGGTGTGGATTCTTCCTCTCCACGTCTCATCATACCTGTGCAGTTGATCATCTCTTCCAAGTCCTCTTTCTCCGCAACCGCCTTCTTGGATTCCGGTTCAGCAGGCAACTTCATTCACGCCTCCTTGGTTGACAAGTACCGTATTCCAGTAATCCGTCTACCCAAGCCGTTTTTCATCTCTACTGTTAACGGTGAGAGACTCTCTGCCACCGTGCAGTTCCGTACCCAGCCTCTGCAGATGGACATCAGAATATTTCATACCGAGACTTTAGAGTTCTTTGTCCTTCCCTTCTGTTCCTCCGAACTCCTCCTGGGTCTGCCGTGGCTTCAACGTCATAGTCCTGTCCTGAATTGGTCCACCGGTGAGATCCTGCGTTGGGGTTCCTCCTGTTCTGACCGCTGTCTCAAGCCTGCTCTGGTCAAACAGGACCCGCAAGTTTCTCCGCCTCCAGGGCTGCCCAAGCCATACCATTCCTTTGCAGATGTCTTCTGCAAGAAACAAGCTGAGGTTCTTCCTCCTCACCGACCCTATGATTGCCCGATCTACCTGATACCCGGTTCTACTCCACCTCGGGGCAGAATTTATCCTCTCTCACCTCCTGAGACTCTTGCCATGTCTGACTATATACGTGAGAACATACAGAGAGGATTCATAAGAAAATCTTCTTCTCCTGCTGGGGCCGGTTTTTTCTTCGTGACAAAAAAAGACGGCTCCCTCCGCCCCTGCATTGACTACAGAGGTCTTAATAAAATTACCATCAAGAACCGTTACCCTCTGCCTTTAATCTCTGAGTTATTTGATCGTCTCCGAGGGGCAAAGATCTTCACTAAATTGGACCTTCGGGGGGCCTATAATCTGATCCGTATCCGTGAGGGAGACGAATGGAAGACCGCCTTTAACACAAGGGACGGCCATTTTGAGTATTTGGTGATGCCCTTCGGCCTCTGCAACGCACCTGCTGTCTTCCAGGAATTTGTCAATGATATTTTCAGGGACTTACTTTACACCTGCGTGGTCGTATACCTCGATGATATCCTCATCTTCTCCTCCAATTTGGACCAACACCGAGCCCATGTGCGACAAGTCCTTACTCGTCTTAGGAGGAATCGCCTGTACGCTAAACTTGAAAAATGTATTTTTGAACGGACCTCCCTGCCTTTCCTGGGATACATTATCTCAGCCCAAGGACTTCAAATGGACCCAGCCAAGCTCTCTGCGGTTCTGGATTGGCCACGTCCCTCTGGTCTCCGAGCCATACAAAGATTTCTGGGCTTTGCAAACTACTACAGGCAATTCATCCCTCACTATTCCACTCTGGTAGCTCCTATCGTGGCTCTCACAAGAAAAGGAGCTAACCCCAAATCCTGGCCTTCCCAAGCCGAGGAAGCCTTCCAGTCCCTGAAATCCGCCTTTGCCTCTGCACCCGTTCTCTCTAGACCAGATTCCACCAAACCTTTCTCTCTTGAAGTGGATGCCTCCTCGGTGGGAGCCGGAGCTGTCCTCACCCAGAAGTCCTCCAGGGGCAAGTTTTCAACTTGTGGCTTCTTTTCAAAGACATTCTCTCCCGCAGAGAGAAATTACTCCATTGGGGACAGAGAACTGCTTGCTATTAAATTGGCACTGGAGGAATGGAGACATTTACTCGAGGGCGCCACACATCCTTTGTACATCTTCACAGACCACAAGAACCTGGCTTATCTCCAGTCTGCTCAGAGACTAAATCCCCGTCAGGCCCGTTGGTCTCTGTTCTTCGCCCGCTTTAATTTTGAGATCCATTTCCGTCCGGCTTGTAAGAACATTAGGGCAGATGCTCTGTCTCGCTCCTCTGATGTGGTGGGCGACGAGTTAACACCTCAATATATTATCCCTCCAGAACGCCTTATTACAGTCGCTCCCGTGGACCTGCGCCTTCTTCCTCCTGGCAAATCCTACGTACCTCCACGTCAGCGGTTGCGAATTCTCAAGTGGGGTCACGCCTCCCATTTTGCCGGTCATCCGGGGGTGCTAAAATCTCTCCAACTAATCTCCCAAAGGTACTGGTGGCCTTCTTTGGAGAAAGATGTCTCGGACTTCGTCCAGGCCTGTATGATTTGCGCCCGGGATAAAGCGCCTCGCCAGAAACCAACGGGTCTCCTCTTGCCTTTACCTGTTCCTGAAGTTCCCTGGTCTCACATCGCTATGGACTTTATTACAGATCTTCCCTCCTCCCATGGCAAGTCCGTTATTTGGGTCGTGGTGGATCGCTTCTCCAAGATGGCTCACTTTGTACCCCTGCCCGGTCTACCCTCTGCACCCATGTTGGCCAAACAATTTTTCCAGCACGTCTTCCATCTCCATGGCCTTCCCAAACATATTCTCGGATCGTGGGGTACAATTCGTCTCCAAATTCTGGAGGGCTCTATGTGCTCAGCTCGGGATCAAATTGGACTTCTCTTCTTCTTACCATCCTCAGTCTAACGGCCAAGTAGAACGGGTGAACCAAATTTTGGGTGACTATCTGCGTCACTTTGTGTCCTCACGCCATGACGACTGGGCTGATCTACTTCCCTGGGCGGAGTTCTCCTACAACTACAAACAATCCTCTGCTTCTAACAAGTCTCCTTTCTTTGTAGTTTTTGGCCGTCATCCTCTTCCACCTCTGCCACAGTCTCCCACTCCTTCTTCTGTACCTGCCGTTGACAGTCTTGTACAGGACTTTTCCTCCATCTGGCGAGAAACCCACGCTGCTCTCCTCAAGGCTTCCGCCCGTATGAAGGTTCAAGCTGATAAGAGACACAGATCTCCTCCGGAATTTCGCCCGGGTGACAAGGTGTGGCTCTCCTCTAGGTACATCCGATTTAGGGTCCCAAGTTACAAGTTGGGCCCTCGTTTCTTGGGACCCTATAAAATCAAGAGTCGTATCAATCAAGTTTCTTATCAGCTCCATCTTCCTCCCTCCCTCCAAATCCATAACTCCTTCCATGTTTCCCTTCTTAAACCTGCTGTCTTTAACCGTTTTTCTCCCAAGCTTGTTTCTCCCACCCCTGTCGCCGGTACCTCCGATATATTCTCTGTCAAGGAGATCTTGGCGACCAAGATCTCCCAGGGGAAAACATTTTTTTTGGTCGACTGGGAGGGCTGCGGTCCTGAGGAGAGGTCATGGGAGCTGGAGGAGAACATCCTGGACCGCAGTCTCATCCTCAAGTTCCTCGGTACCAAAAGGAGAGGGAGACCAAAGGGGGGGGGGGGTACTGTTACGCTGAGCGCTCCGGGCCTCCTGCTGGCCTCGGAGCGCTCACAGCGTATGCCTCCAGGCAGCACTCCAGCGTCTCGGCGTGTGCGTCCCAGCTCTCTAGGGCGCGCGCGCGCCGGGACTCTTAGATTCAAAGGGCCTGTGCACCAGTGATTGGTGCCTGGCCTAAAGTGGTTATTAAGGGTTAAGGTTTGTGAGAGGTAGTGCTGACTTAATTAGGCTTCACCTGTGCACTACCCATAAATACCTTCTCCTCCCACAGCTTCCTGCCGGATCTTTGTGCCTTGTGCCTTTGAGAAAGCGTTCCCTGCTGTGTTTGTTTGCTTTGCCTGTTGCCGAACCCGTTGCTACCGACTACTCGCCTTTGAACCTTTGCCGCCTGCCCTGACCTCTGCTACGTCCGACTACGCTCTTGCCTACTCCCTGTGTACCACGCCATATCAGCTGCCAGAGGGGTCGAGTTGTTACTAGGGGACACGACCTGGTAGTTACCGCCGCAGCAAATCCATCCCGCCTTGCGGCGGGCTCTGGTGAAGACCAGTAACTGCTTAGAACCGGTCCTCTAGTACAACCCGTGCCATCGCCTCTCTGGTCCAGAGGATCCACCAGCAGTCCTGCCGGTTCGTGACAGTGCTACTTTCCAAAGGGGGCTAGGAGCTCCGAGTCCTTAAGGGACTCATGTCAAGTTGAGCATCCCATAATCCCCATACCCTATCCAAGTTGTTTCCCCAATAAAACAACAAGCCCATAGACTGATTTCTTGTGTCTGGATGCAGGTTTGAAATGCGTGGTTCCGGTTGGCATATATGTGAATCAGACACCCATCTGATTTGCATAACATGTGAACCGGAACGGCTTGCAATGAAGCCGGTTCACAACATGTCCAGGGCGGCCGCGGTACATTTTTAACCACTTCAGCACCCGGAAGGTTTTACCCCCTCAATGACCAGGCCATTTTTTTTGCGATTCGGCACTGCGTTGCTTTAACTGAAAATTGTCGTATTTGATCACCATCTGCGGTTTTTATTTTTTTCACTATCAACAAAAAAAGACCGACAATTTTGAAAAAAAAAAAAAAATATATATATATATTTTTTTTTTAATTTCTGCTATATAATATTCCCAATAAAAAAATTTGAATCTAATTTCTTTATCAATTTGGGCCAATTAGTATTCTGCTACATATTTTTTGAAAAAAAAAATCCCAAAAAGCGTATAATAATTGGTTTGCACAAATATTATAGCGTTTACAAACTATGGGACAGATTTATGGACTTTTTTTAATTTTTTTTATTGTTTTTACTAGTAATGGCTGCGATCAGCGATTTTAAGCAGGACTGTGACATTGCGGCGGACAAATCTGACACTATAGTGACAGGTTTTGGGGACCAGTGACACCAATACAGTGATCAGTGCTAAAAAAATATGCACTGTCATGACAACTTTGGTTGGGAATGGGAATGAGGGACTCTTGTTAGCAAAAGTATGTAGACATAGGACACTCCCCCCTATCACGCCCCCTAAAGGAGAAATATAAATAAATAAAAAGATTATATAAACCACAAGTGCTTTTTTAGCACTACTATTCCATTACATTTATAAAACGCCAAAAATATTTTTCATAAATTAAAACAATGTAAAAAAATATATAAAATGGTCCCCTGTGCACATGAATGATCTGTATGGGATAACCCAGATGTTTAATGTCCACTAATAATAATAATAATAATAATAATAATAATAATATTTCATTACATTGGCTTTTTGAATTTACAAATGCAGCAATTTAGAAACTGGAAGAAAGATTTAGCAAAAAGATACACTTTTTAACCTTCCTAGCAGTTAAATTTCAGTGCCAAAAGCGGTAACCCCGAGCCACACTCGGGGTACCGCAAGGAAGATCGCTGGATCCTGGTAGAGGTTTTACTTACCTTGTCACTAGGATCCAGCAATGTATCCCGGCGGTGTGCGGCGGCGGAGCTTCCACCCGATCCTCTGTGAGCCCCGGCTTCCATCTCCTGCGATGTGACGTTCGCAGGGGGGAGGAACCGGCAGCAAATTCAAATGTAAAACACACCAAACACACTGATACCATTCAAAATAAAATATAGTCACATTAGTTTGCCCCCCATTGCCCTTTACTGCAGTTTTACTGTACTTTATATATATATATACAGTGCCTTGCAAAAGTATTCGGCCCCCTTGAACTTTGCGACCTTTTGCCACATTTCAGGCTTCAAACATAAAGATATAAAACTGTAATTTTTTGTGAATAATCAACAACAAGTGGGACACAATCATGAAGTGGAACGAAATTTATTGGATATTTCAAACTTTGTTAACAAATAAAAAACTGAAAAATTGGGCGTGCAAAATTATTCAGCCCCTTTACTTTCAGTGCAGCAAACTCTCTCCAGAAGTTCAGTGAGGATCTCTGAATGATCCAATGTTGGCCTAAATGACTAATGATGATAAATAGAATCCACCTGTGTGTAATCAAGTCTTCGTATAAATGCACCTGCACTGTGATAGTCTCAGAGGTCCGTTTAAGCGCAGAGAGCATCATGAAGAACAAGGAACACACCAGGCAGGTCCGAGATACTGTTGTGGAGAAGTTTAAAGCCGAATTTGGATACAAAAAGATTTCCCAAGCTTTAAACATCCCAAGGAACACTGTGCAAGCGATAATATTGAAATGGAAGGAGTATCAGACCACTGCAAATCTACGAAGACCTGGCCGTCCCTCTAAACTTTCAGCTCATACAAGGAGAAGACTGATCAGAGATGCAGCCAAGAGGCCCATGATCACTCTGGATGAACTGCAGAGATCTACAGCTGAGGTGGGAGACTCTGTCCATAGGACAACAATCAGTCGTATACAGGGGCGGACTGACAACTCATGGGGCCCCCGGGCAATAAGAGATCATGGGGCCCCCTGTGTCCCCGTCCACACTCAAGCCACACCTACACAAAGCCCGCCTACATCTTGCACTGTCCATATTACGTGTTAGTCACAGAATTTCTCTACACTATGTTCAAAATAAATGTTTATTATAGAAAATAAAGAAAAACAATCTTACATTAAATAAAGTGCAACAAAGGTACATTTCCAGAATTAAGGTTTTCATAAATTAACACAATATAACAAGAGCAACAAATGTCTTCTTAGCTGAACGGTTAAATAAAAAAGACCACCACTGTAGGGAGCATTTTTCCTACTCACCACCAATGGAAGGGACATTCTTCCCACTGACCACCAATGTAAGGAGCATTCTTCCCACTGACCACCAATGTAAGGGACATTCTTCCCACTGATCACCAATGGAAGGGACATTCTTCTCACTGACCACCAATGTAAGGAGCATTCTTCCCACTGACCACCAATGTAAGGGACATTCTTCCCACTGACCACCAATGTAGGGACATTCTTCCCACTGACCACCAATGTAAGGGACATTCTTCCCACTGACCACCAATGTAAGGAGCATTCTTCCCACTGACCACCAATGTAAGGGACATTCTTCCCACTGACCACCAATGTAAGGGACATTCTTCTCACTGACCACTAGGGATGTAACGATATCGAAGATATCGCGATATCGTATCGTCGTGGTTGTCTCAATATCGTCGTGGTCGTGTCTCGATATCGTCGTGGTTGGGTTACATTATTAAAAGGACAGGTGTCCATCAAAAAGCAAGAAGAATAAACACAGTCCCGCGGAACAAATCATTGTTAACTACATTAGACCAGAGTTTAAGGATTTGTTTTACTGATTTTTTTTTCTTGCAATGTAGATATTTTGATCTTTCTGATGAAAAACGTGAACATGAGCTAAATGATAGGTCAGTGTTTTTTTTAAAGGCTTTTTGACTGACTATTTTATTTAAGTTTAAGTTATGTTCCTAAATACCAGTTTTAAAAGGCTGCCTTTATTTGCCTTGCACATTTAAACCTGACCTAACTTGATCTTTGTTTGCACTTAAAGGGAATTGCCTATTGTTTGTTTACAATTGTTCTAGCTGCTTCTTAACTTGAACATTGCACAGAAGAATCAGTTATGCAACCAAATATTACTATACAGAATATTGATGTTCCTGACTACAACTTGCACTTTAAAAGTACTATGTGATC
Organism: Pelophylax lessonae; assembly: GCF_965119305.1. Lineage (NCBI taxonomy): Eukaryota > Metazoa > Chordata > Amphibia > Anura > Ranidae > Pelophylax > Pelophylax lessonae. The sequence goes on from NC_138772.1 coordinate 19,286,914, forward strand.
AGTGTTTTATGTTGTCATGGATCCATAAATACAACAATAAATTGCCTGTTGACTGGCAAAAGCAGAATAAATGTCGGTATTTTTTCGCTATTATCATCACAAACACTATCATGAGCTATTTAACAATACCATGAGCTTTTCCACAATATCGCAATAAATATCGTACCGTGAGGTCAATATCGAAGTTGTATCGTACCGTGAGATTTTGATATCGTTACATCCCTACTGACCACCAATGTAAGGGACATTCTTCCCACTGATCACCAATGTAAGGGACATTCTTCCCACTGACCACCAATGTAAGGAGCATTCTTCCACTGACCACCAATGTAAGGAACATTCTTCCCACTGACCACCAATGTAAGGAACATTCTTCCCACTGATCACCAATGTAAGGAGCATTCTTCCCACTGATCACCAATGTAAGGAGCATTCATCCCACTGACCACCAATGTAAGGAACATTCTTCCCACTGACCACCAATGTAAGGAACATTCTTCCACTGATCACCAATGTAAGGGACATTCTTCCCACTGATGACCAATGTAAGGGACATTCTTCCCACTGACCACCAATGTAAGGGACATTCTTCCCACTGACCACCAATGTAAGGGACATTCTTCCCACTGACCACCAATGTAAGGGACATTCTTCCCACTGACCTCCAAAGTAAGGAGCATTCTTCCCACTGACCACCAATGTAAGGGACATTCTTCCCACTGACCACCAATGTAAGGGACATTCTTCCCACTGACCACCAATGTAAGCAGCATTGTCCCCACCAAAGTATACAGATGTCAGTATTATGGGAAAAGCCGCAGTGTACACATAACGCCGTAGGAGGAGGGCAGAGAGGGACGCTGTGGGAGGAGGGCACAGAGGGACACAGAGGGGGGACGCCGTTGGAGGAGGGCACAGAGGGACACTGTGGGAGGAGGGCACAGAGGGACGCTGTGGGAGGAGGGCACAGAGGGACGCAGAGGGGGGACGCCGTGGGAGGAGGGCACAGAGGGACGCTGTGGGAGGAGGGCACAGAGGGACGCTGTGGGAGGAGGGCACAGAGGGACGCTGAGGGAGGAGGGCACAGAGGGACGCTGAGGGAGGAGGGCACAGAGGGACGCTGTGGGAGGAGGGCATAGAGGGACGCTGAGGGAGGAGGGCACAGAGGGACGCTGAGGGAGGAGGGCACAGAGGGACGCAGAGGGGGACGCCGTGGGAGGAGGGCACAGAGGGACGCTGAGGGAGGAGGGCACAGAGGGACGCTGAGGGAGGAGGGCACAGAGGGACGCTGAGGGAGGAGGGCACAGAGGGACGCAGAGGGGGACGCCGTGGGAGGAGGGCACAGAGGGACGCTGAGGGAGGAGGGCACAGAGGGACGCAGAGGGGGACGCCGTGGGAGGAGGGCACAGAGGGACGCTGAGGGAGGAGGGCACAGAGGGACGCTGAGGGAGGAGGGCACAGAGGGATGCTGTGGGAGGAGGGCACAGAGGGACGCTGTGGGAGGAGGGCACAGAGGGACGCTGAGGGAGGAGGGCACAGAGGGACGCTGAGGGAGGAGGGCACAGAGGGACGCTGTGGGAGGAGGGCACAGAGGGACGCTGTGGGAGGAGGGCACAGAGGGACGCTGAGGGAGGAGGGCACAGAGGGACGCTGAGGGAGGAGGGCACAGAGGGACGCAGAGGGGGACGCCGTGGGAGGAGGGCACAGAGGGACGCTGAGGGAGGAGGGCACAGAGGGACGCTGAGGGAGGAGGGCACAGAGGGACGCTGAGGGAGGAGGGCACAGAGGGACGCTGAGGGAGGAGGGCACAGAGGGACGCTGAGGGAGGAGGGCACAGAGGGACGCTGAGGGAGGAGGGCACAGAGGGACGCTGTGGGAGGAGGGCACAGAGGGACGCTGTGGGAGGAGGGCACAGAGGGACGCTGAGGGAGGAGGGCACAGAGGGACGCTGAGGGAGGAGGGCACAGAGGGACGCAGAGGGGGACGCCGTGGGAGGAGGGCACAGAGGGACGCTGAGGGAGGAGGGCACAGAGGGACACTGAGGGAGGAGGGCACAGAGGGACGCTGAGGGAGGAGGGCACAGAGGGACACTGAGGGAGGAGGGCACAGAGGGACGCTGAGGGAGGAGGGCACAGAGGGACGCTGAGGGAGGAGGGCACAGAGGGACACTGAGGGAGGAGGGCACAGAGGGACGCTGAGGGAGGAGGGCACAGAGGGACACTGAGGGAGGAGGGCACAGAGGGACGCTGAGGGAGGAGGGCACAGAGGGACGCTGAGGGAGGAGGGCACAGAGGGACGCTGAGGGAGGAGGGCACAGAGGGACACTGAGGGAGGAGGGCACAGAGGGACACTGAGGGAGGAGGGCACAGAGGGACGCTGAGGGAGGAGGGCACAGAGGGACGCTGAGGGAGGAGGGCACAGAGGGACACTGAGGGAGGAGGGCACAGAGGGACGCTGAGGGAGGAGGGCACAGAGGGACACTGAGGGAGGAGGGCACAGAGGGACGCTGAGGGAGGAGGGCACAGAGGGACGCTGAGGGAGGAGGGCACAGAGGGACACTGAGGGAGGAGGGCACAGAGGGACGCTGAGGGAGGAGGGCACAGAGGGACACTGAGGGAGGAGGGCACAGAGGGACGCTGAGGGAGGAGGGCACAGAGGGACGCTGAGGGAGGAGGGCACAGAGGGACACTGAGGGAGGAGGGCACAGAGGGATGCAGCATCTTTTGATTTGGGGGAGAGGGGGGTAAGAGGATATGTATTGGGGGTGCTTTGGAAGGAGAGATGACACCCCTCCCCCCACTAGCAGAAGTACTCTCTCCTCCCAAAGCACCCCCAATACATATCCTCTAGCCCCCCCCCCCATCACTCCATCATGTGTGCTACTTGCCCTTCCCCCCTTTCTGGTTACTGTGACCCCCCCTCCACTGTATCTATAACTATACACAGACCTCAGATCCTCAGCGCGGCTCTGGCAGTGAAATCTTCCTCCTCCTGGGTTCCTTCTGTCTGTTTACATCCGAAGGGGGCGGGGGATGCTCAGTAAGATGTGCGGGCTGCCAGTGGGGAGAGAGGTGTCTTACAGGAGGATGATAGCTGCGAGTGGGACACCGGGCTGCAGATGCCCCGTGTGCCCCCTCCCCCTCCCTTTGGCAGCGCTGTGTGTGATAGTACACACACACTGACTGACCTGCTGCACACGAGGCTCTGCAAAAACTTTTCTGCACTCTGCAGCTCTCTCGCCAGCTGTCCCTTGTGACAGGAGGTATGCAGTGGCCACTTCCCGTCCAGGGACGGACGGACTGACCCTCTCATGGGGCCCCCCTCTGACGCCGGGCCCTCGGGCAATGCCCGAGTGCCCGAATGATCAGTCCGCCCCTGGTCGTATACTGCACAAATCTGCCCTTTATGGAAGAGTGGCAAGAAGAAAGCCATTTCTTAAAGATATCCATAAAAAGTGTTGTTTAAAGTTTGCCACAAGCCACCTGGGAGACACCAAACATGTGGAAGAAGGTGCTCTGCTCAGATGAAACCAAAATCAAACTTTTTGGCAACAATGCAAAACGTTATGTTTGGCATAAAAGCAACACAGCTCATCACCCTGAACACACCATCCCCACTGTCAAACATGGTGGTGGCAGCATCATGGTTTGGGCCTGCTTTTCTTCAGCAGGGACAGGGAAGATGGTTAAAATTGATGGGAAGATGGATGGAGCCAAATACAGGACCATTCTGGAAGAAAACCTGATGGAGTCTGCAAAAGACCTGAGACTGGGACGGAGATTTGTCTTCCAACAAGACAATGATCCAAAACATAAAGCAAAATCTACAATGGAATGGTTCACAAATAAACATATCCAGGTGTTAGAATGGCCAAGTCAAAGTCCAGACCTGAATCCAATCAAGAATCTGTGGAAAGAACTGAAAACTGCTGTTCACAAACGCTCTCCATCCAACCTCACTGAGCTCGAGCTGTTTTGCAAGGAGGAATGGGCAAAAATTTCAGTCTCTCAATGTGCAAAACTGATAGAGACATACCCCAAGCGACTTACAGCTGTAATCGCAGCAAAAGGTGGCGCTACAAAGTATTAACTTAAGGGGGCTGAATAATTTTACACGCCCAATTTTTCAGTTTTTTATTTGTTAAAAAAGTTTGAAATATCCAATAAATTTCTTTCCCACTTCATGATTGTGTCCCACTTGTTGTTGATTCTTCACAAAAAATTACAGTTTTATATCTTTATGTTTGAAGCCTGAAATGTGGCAAAAGGTCGCAAAGTTCAAGGGGGCCGAATACTTTCGCAAGGCACTTTTTATATATATATATATATATATATATATATATGTTTATATATATATATATATATATATATATATATATACGTATAATATATATATATATATATAAATATATATATATATATATATATATATATATATATATATATACTGTATATATATACAGTATATATAAAAATATATATGTATACATACATACATACTTTAACTTATTTATAGTTTTTTATTATATTATAATTTATGATTTTTTGTTTCAAACTTTATCATACCCTAAATGTTATAAAGAAGAACGCACAGTAAAAAAAAATCATATGTAAATATTTGGTTTGGGATGCTCATTCTTAAGAATTACATGCAAAATAATGGTAGATTAAAAGTGCATTTTATATACAGCTTTATAGATCAGACCAAAATGAGGGACAAATGAGGAGGAAAGAGGGACAGAGGGATTTTGTTCCAAATCAGGGACAGTCCCTCGAAATCAGGGACAGTTGGGAGCTATGTGCACTGTTACTGTATAAATGGCACTGGCACGGAAGGGGTTAACATCAGGGGGTGATCAAGGAGTTAAGTGTGCTCCTAGGGAGTGCTTTCTAACTGTAAGGGGATGGACTGACTGCAAGAAGAGAAAGAGCTGTGTTCCTCATTACTTGGAACACAAGATCTCTCCCTTCCTGTGTGACAGAACAGCCTCCTGTCTTGCTTACATAGGCAGACGGTCGTCCTGTCATTCTCCTTGACAATTGCGGGAGGCCGGCGGCGATTGTGGGCGCCGGTCCCACGGGCTGGTTCCCGCTGTGTCTAATCACAGCAGGAGCGAGAACACATGCCCTTATACACTAGTAATGAACATTTGGTTCATGTGGAGTGATCCCCTAAGTGCCACATCCCAAACTTGAACTACAAAAACAAATATACACTAGTAATAATAATATTTTAATAATTGTAACAATAACAAATATAGGAATAATAATAATTATCATTATTATTCGTATCATTAATATCATTTGTCGTTATTATTATTATTATTATTATTATTTATACTATTATTAGTAGTTGTATTTTAAAATACCTTGTGCTGCCAGCACATAGGAGAGTAAAACTGTGGTGCTTACACATGCTAATAATAATAATAATAATTATTATTATGTTAATAACAATAACAAATATAATAATAATAATAATAATAATAATAATAATAATAATAATAATAAGTATTATTATTATAATTATTATTGTTATTATTATTCAAAATACCTTGTGCTGCCAGCACATAGAAGAGTCAGCTTGTGGTCCTTACACACACCTAAAATAATAATTTTAACCACAATAATAAATCTAATAATAATGACAACAACAACAATAATAATAATCATAATAATAATAATAATTGTTATTATTATTATTTTAAATACCCTGTGCTGCCAGCACATAGGAGAGTCAGACCGGACCATGGTCCTCATACACAAACTTCTTAGGCCAGACACATCTCACTAAACATTGCTCTAATAAACTTTCTCTCCCTGAGCAGAACTGGTAATTCAAGCAATGTTCAGGGGGGGCTTTTCGGAGAGCTGCCCTGCTGCCTGTGTGTGAGGGTCTGGGGAAGACCATCCTGTTTTTTTTTTTTTTTTTAACCCTTGCTGCAGCATTTGGTGGATTAAAAAAAAAAAAAAAAAGAAGCATATCTAATACTGTAGATGCAACCTGACTGTATTACGGTAATAGAATAAGAGGGTTCAGCATCAATACAGAGACAATTGGCTGAACTCTGCCTTTAGTTAGTGACTTGTTTCATGTCCAGGTGCTCTTTATGTCCGGGCGCGCTTTTCTTTAGGAATTTTTATTATCATTGTTATTATTATTATTATCATTATTATTATGCAGCTGAATGCATTTATTTGCATGAAATGATTTATAACGCCGATTTTTCTTATTACTAGGGTCACATTTTTTATGTTTTATATTTAGATTGAAGAACAGTTTGATAAATAACAGCAATGACAACACAAAAAAAAAAAAAAATGCAGCACAAAATGTCTTTGATCCTTACAACCGTGACACAGTCCAGGACACGCCGGCCGTCAGGAAACCTCGCTTGTGTCTTAGTAAATCACAGGCATTGTTTTAAGAAAATATCCAGATTTTTGTAGCAATTTCATAGTTGGGATTTTTTGAAAATATCTTTGTCGGTGGGTGCATGTAGGAACGAGCTGCTGGTTTGGTGCGAACCGATGTTCAAAAGGAATTTTGCTTGTTAACAGGTTTGACGAATGGTTGAACTAAAGGGGTGTTCAACTGAGTCAAACCTCCAGATGCAACCGCCATCAAAGATAAAACTGGGGTCCACCTTAATAGCAATACTGGCCCTCATTGAAGATAAAACTGGGATCTCTCTTGACATCCATACTGACCCTCATCGAAGATAAAACTGGGGTCCACCTAGACTTCCATATTGACCCTCATCAAATATAGGACCAGGGTCCACCTTGATATCCATAGTGACCCTCATTAAAGAAAAAAACAGGGTCCTCCTTGACATCCATACTGACCCTCATCAAAGATAAAACTGGGGTCCACTGTGATATCCATAGTGACCCTCATCAAAGATTAAACTGGAGTCCCCCTTGGCATCTATACTGGCCCACGTCAAATATAAAACTGGGCTCTCCCTTGGCATCCATACTGACCCTCATCAAAGAAAAAAATGGGGTCCCTCCTAAAATCTATATTGACCCTCATCAAGGATAAAACTGGGATCCACTATGATATCCATACTCACCCTCATCAAAGAAAAAACTGGGGGCCATCTAGACTTCCATATTGACCCTCATCAAATATAGAACCAGGGTCCACCTTGATATCCATACTGACCCTCATTAAAGAAAAAAGCAGGGTCCTCCTTGACATCCATACTGACCCTCATCAAAGATAAAACTGGGGTCCACTTTGATATCTATACTGACCCTCATCAAAGATTAAACTGGAGTCCCCCTTGGCATCTATACCAGCCCTCGTCAAATATAAAACTGGACTCCCCCTTGGCATCCATACTGACCCTCATCAAAGAAAAAAAATGGGGTCCCTCCTGACATCTATATTGACTCTCATCAAAGATAAAACTGGGGTCCACTGTGATATCCATACTGACCCTCATCAAAGATTAAACTGGAGTCCCCCTTGGCATCTATACTGGCCCTCGTCAAATATAAAACTGGGCTCCCCCTTGGCATCCATACTGACCCTCATCAAAGAAAAAAATGGGGTCCCTCCTGACATCTATATTGACCCTCATCAAAGATAAAACTGGGGTCCACCATGATATCCATACTGACCCTTATTAAAAATAAAGCTGGGGTCCACCTTGATATCCATACTCACCCTCATCAAAGATAAAACTGGGGTTCACCTTGATATCCATACTGACCCTAATCAAAGATAAAACTTGTGTCCCCCTTGACATCTATACTGACCCTCATCATCCCTCAAGATAAAACTGAGGGTTGAGGAAAGACCTCATAAAGATAATATTATGGAAAAGGCTCTCAAGCTTGGTGGTGATCAGATGTGGTGCCCAAAGAACTGGCCCACAGAGTTGCTGACAGTTAAATATGACTGACTGGATATCAGAGGTGAGTGTCCCCTGGTATTGAAGGAGTCCGTGCCAAAGGATGAGACAAGAGAGTGGATAGAAGAAGTGTCCAAAGTCATTGAAAGTGGTCACCACCAGAACATACTGTCAGAAGCAGGATAGGGAGAAACTCGAAGTGAAAATCACAGCTAAGGTCAGGACAGAAGTTTATGTGAATTTAGGACAAGTAGGGTCAGCAACCTCTGTCAGATCAAAATACACAGACAGGACCATTCTATACTGGGGGCAACTACTGAGGGGTAGGGTCCCTGTAAGAGGGTGGTGGTGATCAGTCATCAATGAGTTGAGGAATCTGGAACTATAGTTCTGGGCTGTTAATTCAAAACTAACAGACAGAACTATTCTACACTGAGGGCAACTACTGAGCAGGCAGGGTTCCTTTAAAAGGGCGGTGACCAATATATATATATATATATATATATATATATATATATATATATATATATATATATATATATATACAGTATACTGTGTGTATATATATATATATATATATATATATATATATATATATATAAACAGGGCTTTTTTCCCCAAAGAATAGGTGCAGAAACTCCCCCCTTTTGAGTCACCCCCTGTCTCTGCCCCCTACCTTCCTTCGAGTACCGTCCCTTGATTCCACCCCCTACCCACCTCCCAGTACCACCCCTTTTAGAGAATACAGAACCAAGTATCATTTTGTAAGTAATTAAGTAATTTGTATGCAATTCATGATAACAGAAAAAGCAGTAAAATAGATCCCCTGCAGGCAGCAACAATAGACCCAATCCCGGCCACACTAGATCCCACCAGCAACAATAGATCCCACCACAGCAACAACATATCCCCCTAGCAACAAAAGCCCCCACCCCAGCAACAATAGATCCCCCCATATTAACAGATCCCTCACACAATGGGCCCCCTGTTACAAAATACCACCTCAGCAACAATAGACCCCCAGCAACAACAACAGATCTTCCAGCAGAAAGCAACAATAGACCTCTCCCTCAACAGTAGATTCCTTCCAGCAACAATTGACCCCTCAGAAACATAAGATGCCCCCTAGCATCAATAGATCCCCACCAGTCAGTTACAATAGATCCCCCAGCAGCCAGCATCATAGACGCTCCAGCACCCCTTGCTAATACATTCAGTGCTGGTAGTGCTGAAACTGCGTTCCGCAACGTGCCCCCCTGAAAAAAAGCCCTGTATATAAATAGGTCCAATGGGCCTTCCCATTTGAGGGTCTACAAACACTTTCGGAGGATGCCCCTGGATATACCACCAGGCCTCTCCCTTTAGAAATGCTCCAGCCAGATAAAGCAAAAACAGTCACACCCTTGCCAAATGATGTTGCTGACCAGAGATGTATAGTAACGAAGTAGAACTACTTAAGTACTGTACTTAAGTACCGAAATGCGGTATCTGTACTTTCCTAGAGTATAATTTTTTTCTCCTACTTCTACTTTTACTTCACTACATTTTTTCGATGATTTCGATACTTCTACTCAAGTATTTTTTTTTTGTGCTGCATAGTTACTAGTTACTTTTAAAAAAATTACCACTGCCAGAACAGTAGATGGCAGGTTGCATAAAGCTCAAAAAAATGTGTATAATGTCATTTGTAAATCAGCGCATACGAAAATAAAGGCTGTGTATAATAAAAGCTGCTATACCAAATCTTTCCAATAAAAAGAAAATATGAAACAAACAAATAAATGGTGCTACAGCGCTTAAAGTGCATCAAGAAACTACTAACAAACACAGGTTAATCATTTGAATAAATCATTCGAAATAATAAAAAACAATATGATGTTCAAACTTTTGACTTCTTTCTTTAATAACTACATAACACAGTACTTCTACTTCTACTTTCAGTACTTGAGTAGAAATTTTTTTTCAAAACTACTGGTACTTTTTACTTTTAGTACTTAAGTAGCAAATTTTTTGAAAAAACTACTTGCAATACTTAAGTAAAATAAATGTTGAATACTTTAGTACTTCTACTTAAGTAACTTTTTCTGCGAGCACTTCCACTTCTACTCAAGTCACTTTTTGATCGAGCACTTGTACTTTTACTCAAGTAGAAATTTTGAGTACTTTATACAAGTCTGCTCCTCAGCACAAAAAACAAAAAACAAAAAAACAAAAAACAAAAAAAAAACATTATCATGCTTTCCATCTTATTTTAATAAAATAATAAAAATACACTTACATCAGCAGTAGAACCACTTTAAAAATTGTAAGTACAGTATAGTGCCCCCTTCGTAGTTCTGGATCAGCATCATCTCACCAAGGACTTCACGCGTCCACTTCCAGGTTTGCACGATGACATCACAGGCTCCGTCTCGGCGCATTTCATCACTTGACTTCCTGAAGGGTACCAGGCAACATCACATGATTTCCTGAAGAGGTACTAGGCACCATGTACAGGTGCTGGAGTGCAGAGACCACTCACAGGATGAGACTGAGTAGGGACTCTTAGGCTAGGTTCCCATTTGTGCATGTTGGGAATACACACAAAATTGTGTGCTTTCCCAACATGCTTGGAAGCTTGTTGGTCTTTAGAAGATGCATGACAGTGCCATTAATTGTCAGTGGCACCCCACACATCTCCAAACGTACGTTTTCCTAGTCACATGACTTCCTCAAGGGTACCAGGCAACATCACATGACTTCCTCAAGGGTACCAGGCAACATCACAGGACATCCTCAGGGGTACCAGGCAACATCACATGACTTCCTCAAGGGAACCAGGCAACATCACATGACTTCCTCAAGGGAACCAGGCAACATCACATGACTTCCTCAAGGGGACCAGGCAACATCACATGACTTCCTCAAGGGAACCAGGCAACATCACATGACTTCCTCAAGTAGATCAGACAACATCACATGACTTCCTCAAGGGAACCAGGCAACATCACATGACTTCCTCAAGGGAACCAGGAAACATCACATGACTTCCTCAACGGTACCAGGCAACATCACATGACTTCCTCAAGGGTACCAGGCAACATCACATGACTTCCTCAAGAGGTATTTGATGCCATGTACGTACCAAGAGGAGTGCAGAGACCACCCACAGGATGAGACTGAGTAGGGACTCTAAGGCTAGGTTCACATTTGTGCATGTCGGGAACACACACAAAATTGTGTGCTTTCCCAACATGCTTGGAAGCTTGTTGGTCTTTAGAAGATGCGTGACAGTGCCATTAATTGTCAGTGGCACCCCACACATCTCCAAATGTAGGTTTTCCTAGTCACATGACTTCCTCAAGGGTACCAGGCAACATCACATGACTTCCTCAAGGGTACCAGGCAACATCACATGACTTCCTCAAGGGAACCAGGCAACATCACATGACTTCCTCAAGTAGATCAGACAGCATCACATGACTTCCTCAAGGGTACCAGGCAACATCACATGACTTCCTCAAGGGAACCAGGCAACATCACATGACTTCCTCAAGGGAACAAGGAAACATCACATGACTTCCTCAACGGTACCAGGCAACATCACATGACTTCCTCAAGGGTGCCAGGCAACATCACATGACTTCCTCAAGGGTACCAGGCAACATCACATGACTCCTTTCACATGGTTCACATTTGTGCATGTTGGGGATACACACAAAATTGTGTGCTTTCCCAACATGCTTGGAAGGTTGTTGGTCTTTAGAAGATGCGTGACAGTGCCATTAATTGTCAGTGGCACCCCACACATTTCCAAACGTAGGTTTTCGCATGCACCAAACTGCATAAAGCTGCAGCGATTTGGTGCAGAGCAATTTTGCAAAAGGGTCAGGGACTTCTTTTGCGAGTATCCAGTGCTTATGTCAACCCATTGAAATAAATAGGCTGCCCTACATGCAATGTGTGCACTCTGTCACACCTGCATGGCATGAACGGGGTCGTATACATTTGCTGGGGGGGTAAGTAAGAGGCATGCCTGACAGAGATCATGTTAAGGTCCATGCATGCTAATTATTGTGTAAGTGTAACACTTACAAGTATTTATTACCTCAGCTCTCATAGAGATTACAGTATTTCCCCTGACAATGCTTTTATCTGCATTTCTCTGCAGAAGGGTTGCACCATCTTTGTTCAGGCATCGTCCTAGGTCATCATTTACTTTCTAGATGGCGACCAAGGGATGACCCAAGCATGTGTTCACACATGTCTGACACAGATCAGCCCCTGCTACAGGCTCACACCTTGT
>NC_138772.1:19301562-19439891 GCF_965119305.1 Pelophylax lessonae
TGGTGAGTGTAGGGTAGACTGGTATAGGGGAGCCTCTGGTGGGGTGCGAAGAGTGGGAAGGAAGGGGGGGGGTTGCTGGTTGAGTAGTGAGACTGGTGGTGCTTGTCAGGCAGTGTGGAGGTGGTGGTGTTTTGGTGGGATGGTGAGAGTGGTGGGGCGGGGGGGGGGGGGGTGCTGTACTAGTGAATACAGTACAGAGGTTATGTGCAGGGGAGCTCTGGTGGGGTGGTTGGAGCAGGAGGAAGGGGGGGGGGGGTGGTAAGAGTGAGAGAAGGGTGCTGTGCTGGCAGAGTGGGGGTGTGGGAGAGCTCTGGTTAGGTGGTGAGAGCAGAAGAAGTGCGCTGTTCTGGCAGGGTGGTGGTGGGGGTCTCTGGCAGAACGGGTAGAGCAGGGTGGAGCCGTGCTGTCAGAAAGGGGGTGCAGCTCTGATGGGTTGGTGAGAGCGGCACGGTGGTGCTATGCTGACAGAGTGGGAATGAGATGGGGGATTCTGGTGGGATGGTGGACGCGGGAGGGGGTTGCTGTGCTGGAAGAATTAGGGTAGGCAGGTCTCTGGTTGGGGTCGAGGTGGTGGAAGAGTGGCAGGGGGGGCTCTGGTAGGGTAGTGAGAGCAGAGGATGGGATTAGGTGAAAGCAATGTAGGGGGAGGCTCTGGTAGAATGGAAATACAGGCAGTCCCCCGACTTACATACGACTCATATTGCAAACGAAAGGGAGACAAAGGGAAATCTACCCCTAGGATTGGAAATTCACTCCTCTAAGAGTCATCATGGGAAAAATGTGTCTCCTCTGAAGCGTTATCACCAATCCTGGTTTCCACAACAACCCAACATTTTTCAAAATCCAATCGTCACATGGAGAGAAAGTGAGGTGCAATCTTCTGAATGGGGGCATAGACAGCAAAACAAACATGGCAGAGGCGGTAACCCTTCCCTATGCTATACAAAAAACCTTAAGGCTTGGTTATGGGAATTGGATGCGGGTTTCACCGCAGGAGATTGCGACCGCCTCTCAATGGAGCTGGTTCCCACACCTCCAGGGTGGCCGTGGAGCAAATTGCACAGGGGTCCGATGCGTCTTTGGCTCCATTTCAGGTCCGAATTCAGCCACAAATTTGGGCCTGATTCGTCCCTGAAATGGAGAACAGGGACGCACCGGACCCCTGCTGTCAGCTGCATCTGTTTTAAGAGTGAACCCAGCATAAAAATTATTTTTTTGGGCTGTAGTTGCACTTAAAAAATGTACCTGTTCGACTTATATACAAATTGAACTTAAGAACAAACCTATAGAGCCCATCTTGTTTGTAACCCGGGACTGCCTGTAGTAGGAAGAGGGTACTATGAGGGCAGAGTGGGGGCTCTGGTAGGGCTGTGAGAGCAAGGGGGGGGGATGCTGTGTTGGAGGGAGTGGTTGGTAGAGGGCTCTGGCAGATTGGGGAGAAAGGGGTTCTGTGCTGGCAAAATGGGATTAGGAGGGGCTCCAATAGGATGGTGAGAGGGGGGTTCTGTGCTGGCAAAATGGGATTAGGAGGGGCTCTAATAGGATGGTGAGAGGGGGGTTCTTTGTTGGCAGAGTGGGGATGGGGGGGAGGGTTCTAGTAGGGTGCCAGAGGGGGATGCTGTGCTGGTAGAGTGGAGGTAAGGGGAATTCTAATATGTAGCACTGTCGCGGGGGTGTCCAAACTTTGGCCCTCCAGCTGTTCAGGAACTACAGTTCCCATGAGGCATTGTAAATCTCTGACATTCACAGACATAACTAGGCATGATGGGAATGGTAGTTCCTGAGCAGCTGGAGGGCCATAGTTTGGACACCCCTGCGAGTGTAGGGCTTGCTGTGTGATGGCTTCTTGGGCCTCCTCTGATTGCCTGCAGACACTAGGGGGATTTTTCACACATCCATCCTTACTCCCGTTTCCTCGTTACTCAATAAACAGTCCAGGGTATTTGGTTTTGTATTTATTGTGCAACTTGGATGAGAGAAGGGAATATTGGGATACTTCAACTGATCTATTCACAGTTGATCAGGACAAGTCTCATTTGGCCTCACCAGGTTATTTATGGAAGCAGACGCACTGCTTTAACCATACTGCCACTTGTATGGAAGAATTAGGTCCTCTTGCTCTCTTTAGCAGCAGACTTGATGCAACTACTTTATCTTCAGGACACTCTCTAGCATCCCTTTGACTGACAACTGCCTACTGACTCTTCTAGTTGAAGGGGTGGCCTTCACAGGACAGGCCCGATGACACAGATCTGTACTCACTGTGGACAGAATCAGATCCTTCCTGGTGTCTCCCTTCCAGTCAGCTCTGCGGGACCTCCGGGTTCAGCTTCTCTCTGACTTTCAGACCCTCAGGTTTATTACCCAAGGCCGCATGGCAACTTCTACAGAGGAGGGGCAGCCACCCCGCTCTCCGGCCAAAGACCCAGAGCACATGTCCCCCTGGCATTTATACAGTCACCCAGCACGCACCAATTCATTTTCCTCTGCCAAATACCAGCGCTGTACTAAATGCCTGTGCACCAGTGTGAAACATTCAGACAAGCTGAACTGCACCTGAGCACCATGACAAGACCCTATCAATAGAGCCTGCTCCCTGGTAGGCAGAGAGCACTCTAGATTTACCTGGCAATCTTCCTGGTAAGCAGGAAGACACACAAACTATACTCTCTTCTAAAATGGGAAAAGCCCCTACGCTATCAAAATAGTAAATAGTAAAAATGTTAAATTGAACTGGGAGAAAGGATCAGCTGCGGCTCCTATCTCAGCCTTTCATAGGGAACTGGATCAATCACAATAATTAAAATATTAAAGCCGCGCTTATCCTGATATCAAATATCAATATATAGGTGTATACATAAATGGGTAAATAAATGGATCATGTGCTTCGTAAACAAAATGTAGAAAATAGATCCAAAGTGCTAGTGCTAATAGTGTCACAAATGCAATAGATCCTGTGCTTCGTAGACAAGATGTAAAAAAAAAAAAAAAAAAAAAAATAAAAAAAAAATAAAAAAAATAAAAAAAAATAAAATAAATCCAAGGTGCAAAGGGCACCTTGGATTTATATATTTTTTTACATCTTGTCTACGAAGCACAGGATCTTTTGCATTTGTGACACTATTAGCACTAGCACTTTGGATCTATTTTCTACATTTTGTTTACGAAGCACATGATCTATTTATTTACCCATTTATGTATACACCTATATATTGATATTTGATATCAGGATAAGCGCGGCTTTAATATTTTACTTATACTCTCTTCTAGCACTGACCTTGGAGGGTGCAAAAATTAGGTTGGTGAGAACATAAGGGCTGTTGCGCTTGGGAAAGTACACTTCCCATATTCCTGACAGCTCTTCTTCCTATCCTGCCCATCCCATGTCTTGCTTCTCCTCCTTCACTACAGAAGTGTGCTCCTCCATCTGCTGAGTGATCCTGCACAGGCTGAAAATCAACTGTGAATTCTGGCAAAGTAAGACCAGAAAAAAAAAAAAAAAACAGCTCACCAGCAAACACAAAAGGAGCGCTTAAGCCTTAAATGTAGAATTAATGAAGGAAAGAATGCAGAGCCAGTCCATTGGATCAGAACATGGCTCTGTCTACAACCCGTTCACAGCTCCCTCTCCTTCCCGCCATCCTGGCCCGCGTACCATTGTCAGCACTCCACAGCCTATGTAAATCTACAGGCCCCACTGAGGATTCTGGGAGTAAAAAACATTCCTGAGTTTTTGCAGTTTCCATTCAGTGTTTAGAATGGCGGCCCGGGGGCCTGTGGGGGCGGGGGGATTATTTTCACATAAGTGTTATTTCCCTTCATCGCAATCGTAAAATCTTCTTTGCAGAATGCAGATGCGCTTCCAGACCAGAGCGTGGCGGCCATAGGTAGATCCATCGCCATTTGGCAACATGACTGGTCATAAAATGAAATGCAAACTTTATTTTTTGTCCGGGAATTGAATCAAATACATTCTATGTCCCTTCTTCACATTAAAAAAACGGTTTTATGGAAACTTGTTCCTGTCTGGTCCCTCTTTCTTTGCCGTTTGTGCGATACCCCGAGAGGTTTAGCTGGTAAGAGAAGTGTAGGAGATCTTCATACTGTTTAATCATATGTAATCCCAATTACTAACATCACTAGTCTTCATTGGACTACAGAACCATCCCTCCCCCCATCCTCATCTTCCTAACATGAGGGGGGTTGTTCCTTAGCACAGCAGGGTAGAACTGACAACACAGCTTTGGATTTAGTACAGGAGAGGTGTCATTAACTGCAATATTACCCCTAGCATTGTTGTCAGTGGTTGCAATAAGAACTCCAACATTGGTTGCAGTGGGTGCAGTAATAACCCCCAGCATTGGTGTAAGTGCCTGCAAAAATAACTCCAGCTTTAGTGCCAGTGGGTTCCATAATAACCCCAGCATTTTTGTCAGTGGATGCAATCATAACCCCCAGCATTGGTATCAGTGGGTTCCATAATAACCCCCAGCATTGGTGTCAGCGGGTTCCATAATAACCCCAGCATTTTTGTCAGCGGATGCAATCATAACCCCCAGCATTGGTATCAGTGGTTTCCATAATAACCCCCAGCATTGGTATCAGTGGTTTCCATAATAACCCCCAGCATTGGTATCAGTGGTTTCCATAATAACCCCTAGCATTGGTGTAAGTGCCTACAAAAATAACTCCAGCTTTAGTGCCAGTGGGTTCCATAATAACCCCAGCATTTTTGTCAGTGGATGCAATCATAACCCCCAGCATTGGTGTCAGTGGGTTCCATAATAACCCCCAGCATTGGTGTCAGTGGATGCAATCATAACCCTCAGCATTGGTGTCAGTGGGTTCCATAATAACCCCCAGCATTGGTGACCGTGGGTGAATTAATAACCCCCAATATTGGTGTCAGTGGATACAATAATAACCTCCAGCATTATTGTTAATAGCCCCAATAAAAAACCCCAGCATTGGTGTCAGTGACTTCAATAATAACTACAGCATTGGTGTCAGTGGACGCAATAATAACCCCCCAGCATTGATGACAGTGACTGTAATAATGTTTTTCCTGGGTGCAATAATAATCTCTAGCATTGGTCCCAGTGACGGCAATAGTAACCAATTGAATTGGTGTCAGTTACTGCAATAACAACCCCCAGCATTGGCGTTAGTAGCCCCAATTTAAAACCCCAGCATTGGTGTCAGTGACTTCAATATTAACCCCAGCATTGGTGTCAGTGACTTCAATATTAACTCCAGCATTGGTGTCAGTGGACGCAATAATAACCCCCAGCATTGGTGACATCGACTAAAATATTTACCCTCGGTACTGATGTCAGTGGGTTCAATAATAAACCCCAGGGTTGGTGTCAGTGACCACAATGATAAACCCTGCATAGGTTTCAGTGGGTGGAATAATAACCCCCAGCATTAATGTCAGTGGCCATAATATAAACCAGCAGAATTGGTGTCACTGGCTTTAATAATAACTCCAAAATTGGTGTCAGTGGCCATCCCTCCCAACTTTTTGAGATGGGAATGAGGAACGCCTATCATAAAAAAGTATGTAGGCATAGGACCTAGCATTGGTGCTAGTGACTTCAAAAATAACTCCAGCATTGGTGTCAGTGGATGCAATAATAACCCCCAGCATTGGTGACAGCGACTGTAATATTTACCCTCTGTACTGATGTCAGTGGGTGCAATAATAAACCCCAGGGTTGGTGTCAGTGACCACAATGATAAACCCTGCATAGGTGTCAGTGGGCGGAATAATAACCCCCAGTATTGGTGTCAGTGACTTTAATATTAACTCCAGCATTGCTATCAGTGGACGCAATAATAACCCCCAGCATTAGTAACAGCGACTGTAATATTTACTCTCGGTATTGATGTCAGTGGGTGCAATAATAAACCCCAGGGTTGGTGTCAGTGACCACAATGATAAACCCTGCATATGTGTCAGTGGGTGGAATAATAACCCCCAGCATTAGTGTCAGTTACCATAATATAAACCAGCAGAATTGGTGCCACTGGCTTTAATAATAACTCCAACATTGGTGTCAGTGGCCATCCCTCCCAACGTTTTGAGATGGGAATGTGGAACGCCTATCATAAAAAGTATGTAGGCATAGGACCCGCTCCCCGCCCGCCATGCCCCTATAGAAGAAGGGAATTATACAAAAAAAATGATTAGTTGAACCCACCAATGCTTTTTTTTTTTTACCACTACTATTCCTTTATATTGGCTTTTGAAATTTACAAATGCAGCAATTTAGAAATTGGATGGAAGGTTTAGCACTGGGAAATGCTTTCTGAAAGATAAAAAGTGCATTTTATATACAACTCTATACTATAGATCAGACCAAAATGAGGGACAAATGAGGAGGACAGAAGGACAGAGGGACTTTGTTGCAAATCAGGGACAGTCACTCGAAATCGGAGACAGACGGGAGCTATGTCAGTGACTGCAAAAATAACCCCTAGCATTGGTGTCAGTGGCCTGAATGGTAACCTCCTTCATTGGTGGTCACTGGTAGTATTGGTAAGCCCCTTTTGCATTGCTAGTCAAAGAGAGTGCTGTTAAACCTCCCCCTCTTGCATTGGTGGTCCTAAACTGATCTTAATCCCCGTACACACGTACCGATTGTCGGCCGTAAATATTCGGCCGCCGAACGATCGGCCGATTGTCGGCTTGTTAGTATGATGCTTCCGACAACCGACAGCGACTTTTTGGCCAAACAGAATCGGGTGTGCAGGCTATAAAATTTTTGTTGGCCAACACCAGAACGGCCGATTGTTCGCCAATCAGTACAGAATTCGGCCGACAAACAGCAGATTAGCAAGACTGGGCATGCTCAGAAAATAAATAACACACGGAAAGTTAACCATCACATGACATCACTTCTGCAGTCGGCTGTTGTTGGCCGACAAAATTCGTGTGCAGTCTTTAGCACTTTTCAGCCGACAGGACAGCACCGGACAAAAGATGGCCGATCGTTCGGCCGACATTCGGTATGTGTGTACGGGGCTTTACACTTCCTCTCTGCTCTCTCTCTCCCCCATCCAGCTTGGACTTGTACTCTTGGGGGGACATCACCGTACAGGTGTTCTTTTAGTGTTCCACCAATTGCATCCCACTGACACTCTGCAAAACCACAGGTGGTGAACCAAACCCAGGACATTGGGGGCTGCACAAAGAGAGCTGATGGTCCTCATGCAGATCGCGGGCTGCATGTTAAACGCCAAAGGTTTACACAATATCCCATTCACAGACTTTAAATCAGTCTGGAGTTCCTTCTATTAGTTTATAAAACAATCGTACATTGTGACCTTTCAGTTTTTCGCAACATTTCCACCTGAGTTTTTTTCCACATTGAATCTGCACTGGTCATTCCACATTCCCCTTATATTTCACTATGAATTCCTCAGTGCAGCTGCTGACATTGATTCCAGGCGGCCGCTGCCAGTTCTCTGCATTTTTCTTCTTGTTTGCGGAACGGCACAATTCCCTGGCTCATGTACAAACACATAGCTGGGAGCCCAATGACAGATTTTCCTTACGAGTGACCACTAGAAATCATGGAAACCATTATAAATGCGTGTATTGTCCCAATTTGCCAACATAGCTCATTTTCTGTACATGGCTCCAACACACAGGTGCTCTTTATCTCCTGAAGCAAAACTGCAGACACAAAATCCTTAATTTAGATTTATTGCAAAGGATATAAATTCACACATTCGTATTGTAGATTCCACTCGTATGTCCTTTCTGTGGGTGAGCACTTCTCCTAGTTTAGCTATTGCTAATCTATAACTCCCCAAAGATGAAGCCAGTCTTGTACTGCCTAAGCTGTAGTATTACTATTTGGCTTCTCGCTTACTTACTGTATATTGGTGGCTTGCACTGCCTGACTCCTGGCTCTGGACTTGGAGGTGGCTATAGTTTACCCCCCCCCCCAACTGTACTAATCTTTTATACACAGAGAACTCAGGTTCGCCCTAGCCTGTGCCCAACCCATGAAGAGGATGGTGGGTGTGACGGTGGTGGGTATCAGACCCTTGGCCTTCTCATCCAACTTGTGACCAAGGACCAAGCAATCTCACACCCTGCCGTCATTTGCGTAACAATGCCACTCTCAGCTGCACCTGGCACACAGATTGTCCAGCTTGCGGGACCACAATCTAGATGCCAGCAGACTGAGAGCGATTGTCACGGGCTAATTAAACAATTAACCCTTTCTCTGCCACCACCTCTACGTTATAATGAGCCCAGAGGACGCTCGTAATTTTAGAAATACCAATTATGACTTTAGAATAATCATCTGTAACACACACTGTCACATCAGACAGGAATATTCAGATGGTTTACTCTATACAGTAGCGCTCTTCAGGAGGCAGGTTCTTTGGGTCAATTTGCGTTTAAGAGCTTAGAGACAAAATTAACACTTTTCAAAATAAGGTTTAATTATAAGAAAGGTTAAGATTGGTGCAAATAAAAATATTCACAGAAAAATGGGTTACAAAGAAATAGAGACACAATACAGCAATTTAGAAGAATAGATAAGAATTAGAAATGAAATACTTGCATTCAAAAGGTCTTTGTATTATCTTAGTTTCAGAAGCTGAACATGTGTGATCGGTCTCCAATGGATAGATGTTCCTTTCCTTGATGTTACATGAGACTGAGAGCTCCATCAGCTCCTGTATTTTTCTCTGACCCACAGGGGTTGTCACCAGACGTACTTGACCAATTAAACACTGGGCCATGGGCTTTGGAAGCTTAGGAAAATGCCAAGACACCTCCCGCTTAGACAGATTACTAACAGAATTCATATCTCGAAATATGTAATGGCTACATTCTAGAAACTGATATTTTATTGTCCGGCATTAAATCTATTATCCACAGACACTAAACACAGGTTATCTGGGAATAACCTGTAAGGCATCGGATCGCTAGCTTGTCTTCCCTAGCAACGACGGTGATCATGTTTGATCTTAATCCAATCGGTATTTTATTGGGCATCCAAATATCTACTTTTTTTTTGTGTCATGTTCGGGTAAAAAGTTATGCATTTGTGTGTAACTGTGGTCATTTTCCTAATGACCAATTTGCTGTGGAATTCCACACAGCCTGTAGTGGACATCTGCTCTCCGATAAGGTTTTACAACCTGGCCTGCCAGGATGTGTTAAGATAACAGCTCTGTTTGAAGCTCTGAGGCTCAAACTTCCTGCATACCAGGGGGTACTTAACACTGCAAAAAAGGAGCTGGGGTGAGGGGCTGGTAAAGGAATGACCTTTTTGGTTTTGAAAACTGTCAGCTGAGCTCTGAAGCAAAAATGGTTGCTTGTGTCACTTGGACAAAATGGATGCCGTGACGACAAACGCAATACACCATTAGTCCCCATTCACACTAGTGCGACTTGTCAGGCGACTAGGTTTGCAATTAAATGGTCCTCTTCTTCTTGGATGTGGTCCACTGATAACCCTCTTTGGGAAAATCCCATTCTCCCTCATCTTTCCACTCTCCCAGGCCCCTGATTTGGATAAGAGTAGGTATTCACGCTCTAAGAAATATCCTAAAGGGAGAGCTTTTTTTCTATGACTCACTGAAAGAAGAGTTTGCCCTTCCCAACTGATACTTTTTCAGATATCTACAACTGCATCATATGGTTAGGAACCAATTCCCCCAAGCTCCAATTCTCCATCAGAACTCGTTAGAATCTCTTTTAAAGGCTTCTGATCTTGACAAGCCCCTTTCTTCAACTTACGCCTTCCTCATAACTCATCACGGGGCTAGGACCTCTCTATTGTTTCATAAATGTAAAACTGATATCCCTACCTTCTCTGAAGAGGAGTGGGAAGATGTGGTAGCTCAGTATACTGAACTGATGATATCTGCTAAGGATACAGTACATTTTTTCAAATGAAAGTTTTACATAGGATATATTATACCACTAAGAGGTTGAACTGCATCAATCCCACTATTTTTTTTTTTAATTTTTACTCTGTAATGAGTCTAAATGCCTCCTTTTATCTTATGGTGTGGAGCTGCCCTTGATTCTCAATTATTCGAAGCAAGTCACATCTAGATTAAGGCATTGAAACTATTATAAACAAAATTACAGTGTAGGTAGGCCCATACCCCGAATAGACATAAACCAAACCAAAAAAGAAAAAGTTGGGGCTTTGAAAGGCCAATTGGGAGAAGGAGGACCAAGATACAACCATATAAGATAAAATAGTTTTATTAGTACATATAAAACAATATGTACAATTTAGGGACACAAGAAAAAAGTCCCGTACAAAAATAACAATTAAGATAAAAAACGCAGTACAGAAATATGTTCCCTAGATAGGGAAATGTAGAATACTTAAGGCAGATGTTAATGCAAGTCTCTGATGACACTCGGTTTGAGGGTCCCAATAAGCCAACGCGTTTCGCATACGGCTTCGTCAGGGCCAGAGAGACCAAACAAGACCGATATTTCTGTAGTCACATATGTAAAATAGACACAAAAAAAAACAAAATTATATTCAAAAAAATAACAACACAACAAATAATATAGTTATTAAATATGTCTAATTATATCACACTATAAGATTAGTGCCTATGTAAATCCTATATATGTGGCTCATACTGACCCAGCTGCGTGCAAAGATAAGAGTGGCAGGATAGAACATAAGGTCCCTAGATCAAGTTGCAGGGTTCAAATGGCAGCTCCAATACCAGCAGTTTTATTTATTTGTTCCTCAGGCATGTAGGTATTTTGACCTTCCCATCCTCCCCCCCCCCCCCTCTTTGCCTCTATTGCACTAATGTACTAATCTTTAGCTATGGCTGTGTTGTATTTTTGAAAACTTTCAAATAAAGTTTTTTACTGTAAAAAAAATAGAAATTGTGTCGCCTGTTCCACTATGACTAGTGATGAGTTTGGGTTCAGTAAAGACCTGTAGGATAGCTGTCTTTGCTGGGCCAATGAGCTCTGGGCGGGATTGCTAAGGGGCAAGGATGCTTGTGACATCAATGACCTAATATGGCCATGTGCCCATATTAGGTTAATGATGTCACAAGCTTTGTCACGCCTATGCGTATGTCATCTGCGGGATGAGGAATCTCCTGCCCACAGTTCTTTGGCCCAGCAATGACAGCTAAGTTCCATGTTGGGACTAAACACAAGCTTGAACCCAAGCTCATCATTATTCCTAACCTCTGTCACAAGGTAAGCACCTGTGGCATGTACCAGTATGAGGAGCGTGAGATGATGAGGGTGGCTTCTTGAACATTTCCTGTCTGAGTACCTCCTAAAGTTCGGACAGGGGGCTGCAAGGAAAATGGAAGAGCACAGGTGCCCAGAAGCTGAAACTGAAGACTTGGGAGCGCTGGTGTCAAGTTAGCTTAAGCACAGTGGTGAGGGCTCCAAGAACACACAAAGTCCAGTAGAAATCAAAGCCGGGTCACAGTCGAGCAGGAAGGCACCAAATCATGAGCAGGATCAAAATCAGGGACAAGCAGAGGTTGGCAACATGCAGATGCGGAAACGATAGGCAAAATCCTGGCCAAGAGTTCAGGCCAAGATCGGTAACAAAGGTAGACAGTAAACATAGACATGCAAGGGTGAAAAACAGGGTCAAGCAGGTTCAAGATCAAGGATAACAGGAACTCAGCAATGATCTCATGCACAGCCCAGGTTTAAATATCACTTGCTACAACAACCATTTCAGCGATAATCTAATTTGTAGGCTTCCTAAACTCTTGCTGACCAATATATGTATTTAAACGCCCTGTCTGCAAGTGGTTATTACAAGACATGGCTGCAGCTGCATTCATGATCTTGGTACTTTTTATTTCAACCAATGATTGGAGTGAAGATGTTAGTGGTAAGTGATGCATAGATTCAGATATAAGTGATGCAGAGTTCAGAGGTCAGTAGTAAGTAACGCAAAGTTCAGAAATCTGAGTAAGTGACACTGAGTTCAGGAAATCAGTTGTAAGTGATGAAGAGTTTAGGGGTCCGGAGTAAATGACGCAGAGTTCAGAAGTAAGTGGTGTAGAGTTCAGAGGTCTTACTGTGTAGAACAGTGGTCCTCAACCCTGGCCTACAGGACCCACTAACAGGCCAGATTTACAAGATAACTGAAATACATCCCAGGTGATATAATTTGCTGCTCAGTGATTGCAGTATTCTAGTCTGCATCTCCCCAGGGTAATACTTAAAATATGGCCTGTTAGTGGGCCCTGAGGACCAGAGTTGAGGACCACTGGTGTAGAGTGTAGAACAGCCTTTCTCAACCTTTTCAACACAGAAGAACCCTTGAAATAAATTTCTGGTCTCGGGGAACCCCTGCTAAAAATTAAAAATCTACAACTCATGACACATTAGTGTGACAGTCAGTGGGAAGGATGCTCCTTACTCTTCTCATCATTGGGAAGAATTACCTCCTTACAGATAGCTAAAAGGAACAATGGAGTCATTGGGAACTTATCTGAGAGGCAGAAATTGTCCATTGCTCAAGGAACCCCTAGCAACCTCAGGAGGAACCCTAAGGTTCCGCGGAACCCTGGTTGAGAAACCCTGGTGTAGAGTATGTGACACAGAGTTCAGAAATCAGTAGCAGTGTTGGGCGAACGGTTTGGTCCGAGCATGAGTTCAAGCCAAACATTGGCTGGTCACCCCATTCAGGGAACACTCAAATTCACAGGTTGTTTGGCGGGTGTTCTCCACGCCGAACGCCCTGCAATGCACTGCGTGCTGCACAGTGCATTCTGTGCCCTGATTGGGCAAAGCTTTGCCCAATCAGGGCACAGCAAAAGCTGGTTGTTAAGGAGCGGGGCAGGGAAGCCAGCTATGGCGTCCTTATCAACCGATGAGTCATCAGCTGTCAATGGGCTTCCAATGGGCTTCCCATTTGTCAGTAAAAAATTGTAAAATGGATTTTAAGGGAAACATTGCACCAAAAGAAAAAAAAAAAAAAACGGCATAGGGACAAGGGTCTCCTCCCCACAACCCTGGGCTGTGGTTGTAGGGGTCTGTAGGCAGGGGGCTTATCGAAATCTGGAAACCTCCTTTAACAAGGAGACAGTTTTTGACAATTCCTTTATTAGAAAATAAAAAAAACAATGCCCCCCCCTGATGTAAATCCTTCTTTAACCACTTGCCGACTGCCTAACGACTATTTACGCTGGCAGTCAGCCCCTCACAGGCAAAGCGACGTAGTACTACGTCGCTAGCCTGTGCGACTCTAGGGAGCGAGCGCGCGCCGCTGGAGGCGCGCTCCCGCTCGGTCACGGACCCCGCCGCACAAGTGACCGGCGGACCCGATGTCCGCCGGTCACTCGCGATCGTCAGTTACCCGGGAGAAAGGCAGGCGGCTAATTTAAACAAAGCCGCCTGTCTTTCTCCCCTGTGTAACAGCAGAGATAATACGGTCCTGCTATGTAGGACCGTTGATCTCTGCTGTTACATGAAAAGCCACATCCAATCACAGTAAGAAGCACGCCCCTAGGGACACACTTAACCCCTCCTTCTCAAATAAAGTTAACCCTACCAGTGTCATTTTTATAGTAACGGTGCATATATATAGCACTGATTACTGCAGTAATGTCACTGGTAACCCCAAAAGTGTCAAAAATGTCAGTCAAGGGTTCGATCTGTCCGCCCCAATGTCGCAGTCCCGCAATAAAAATGACAAAAATCTTTCCCTTAGTTAGTAAACGCAATAACTTTTGCGCAACCCAATCAAAATACGCTTTTTGCGATTTTTTTTTACCAAACATATGTAGTAGAAAACAAATTGGCCTAAAATGTTAAAAAATTTTGATTTTTACATTTTTTTGGGGGAATTTCATATAAAAAATGTGAAAAATATTGTTATTTTTGCAAAATTGTCGCTCTTTTTTTGTTTATAGCGCATGATCAAAAAATCGCACAGGTGATCAAATACCACCAAAAGAAAGCTCTGTTTGTGGGAAAATTTCATTTGGGTACAGTGTCGCACGACCGCGCAATTGTCCGTTAAAGTCACGCAGTGCCGAATCGCAAAATAGGCCCTGGTCAGGAAGTGAGTAAAATCTTCCTGGGCTTAAGTGGTTAAATGAATGACACCTTGCCTCTATTAGAGCTGTTTTGATTTTCCTCCACGGCCTCATTAACCAATAGGAAACCGTGTTATTTTATTTCAGGATCACTGGAAGAAAGATACACACAGGGCTGCTTTGCTCCTTTGATTACACAACGTTGACACGCCGGGAAAACAAACACCAGAAATTGCCCTTTGTTCCCAGCACACTCCAAAAGAATGTCAATCCCGCAGCAAGAGACAAAACCCCGATCCAGGAATTCCTCCAACCAACATATGATTCCCCTTCAATGGAAAAAGAGGCTAGCCCTCCGCTTCCTGCGAAAAGCCTTTTCTTTCTCATTTCACCGCAATAATAAAAATGGAAAAAAAAAAAAAAAACTTTTTCACTAAATCTGTTTCAGAAGGAGGATATAAAGCAGAAAGGCGCTTTTTACGAGGTATGGCGGTCAGATGCTTGGAGGCTCGTCAACCTTTTTTTTTTTTTTTTTAATCCTTTGTTTCTCAAATCTTGTTTGGTAATTAGTAAAACGTATCAGTCGATCTGCCAAATCTTAATCAACTTCCAAACCAATGGCCAAAATGAGAAAACTACAAAAGTCATCAAAATGTAGCTGAAAATATACATAAGGGAAAAAAGAATGTAAGACATTAAGGAAAGCCTTAAATTGAGGAGGTATCGGATATCCAGCGAGGGGGAGCCTCCCACATATGGCACATGGAATGTTTACCTGACTGGGATCAAAGCAAGACATTTAAATCTTTGGACCCCAAATTAGATGCCTATTATAGATCCCCCCCCCCTTCCCCAAATCTCTCTCTCTTTTTTTTTTTTTTTATGCATTGCAGGCCAACAAGGCAGTAAATAGCAATAGGACCAAATGAAATATAATTTCCTCTCCATGTTTAATACGATGCCAAACCAACATCCGAATAGCGTATTGAGAATTTTACAAAAATGAAATGTGAACTTAAAATAAAATCAAAATCGATTTAAGCAAAGCCCTTAAGTCCAATCAATGCATATTTTCCATGCTAAGGCAGGAAATACAGTTAGAAATGTTATGTTATTTTATTACGCTGTCATTTTTCTGAATTGTTCTTGTTATACATATACTGTAGATCTAATCCCAAGCCCTGAAACAGGGGCGTAACTACAGGGGTTGCAGGGGTTGCAACTGCAACCGGGCCCCATGCTCCAGGGGGCCTGTGCGGCTCCCCTGTACACCTGGATAGGAGGGGCGGCGGGGGCAGCATGTAGAGAAATCACTCTCCTCCTTTTTCCTCCTGTAGCTGCAGGAGGAAAATGGAGGAGATTGGTTCCTCTGTATGCTGCCCCCGCCACTCCTCCTATCCAGTTCACTTGTGTTCTACTGTCTCTGAACCCTTGTGTGCTCCCCCGGTTCCCCCCCCCCCCACTGTGCCCCCTCCCCTCATCTGCCGGCTGCTGCAGGGGATTTGTCACAATAGAACCAGCAAGGGGTCTGTAAATATGTAATTTACCAGCTCCTTCCTTTTCTGAATGGACAGAGTCATAGTCAGTGACATTGTAAAAAAATAAAATAAAATGATAAAAAATAATACAATTAAAATACCAAAAAATAAAAACTACTGACACCAGTGGGTGAACTTCCAGGATCGCAAAGATCACACTTGCGACCGGGCCCTGGCATTCCACCACCGTGGGGAGGCCCCAAGATGGCAGGAAGGGGGCCCACTGCAGAACTTGTGAAAGGGTCCCGCTGCTGGACCTTAATAAAGGGCCCCCCAATGAGAGTAAAGGGCCCCAGGATCAGTGGGAAGAGCCCCGGGCTTGAAGGGAAGGGGGGGCCCTTCATGGTTTCTTGCACCGGGGCCCAGAAGGTTCTAGTTACGCCTCTGCCCTGAAATGTCATGGAAGCTTCAGCATGGTAGTGTAAATCTGAAAGTTTTCATTCATTTTAGGTTTGCAACCTTCTTGAAAAAAAAAAAAATCTGTAGGCGGGGGAGAATAAAGATGGAGGATGAAGATGATGATCAGACAATTAACCACCGGAGGATTTTGCTGTCTTACGTCTGGGCCACTTTTTGCGATTCGGCACTGTGCGAATTTAACTGACAATTGCGCGGTCATGCAACGCCGTACCCAAACGAAATTTATGTCCTTTTTTTTCCCACAAATAGAGCTTTCTTTTGGTGGTATTTGATCACCTGTGCGATTTTTACTTTTTGCGCTATAAACAAAAAAAGAGCGACAATTTTGAAAAAATAACAATATTTTTCACAATTTTTTATATGAAATTCCCCCCACAAAAAATGTAAAAATCAAAATGTTTTATCATTTTTGGCCAATTTGTTTTCTGCTACATATTTTTGGTAAAACAAAATCGCAATAAGCGTATTTTGATTGGTTTGCGCAAAAGTTATTGCGTTTACTAACTAAGGGAAAGATTTCTGTCGTTTTTGGTGGTTTTTTTTTAACGAGTAATGGTGGTGATCTGCGATTTTTTTTTTTTGAGGGACTGCGACATTGCGGCGGACAGATCGGTCCCTTGATTGACATTTTTGACACTTTTGGGGGTACCAGTGACATTACTACAGTAATCAGTGCTATAAATATGCACTGTTACTGTAAAAATGACACTGGCAGGGAAGGGGTTAATTTTTATTGGTGATCAAGGGGTTAATGTATGCCTGGTGCTTACTAACGTGTGTGGGGGGAGGGGACTGAGTGACACAGGGACAGATCGCAGGTTCAGCTATGCTGAACCCTGCAATCTGACCCTGCCTGTCACTTAGGAGATCCGCCCGCTTGTGTTTACACAAGCAGGCGGATCTCCACACTCGATTCCCCGATGATCAGGGAAGAGCGGCGGTGATCACCACCGCTCCTCCCCTGGCCCGACTCCCGCTGTGACTGAATACAGCGGGAGCGAGCCTCCGGTGACGCGCGCGCGCCGCCGTGAGAGGGGAATGTCTGGCGACATATGTCTACGTCGCCAGACGTTATCGAGCCACTTTGCCGCAGTAGAGCTCTAGTGAGCAGCGGTAAAGTGGTTAAGGGAGGAGAACGAGGAAACGGCAGGAGGAGTGGAAGGAGGACTTGGCAGGCAGAAGAGGTTCTTCTCTAAGGAGTTGCGCTGTTTGATGGACCATAGGGTGAATACCTGGATTGAGAACTGGCTCCAGAGGAGTGTCCACCAAAGGGTGGTGATAAATGGGGAGTATTCGGATTGGGCGGGTGTGGAAAGTGGGATCCCCCAGGGTTCTGTCCTGGGACCAATCCTGTTTAATTTATTCATAAATGATCTAGAGGAGGAGATATCTAGTACAATCTCAGTATTTGTGGATGATACTAAACTAAGCAGGGCAATAACTTCTATGCAGGATGTGGAAACCCTACAAGCGGACCTGAACAAAATTATGGGGTGGGCAACTACATGGCAGATGAGGTTTAATGTTGAAAAATGTAAAGTAATGCACTTGGGCATCAGAAACATGAACGCAAGTTACTCGCTACTAGGGGAGGCACCTCTGGGTGAATCTAAGATGGAAAAGGACCTGGGGGTACTGGTAGACAACAAGCTCAGCAATGACATGCAATGCCAAGCCACTGCAAGCAAAGCCAACAAAATACTGGGATGTATAAAAAAAGGGATTCACTCCAGAAATAAAGAGATTGTTCTCCCTCTCTACAAGACTCTGGTCCGGCCACATCTGGAGTATGCTGTCCAGTTCTGGGCACCGGTCCTCAGGAAGGATGTGCTGGAACTGGAGAAAGTCCAGAGAAGGGCAACAAAAATAATTAGGGGAATGGAGGGCATCGGCTATGAAGAAAGACTACAAGCATTGGACTTATTCTCTCTGGAGAAGAGACGCTTGAGAGGGAATATGATATCAATGTACAAATACTGTACTGGTGAGTGGTGACCCTAGCATAAGAAACAAACTTTTCAGAGAAAGGGAATACAATAAGACACGTGGCCACTCACTAAAACTAGAGGAAAAATGGTTTAACCTTAAACTGCGTAAGAGTTCTTTGCTGTCAGAACAGTAAGGATGTGGAATTCTCTTCCACAAGCAGTGGTATCAGCAGGAAGCATCGATAGTTTAAAAAAACTATTAGATGGCACCTTAAAGACCACAACATACAAGGGTATACAATGTACGGTTAACAGAAAACACACACACACACAAATCATGGGTTGAACTGGATGGACTGATGTCTTTTTTCAACCTCACTAACTATGTAACTATTTATGGATCAAAACCTGTATACAGAGTCTGTGGATATTCTGGAGAATCTGGTGATATAATTCCCCCACTAAAATGACGCACAAGGCCATGTCTATCGGGTGCCAGGGGCGGGTCCAGGTGGAGGATAATGTGTTTCTGATCCGGAAGGACCTGTGGAAGTTTGCCAGAGTAAAGGATCTGCTCACCATGAATGAGGAACTGAGACGCGCCAGAAAGGCGATTGATGAGGCCAACTACGGTTCCTGAGTAACCCTCCCCTATTATGGTGGTTTCACCCTGCATTCAGTGCATCTATGTATTCAGCTCACCACGCTGATACTAAGGTAAATAATGATGTCACGCGTAACGGCTGCTCCCACCCATACGCGTTACGCCCTCCTCATGGGCTTCTTCAGAATTTTGACATTTATGGTCTGCTGCACTCTTTGTCTTTGGTGGATTTCTGAATGCTGGAAGTGATCGTGAGTTTTTGTATTTTCACCTTCCAATTTGGGCTTAGGACGGCCAAACTGTATTCCACCCCTCCAGACAGACGCTGTCAGTTTGCTCTGTTACAAGCTGTTGGCATCCATGGCTATTCCCAAGTGGGCTTCCTTCTGCCTCCTGCAGCTTTCTTTAAAAAAAAAAACAAAAAAAAAAAACTGGTTATCCTGCCATGAAGGTCCTTGTTTGGACACTTCCGGGTAAGGGGTGACAACTATCTACCCCTTGTGCCCCATGTCTTCTGGCTTCCAAAGCAAGGATTTTAATTTACAAATTAATTATTTACCTATTATAAGCTTGTATTCAATTACTTTTTAGGCACTTCCTTTTATGGTGTGGCAGCTGTCTCCAAATTGTGCCCCTGTGTTGTTCCTTCTGGTGCCAGGACAAGATCCTCTGGTATCCAAAGCAAGGATTTATAATAAATAATTTATTATAAGTACTGTGTTTATATAGAACCGGCAATTAGTGCAGCACATACTATATGTTAACATCAGTCCCTGCCCACAATGATGTTACAGTGTAAGGTCCCTATTGCACATGCATACATACATGGGACAATTTATGTTTAGGCATTTCCTGTTACAGGGTGGCAGCTGCCCCCCCCCCTCCCCCCATTGAGTTCTTGAGTTGCCACCCTGTCCTATGTACTCTCTAGAGCAGGGGTCTCCAAACATTTTATGGCTGCTTTACTGTCCTTCGGGCTTTAGGAGTAGAAAATGCCCCATTGTTGGTTTTAATGGAAGGAACCATGCCCCATTGATGGTACCCTATCATTGATGTCAGTTGGTGGAATAGTGTAACCCCTGGCCAGATAAAGGTACCCATCTGGCCCCAGAGCTGAAGTTTGGAGACCACTGCTCTAGAGCCAGGGCAAAGTCCTCAGCCAACAATTTGTGTAGCATTTTACATACTGCACATTCTCATCAATTGCTGCCCTTAATTACCTTACAATCTAAGGTTATTATCTCACATGCACCCATACTAGGGCCAACTTAGAGAGGAGAAAGTTAACTACTAGCATATCTTTGGAATTTAGGAGGAAATTAGAGCATCCTGGCATGGATTTGAACTAAGGACCCCAGTGATGTAAGGTGGAAGTGCTAACCACTATGCCACTGTGCTGTCCCATTGTGAAATCTGCAATAGTAACAACTGGAGGCAAAAGAAGAGCCCCACGGGATTAGAAGAGAGTCTTTTGTTATAGCCTGTAACAGAGACTTGTGACTTGGGGTTCACCCTGAAGATGCCAGCGCTGGATTATGCCTCTGATTTACACTTGCGTGAGAGAGCCTGTGAAGGACTATGAACGCTAGAATGCACTTTTTCAGGTATGCCAGGGCAGCACACCAGCCTTTAGAGAACTAGGAAAGTATCCATGCCTTGCCTGTTAGACTGTGAACTGTCTACTTTTGCATTTTAAGAAATATCTACTTTTGCACTTTTATGAAGTAAAGAGTTGGAAACTTTGTCCATGCCTGGTCTGAAGTTATTAAAGAGGTGTATTGTAAGAAGCCAGCACACATACAGCTAACCAGTGGGTCTGGAACACATTGGAGTATGAAGACATTGGTGTGGAGTCAGGGGCAGACTGGCAACTTTCGGCCCAGGGGGCAAGTACAAACCAGAGGCCCATGGTGCAGTGACCCCGCCCCCCTCCCTCTCTCCCTCTTCCCGTCCTCCTCATGATCCCCATCCCAAGCTGAAGCCCTACTCCAGATACTGTCTACTTATCGTTTGAATCCGGGTTCCCGACCTGGCCAGCAGGGGGAAGTTGGGGGGAGCTGGGACATCTTGGTCGGGGCTGGCCAAGGGAGAAGAGTCTCCAGGGGGTCATGGAAACGGCCTCTGCTCAGACACAGTTTACACCATCCATGCTGGGGGGAGGTCTGTGCTATGTCCTGGTCTTCATCCCGGACTCAGTAGGTCAGTGGCAGAGACTTTTTACTTCTCTTCACCAGGAATCCTTTAGGCATGTCTGTGGCAGAAGCGGTGCAGCCTTTTTATGGGGCATCAGAGTGGCCCAGGGGCAATTGCCCCCCTTCCCCCTGGCCCAGTCCTCCCCTGTGTGGAGTGGAGTAGAGAAAAGACACGCGGACACGTGGTTACCTGGGGTAATGGAAGTGTAAAAAGCAAACAGTTGAAAGTGTGTACCTGCTTTAGGTGATACGGCCATTAGCAGCGTGCGAAATGTTGTCGGCCCTCCTTTTGCCGGTGGTCTGTTTCCAATAGAAATGGGAACAGATTGCACCTATCCTGTACAGAGGTAGACAAGGTTCAAAATTTAAGTTAAGTGCACGTGTGGAGCCCAAGCAGAGGGCACACTCTGCTACTGGGAGTAGTAGTGAAAAGCACAGTGTATTATAGTGCTGGTGCAGTGAATAAATTAACTGACATCACGACAGAAGGGGCGGGTGTCAGTGAACACACGAACAGCTGATGTTCGTGTCGAACTCACGTTCAACTCGAACATCAAGCCCATCCTTAGTTCACACCTAGTGCGACCAAGCGTGCGTTTGTTTCCCTGTGTTTTTTGGGCGTTCTTGCGCATTTCGTGTAGGGCAGTTATTAATGCCAGTGGACTGCCCTACATGTGGAAAATAAGTGCCTAACTTGTTTGCAAAAACCCACCATACTGAATCACATGGTCAGGGCTTTTTTTCTAAGAGAATAGGTGCAGGAACTTCCCCCTTCTGAGCCACTTCTTGTCTCCCCCCCCCCCACCCACCTCTGAGCACCGTCCCTTGGTTTCACCCCCTACCCACCTCCCAGTACCGCCCCTTTTAGAGACTTCAAAACCAAGTATCATTTTGTAAGAAATTTGTATGGAATTTGTTAACAAGAAAAGCAGTACAGTAGATACCCCGCAGCAATAGGCTTCAGAGACTTCAGAACCAAGTATAATTTTCTAAAAAATTTGTATGGAATTTGTTAACAAGAAAAGCAGTACAGTAGATACCCCGCAGCAACAGGCTTCAGAGACTTCAAAACCAAGTATCATTTTGTAAGAAATTTGTATGGAATTTGTTAACAAGAAAAGCAGTACAGTAGATACCACGCAGCAACAGACTTCAGAGACTTCAGAACCAAGTATAATTTTCTAAAAAAATTGTATGGAATTTGTTAACAAGAAAAGCAGTACAGTAGATACCCCACAGCAATAGACCCTTCTCAGCAACTACAGATCCCCCTAGCAAGAATAGAACCCCCCAACAACATCGGACCCCAACAACAATAGACCCCAGCAGCAACAACAGATTTTCCAGCATCAGACCAGCATCAATAGAATCTCCAGCAGCCAGCAACAATAGACCCCTCCCTCAACAGTAGTTCCCTTCCAGCAACTATTCACCCCCCAGCAACGTAAGCCCAAACAACAATAGCTCATCCACCAGCAACAATACACCCCTCTCTCAACAGTAGACCACTTCCAGCAACAATTGACCCCCCCCAGCAACATAAGCCTATCCAACAACAATATTACCCCCACCAGCAACAATAGACTGACAAGCAACAATAGATGCCCTCCAGCAACAATAGATTCCCCAACAGCGAGCAACATTAAACCGCTCCCTCAACAGTAGATCCCTTTCAGCAACAACTGACCCCATCAGCAACATAAGCCCACCCCCAGTAACAATAATAGACCTGCGCCATGCAACAATAGATTCCCCAGCAGCCAGCATCAATAGACTCTCTAGTACCCCTTGCCATTACATTCATTCAGTGCTGGAGGTGCCGGAATTGCGTTCCCCCGTGTTCCTGCTGAAAAAAAGCCCTGCACAGGGTGCTATGGCACCATGTGGTTTGGAGTGCACGTTTGCATTTTTTGTGCATTCCTGCGTGTGGCTCATTCATTTCAATGGACTGCCCTAGCACAGAAGCGCATAAAAGAAGTTACAAAATGAAAATGCGATGCTGTAGCACCTTTCTCCTGCGCTCAGAGACAGGGCCCCCTGTCCGACTTGTTTAGAGATGTTATTCCACGGAACTCACGACCTTGCTGCCCGACTGGGGTTGTCCAAAGGCACTAGAGTAAAAAAAACAAAACAGAAGGGCACACCGGCCTAGAACATCATCCTTAACAACTTCTGGACCGGAAGATTTGCCCCCTTAATGACGAGGCCATATTTTGCGATTCGGCACTGCGTTATTTTAACAAACAATTGCGCGGTTGTGCGAAGCTGTACCCAAATAAAATTGATGTCCTTTTTTCCCACAAATAGAGCTTTCTTTAGGTGGTATTTGATCACCTGTACGATCTTTATTTTTTGCGCTATAAACAAAAAAATAGCGACAATTCTGAAAAAATATATATATATTTTTCACTTATAACATTCCCAATAAAAAAAAATGTAAAAATATAACTTTTTAACATTCTAGGCCAATTTGTTGTCTGCTACATATTTTTGGTAAAAAAAAAAAAAATCGCAATAAGCGTATTTTGATTGGTTTGCGCAAAAGTTACCGCGTCTACTAACTACGGGAAAGTTTTATGTCATTTCTTTTGTTTTTTTTTACTAGTAATGGCGGCGATCTGCCATTTTTAGCAGGACTGCAAAATTGCGGTGGACAGATCGGACCCCTAACTGACATTTTTGACACTTTTTGGGGGGACCAGTGACATTACTACAGTAATCAGTGCTAAAAATATGCACTGTTACTGTAAAAATGACACTGGCAGGAAAGGGGTTAACAGAGTGGGTGATCAAGGGGTTAAATGTGAGCCTAGGGGAGTGATTCTAACTGTGGGGGAGTGTGGCTTCTGAAATGACCATAGAGACCTGTGTTCCTATATAGAATGATCACAGGAGCTGTTATCATTCCAGGGAGAAGAACGGTTGGCTGTGTTAACAACAGCTGACTGTTCTTCTCTTTCAGCGGGGAACGATCGTGGGTGTCAGGCGGCATTCGGAGCCGCCAGTCCCGTGCATCGGAGTCCCCACTGCCGAGTGGGGGCGGGAGTGCGCCACGCGCTCGCCCCCTAGCTGCAGGCGCGCGCCGACGTAGATCTACGCCGTTTCGCACAGGATGGCCGTAAATCCGTGGTGGGCGGTCCAGAACCGGTTAATATCAGGCTTTATTAATATAAAGTATATATATTCACAAACAAAGAGCGCGCACCACCGCAGGCACTCCAGCCCCCTAGCAGCAGGCACATGACCGACGTAGGTCTACGTCGTATCGCGCAGGACGGCCACCCTGCCGCAGTAAATCAGCGGTGGGTGGTCCGGAACTGGTTAATATCAGGCTTTATTAATATAAAGTATATATATTCACAAACATAGGTATAAATAAGCACATCCAATCAGAACATCTGGAAAAAACGATATCTGTGACCAATGTCTTCAATGTTCTAGCGCGTTTCGTGGCTTAGCCTCTTCTTCAGAGCCCTAAAAGAAGTGCCTGACTCTCTTCCATACACACACCGCACTGAGCCGCATGGTGCTGTGGTAGATGCATGGAGGTACCATTAACAATTAATGGCACTGCCATGAATCTTTTAAATGGAAACGCATTTCTATGAGTGTCAGGAACGTTCCAAAGATGTGAACTTAGCCTTAGAAATAATATTTGCAGATCCAGTATCCCAGGATACATGAAAAGACCTATCATGTTTTAAAAAGTACAGTGATCCTTTAATTAGGTAGATTTTCATCCTTTCAGCGTTCCCTCGATAGTATCAGACGCCCACTAATCGCAACTTGTTTTTGCTTATTTTAATTAAATTCATGTGTGTGTGATCACTTTGCATACTTAACATATCTGTTCCATGTTTCATACATACCGCCCTGGGGAGCCCAGGAAGATAGATTTCCCTTGTCTCCGACAATTAGAACATACGAAGCACATTCGTCTTTTGCGATCTTGCGTCCAGGGCTCAGGTGCAGCGTTTCATTTTTTTTTTTTTTTTTTTTTAATGAACGCGCGTTACCTCGTGTTTTGTTCTTTGTGACAGCGGAATGAAAGTCCCCACGATGTCATTGTTTGGTGGAAGTCATGAAAGTATAAATATTTCATGGTGAAATGTTGAGGCTGCGAAGGTGAAAAGTGCTGAAAGTGAAAGAGACGGATCGCCGGGTGTCCTGCGACAATTAATCAGCGACCGAGGCTGGAAATGTCATAAAAAAAGCATGAAATAGCCAGCAATTAAAACGTGTAAATACAAAATGAAATGAAAAAGGCATTTTTTTCTTGGAATGCATTGGTTTTTTTTTTTATTGTTCTGTATTGACAGCTCCCTCTCTTTATCAGCAATGCTTATGTAAAACTCAAGTACAGGTAAACCATGAATGAATTAGGGAGGTGGGGACAGAGCGTTGTCACTCTATAGAAGAATGTGCATAAACAGGGATCTTCATGAAACAATCATCAAGGAAAGCTCCAGATTTAAAAAAAAAAAATTTTGAAGACGACTTTCAAAATTTCTTGCACGTTAAAGTATTTTTGAGACTTTAGTCACTTGAAGGCCAGGCCGTTTCTGACACTTTTTAAAAAAATCTGCTTTTTTTGCCAGAAAATTACGTAGAACCCCCAAACATTATATATATATCTATATATCTATATGTATATATATATATATCTATATGTGTGTATATATATAAAACTATATATATATATATATATATATATATATTCCCCTATTCTGATATATTATTTTTTTTATTTTTTATTATTAAAAAATCAGCTTTTTTTGCCCGAAAATTACGTAGAACCCCCAAACATTATATATATATATATCTATATATATATAGATATATATATCTATATATATATATATATATATATAGATATATATATATATATATATATATATATATATATATCTATATATATATATATATATATATATATATATATAACTATATATATATACATATATAACTATATATATATATATTTATATATATATTCTGATGTATTATTATTTTTATTTTTTATTATTAAAAAATCCGCTTTTTTTGCCAGAAAATTACGTAGAACCCCCAAACATTATATATATATATATTCTGATGTATTATTATTTTTATTTTTTATTATTAAAAAATCCGCTTTTTTTGCCAGAAAATTATCACCCAATAATTAAAACCCAATAAAGATCACCCAAACATTATATATATATATAGATATATAGATATATCTATATATCTCTCTCTCTCTCTCTATATATATATATATATATATATATATAGATATATATCTATATATATCTATATATATATATATATATATATATATATATATATATATATATATCTATCTATATATATATCTATATCTATATATCGATATATACATATAGATATACAGTATATATATTCCCCGATTCCGATATATCGTGGAAAGGGCATATCAGCCCTTAATATATCGGCTTTACCAATAATCGGTCGATCCCTAATATATATATATATATATATATATATATATATATATATATATATATATATACACTATATTGCCAAAAGTATTGGGACGCTTTTACACGCACATGAACTCTAATGGCATCCCAGTCTTAGTCCGTAGGGTTCAATATTGAGTTGGCCCACTCTTTGCAGCTATAACAGCTTCAACTC
Organism: Pelophylax lessonae; assembly: GCF_965119305.1. Classification (NCBI taxonomy): domain Eukaryota; kingdom Metazoa; phylum Chordata; class Amphibia; order Anura; family Ranidae; genus Pelophylax; species Pelophylax lessonae. The sequence continues at coordinate 19,327,934 of NC_138772.1, forward strand.
TTCTGGGAAGGCCGTCCACAAGGTTTAGGAGTGTGTCTATGGGAATGTCTGACCATTCTTCCAGAAGTGCATTTGTGAGGTCAGGATGTCGGATGAGAAGGCCTGGCTCGCAGTCTGCACCCTAAAAGTCAACCCAAAAGTATTCTATTGGGTTGAGGTCAGATCTCTGTGCAGGCCAGTCAAGTTCCTGCACCCCAAACTCTCTCATCCATGTCTTTATGGACCTTACTTTGTGCACCAGCAGGCGGCCATATTGCATTTTCAGAAAATTACAACAGCTGCAGATTAAAAAGGAAAGGTAATTTTTAAAAACATTCAATCATAATATGATTTGTTTCGCAATTGTATACACTATATTGTTTTTTCTTTATTTGCTATTGTTTCCCCCTATTAAAGTGGAGTTACCCTTTGTGCCGGTTCACACTAATACAACTTGTCAGGCGACTTGGTCAGCCTGGCAAGTCGTGCACTGTCGCGGTCCATTGACTAGTACAGGACCGGTTCTAATAGGAGCGACACAAGTCGCTCCGACTTAGAAAAAGGGTCCTGTACTACTTTGGGGCGACCTGGAGGCGACTTGCATTGACATTAATTTTATGAAGTCCGTGTAAGTCGCTCCAAAATCGCGCTGCATGCGACTTCACAGGTCGCCCCCTAAGTCGGAGCGACGTAGTGTGAACCGGTACTTTAAGTCTCCATGACTATACCCCTATGCAGGTGTGTTTATTATTTGCAGGCTGCTGGTGGTGCATGTAGATGAAGCTACCCAGGTTCCACGTGCTCAGATTATCCGCCATGTAATGCATTTTCTCGGGCTCCTCTTTTTTTATGAGGATTCTGAAAACATTTGGCGTAGAGCTCAGGGCTTTTACTAAGGACATATATCAGATCTACCTCCCAGGCACAAAACACGTGAGGGGTGTCGTAAACTCCATTAACTACCCAGAGACCTTTTCATGTCACATGACCAGATGACCCTGCGAGTTAAAGGGTTCTTTAAATCACATGGGCCAAGCCGTAAATCTGTCTTCGGAGAAAAAAAAAAAAAAATTGGTTGCGTGTCAGGAAGGCCCGGAGCTAGGAGGAACGAATGAAGCGTAGGGCTGGCATGACAGGGTGGAAGGGGAACAAAACAGTAGAAGTTGATGTACCAAAGAGAGAGGTGGGAGTCTTACTTACGTGACTGGTTGAGTAGACGGGGTGATGGGAAGGAGCATAGAAGAAAAGACAGTAGGAAGAAGTGGTACAGTAACAGTCGGAGTGGGGAGCCATTGGATGAACGTCCTGCCCTCCCTCCCTGAGATAGGGTACGCGGTTGGAGGGGTAGGTACGGAGATGGCTGTTGGGACCCCTTGGATGGGGTTAAAAATCTGTTGGTGTGATACAAGTGGGGAACCATCGCTGGTATGGTGTCCTCTGGTTGGGTGTCCTCTGGTTGGGTGTGGTCCAATGAGAGGGATCAGGTAGTGTTAGACCTGTAAGGTCTGTGGGAGAGTGGTAATGTCCCCGAGACGGTGTTCTGCGGCTGGGGACATCTAGCTTTGGTTTATGTTACTATTATTTTATTGTTATTTATTATTTATGTTTTTTAACCATTTTAAAATGACGGCCGGGAAGTGGTTGCTCTATCCTGACTGGCCCTCATATGATGTCCAGCCCCCGGGGGGGGGGGGGGGGGGCGCAGAGCGCCAATCGGTGGTGCGGTGTGTCACTCTGACTCACCACATCTCCGATCTCGGTAAAGAGCCCAATGACGTAGGCTCTTTACCATTTGGCCAGCTGTATCCAATCACAGCAGGTCACATAGTAAATAGGAAGTGCCGTTGATCGGCACGGGTAGAGGAGAGCCAATTGGCGGCTCTCCTGACAGGTGGGGGGGGGGGGTTGTGCTTGTAATCAGAGAATTGATTACAAGTGCAGACCCTTGGGGGGATGTCATTGAGCCACCATGGATTGCCCACCCATGGCCACCATGGATGCCCACCCATGACCACCAGGGATGCCAATCAGTGCTCAGGGAGCCTGTAAGTGCCCTCCTCATCAGTGTTGCCCATCATTGCCATCTATCAGTGCAGCCCACCAGTGCCCATCATTGACATCTATCAGTGCCGCCCACCAGTGCATATCATTGCCCATCAGTGCTGCCTATCAGTGCCCCCTATCAGTGCCACCTATCAGTGCCCATCACTTCCTATCAGTGCCGCCTATCAGTGCCCATCAATGCTGCATATCAGTGCTACCTATCAGTGCCACATATCAGGGCCCATCAGTGCCACATATCAGTGCCCATCAGTGCTGCATATCAGTGCCGCCTATCAGTGCCCATCAGTGCTGCATATAGTGATTAACATCACAGTTTTTAATAAGACAGCTGCATATTAGTGCCTCATCATCAGTGCCACCCCATCAATGACACCCCATCAGTGCTTCCTCATCAGTGCCTGTCAGTGCGGCCTCATCAGTGCTCATCAGTGCAGGAAAAAACGTATTTATTTACAAAATGTTATAACAAACAAAAAAACGTTTTTGTTTTTTTTTTCTTCAAACTTTTCGATCTTTTTTTATTTGTTTAGCAAAAATTAAAAAAGTGATCAAATACCACCACAAGAAAGCTCTATTTGTGGGGAAGAAAAATGACATCAATTTGGTTTAGGTACAGTGTTGCATGACCGCGCAATTGTCATTCAAACTGCAACAGCGCTAAAAGCAGAAAATTGGCCTGGGCAGGAAGGGGGTGAAAGTGCCTGGTATTGAAGTGGTTAATAAAAGGCCGGAAGGCGTCTTGTGTCTTAATGGGGTAAAAGAGGGTGAGGAGCTTATAAGGGGATATGTCAGGGGTTTTCAAACTATGGCCTTCCAGTTGCTCAGGAACTACAATTCCCATCATGCCTGGTCATGTCTGTGAATGTCAGAGTTTTACAATGCCTCATGGGATGTGTAGTTCTGCAACAGTTTGAGGGCCGTCGTTTAAGGATCCCTAGGTTAGGTGGTAGTCATATGGATACCTCTGAGCTACCCCAGTCCTGAAAAATCTGCAGTGTTTCTTCAGTTTCTCAGTTTCTCCTAGACCAATACTTACCCCCCCCAAATTCCCCCTTCCAACACAAATTCCCTCCCCTCCAATCTCCTTATAGCCTTCCCCCATCTCACAGTGCCCAGGGCAGCCATCCCTTCTGCCCACCCACTTGTCCTGGCCCTGCCACATGCCATACATCAGAGAAAGGGGTAAAGGGCATCTGCCAAGGGGTTAACATTTTGTTGAACCTTGCTGTATCAATACAGCTTGGACCAAGAAGGGGTCAGACGCCCTAAGGGTCCTTTCACACGGGCGGTCAGTTTTTCAGGCGGACCTTATCTGACCTTCTATTAATCTGACATATCCGATCCGATCCTGTCCGCCAAATCCAGATGGATGGTGACCCTATTTTCCATCCGTCTAGATAGGATCCTCAAACTACGGCCCTCCAGCTGTTGCCCAACTACACATACCATGAGGCATTGTAAAACTCTGACATTCACAGACATGACTAGGCATGATGGGAATTTTAGTTCCTGAACAACTGGAGGTAGGGTTGCCAACCTTCTGAAATGGAAATAAGAAACGGGGGGAGGGGGCGGGGCGGGGGTGTGGCAGGGGATGTTTTTTCCAGTGCAAAAAATAAAACAACATTTTAAGGAAGTGAAGTGCAAATATCTTTATATAATTATACTTCCATAACTTTTTCTTTGCTTTCCTTACCATTTTATCTGCTACTCTCCCCCCCCCCTTTTTTTGCTCTCATTCTGCTCTCCTTCCCCTTTTCTTTGCACTTTCCCTTTTCTTTGCACTTTCCCTTTTCTTTGCTCTCCTTCTTCTGTTTTCTTTGCTCTCCTTCCCCTGTCTTTGCTCTCCTTCCCCTTTTCTTTGCTCTCCTTCTGCTGCCCATCCATTTTCTTTGCTCTCCTTTCCCTTTTTATTGCTATCCTTCCCTTTTCTCTGCTCTTATTCCCCTTTTCTTTGCTCTCCTATTCATTTTCTCTGCTCCTCTTTCCCATTTTTTGCTCTCCTTCTCTTTTCTCTGCTCTCATTTCCCTTTTCTTTGCTCTCCTTCCCCTTTTCTCTTTGCTCTCCTTCTCCTTTTCTTTGCTCTCCTTCCCCTTTTCTTTGCTCTCCTTCCCTTTTCTTTGCTGTCCTTCCCTTTTCTCTGCTCTCCTTCCCTTTGCTCTCCTCCCTCTGCTCCTCTTCCCCATTTTTCTGCTCTTCGTCCCATTTTGTTGTCTCTTCTTCCCATTTTATTTGCTCTCCTGATGGGATGCTCTCCTTTCTCTTATCTGCTGCTTTGCCTAATATCCCTTTTCTTTGCTCAACCTTCCCCTTTCCTCTGCTCTTCTCCCCTTTTCTCTCTTCTGCTTACCTTTTTTTCTCTTGTGCTCTGCTCGCTTTCTTGCAGAAGCAGCTAGTTTTCTTTCTTCTTCGTTTTCTTTCTTCTTCTTGTTCTTCTTCTTCTTGGTACCGCGGGCGCCGGGCGGGGAATGCAGGGAGGGGTTACATCGTGGCGTCACAACGTCATCGGCACGGCATTGCGGAATTGGTATTGGTCAGAAGGCGGAGGGGAGGGGACGCACAGTCACAGTAGTCACTACATGATGATGAAAGTGAGTCACGACTCACGAACACCATAAGGTACCGCGGAATACGGAACAAAATGCGTTCCGTATCAGTTTGATACGGAACAGCACTTGTCTGTGTAAAATAAGGGACGATTCCGTATTTTACGGAACGGTTGGCAACCATAACTGGAGGGCCATAGTTTAAAGACCCATGCTGTAGACCAGGGGTGTCAAACTCAATTTCATTGCGGGCCACTTCAGCATTATGGTTGCCCTCAAAGGGCTGCTTATATCTGTAAGATTAGATGTCCAGAGCACCCCACCATGATAAGTCAAGAGTCAACCACCCTTCCTTACATTACAATGCACCCCCTTACTTTGTGCTTCTGCCAGGAAGAAGATGTGGGTGGATCTGGGAAGAAGAAAGTGCAAGTTCTGGAGGAAGACCAGAGGAGGGCTAGAGTCAGTTTACAGAGTCTGCTAAATGCTGAGAGAAGGTGGTGTTTTGGCTGCACAGAGAGCTGCAGGATCTTTAGGAGGAGTTCTGCCCTCCTCTCTGCTGCAGACTGTGGAGAAGAAGCACAGGATCTGACAAAGGAGTTCTGTCCTCTCTACTGCCGACCAGGGCCGGGACAAGGGGTGGGCAGGAGGGGAAGCTGCCCTGGGCACTGTGGCATCATGTGAAGAAGGGGGGCACCACAAAGAGATCGAGGGGGAAGGGGTTTGTGTTGGAAGGGGGCATTTGAGGGGCAGCAGCTGGTAAGTATTGTTTTAGGAGGGTAATTGGGGGGGGGGTGGTAATAGTGGTGGTTTCGGGGGATTTGTGTTGGGAGGGGGGGAAGAAGATTTGTGCTAGGAAGGAGGATTTGGGGGGAATTTGTGCTGGCAGGGGGGATCTGAAGTGGGGGGGGATGTGTATTACGAGGGGAAATTTTAGGGGTAGAGGGCTTTGGCTAGGAGGGAGGAATTTTTTTTTGAGGGGGACATTTGAGCTGAGGGGGATTTGTTGGATGGGGGGCAAGAGAGGGGGGACCTTAGCAGGGGGGATGATTTGTACTGGGAGGAGGGGGAATGTATGCTTAGGGGGTAAGCATGCAGATTAGTGCTCATTGTTTTTCTGGGGGAATTTATGCGGACACATAATGCTCATACATCTTGGGGGGGGGGGGGGGCAGTTTGGCATGTTTGCCCTGGGCTCTAGATGACCTTGTCCCGGCTATTGGCTACTGACTACTAAGGTGGAGGCAGAGACAAGGGGTGTGCCACAGCTGCAGGAGAGGTGCGAGGGCCAGACAAAATGGCCTGGGAAGGCCGCATTCGGCCCGCGGGCCTTGTGTTTGACACCTGTGCTCTAGAGCAGTGGTCCTCAACTCCGGTCCTTGGGGCCCACTAGCAGGCCAGGTTTGCAGGATAACTAAATTACATCACAGGTGATCTCATTTGCTGCTCAGTGATTGCAGTATTCTAGTCTGCATCTCCCCAAGGTAATAATTAAAATCTGGCCTGTTAGTGGGCCCAGAGGACCGGAGTTGAGGACCACTGCTCTATTATGATCTACTCAATTTAATCGAGGGCCTCATCAGCAAGATTGCCCTCAAAAGGGCCGGTTGTATGTGTAAGACTAGATGTCCAGAGCATCCCCTACCCTTACATAAGACGCCAGGAGTCTCCCCACCATCAGAAGTTGGGTCCCCCACCCTCCCTTACATTACAGTGCACCACCCCTACCTTGTGCTGCTGCTGGGAAGAAGCTGAAGGAAATGCTGGAAAGCAGAAAGCACAGGGTCTGGAGGAGGACTGGAGATCTCCTGCAGCTGCAGGAGAGGTGCAAGGCAGGGGCGTAACTACAGAGGTTGCAGGGGTTGCAGTTGCAACCGGGCCCCATGCTCCAGGGGGCCTGTGAGGCTCCCCTGTACACCTGGATGGGGGGCGGGGGGGCTAGGGATAGCATGTAGAGAAATCACTGTCCTCCTTTTTCCTCCTGTAGCTGCAGGAGGAAAAATGGAGGAGATTGGTTCCTTTGTATGCTGCCCCCGCCACTCCTCCTATCGAGTTCACTTGTGTTCTGCTGTCTATGGGCCCCCGTGTGCTCCCCTGGTTCCCCCCCCCCACCAACTGTGCTCCCTCCCCTCTCCTGCCAGGCGCTGCAGGGGATGTGTCACAATAGAGAACCAGGAAGGGGTCAGTAAATATGTAATTTACCAGTCGGCCTCCTCCTGCTATGGGGGGGACCCCTCGGCCTACAACTTCGACCAGATGCAGGGGGCCAAGCGTGATTTACATTTACACATGTCTGAGATTACCCGGCTGGCCTCTTATCAGTCTAAGCAACGGTTTTTTGAACATGGTGATCGTAATGGGCGGTTGCTAGCGTCTCTGTCTCGACAGGATACCCCGCTCACCTTGGTTCCGGAGCTCACCTCCCCTGCGGGGGGGTCCTCACCTCCCCGGAGGAGATCTTGGGGGCCTTTCAGGAGTTTTACACTAGGTTATATTCTACTACTCTCCCCCCTGATCTCCGCCCGGGGGACTTGTGTCGGCTCCTGGACCCGGTGGCGCTGGGGTGGCTGTCGGATTCGGAGCGCTCCGACTTGGTCCGGCCGGTTAAGGAGGAGGAGGTTCGGGTTGTAATTTGATCTATCCTGGGAGGTAAGGCCCCTGGCCCTGACGGGCTACCCATTGAATTTTATAAAACCCACTCGGGGATCCTGGCCCCCCTTTTGGCCGCCTTATACAATGACTGCCTTGCAATGGGCTCACTCCCGCAATCTATGGCCGAGGCTCACATCATTTTGATCCATAAATCACCCAAGGACCCCAAATTATGTGCCTCTTATAGGCCCATAGCCTTGCTCAATAATGACTTAAAAATTTTAACGAAAATTCTTGCCTCCAGGCTTCGCCCTATTCTGCCCTCTGTGGTTGACCAGGACCAAACGGGTTTCATGGCCCGCAGGTCTACAGATATTAATCTCCGCAGGCTGTATACGAATCTACAGGCTCCCCACTCCAATGCTGGGGCCAGGGTTGTCGCCTCCTTAGACATTGAGAAGGCATTTCATTCTGTCGAGTGGCTCTTCTTGTGGGAGGTGCTCCGCAGAATGGGCTTTCCCCTTCTCTTTATCTCCTGGTTGCAAACCATCTACAAGTCCCCGGAGGCCGCCATCCGCCTTGGCGGCAGGCTGTCTGCCCGGTTCCGGCTATCTCGAGGTACGCTGCAGGGGTGCCCTCTCTCTCCGGCCCTGTTTGCTATTGCCATGGAGCCGCTGGCCGAGGCGCTCCGGATCTCCCCGGAGGTCCGGGGGTTGCGGGTGGCATGGCTGGAGGAGAGGGTGGCACTGTATGCAGATGACCTCCTGCTGTTCCTCCAGGATGCGGGGCCCTCCCTACAGGGGGCTCTCCTCATTCTGGACGGCTTCTCTCGGGTGACGGGCCTGCGGGTTTATTGGTCCAAGTCCCAACTACTTGCCATAGATGACGGGGCCAAACGCAGTGCCCCGGCGGACTTGTCATTACAATGGGTGGACAGTTTTGTGTATCTGGGGGTGCGGGTCTCTAGGCAACCTTCAGATTTTATTTCTCTCAATCTGGACCCGGTGGTGAAGGAGATTAGGACCAGGCTGAAGGCGTGGGAGAACCTTCCACTTTCCTTGTTAGGGCGTATTAATCTGATTAAAATGAAACTTCTTCCTAAACTTACGTATTTATTTCGCCATTCCCCTAAATGGATTCCCAAGGTATTTTTCACGAATCTGAATACACTCTTTTCCTCATTTCTGTGGGGCTCCCGCCCCCCCCCCCCCGGATTAAATTTTCCACGCTGATGCGCCCCCTTTCACAGGGGGGCTTGGCCTTTCCGGACTGCCATAAATATTTCTTGTCCTGCCAGTTGGTCACGGCGGCGTGGTGGCTGACTCCGGATGCCTTTAACTCGGCGGTGGTGGTGGAGGCGGCGGTGCTTGGGTCTGTGGAGGCACTTTCTCATCTTTTGTTTAGGGGCCCTAGGGCCCCTTATCACTTGACTTCCTCCATGCGCACGACACTCCGAGCCTGGTGGCAGGGTGTAACGCTCCTGCGTTTTTATTGTAAGCTGGATTTGCAGCTGCAGATTCTCCACTCAGCAGTAATGTAGAGAAGTGTTGGAATACCAGATCCAACTCTCCAGACTCATCACTGTGGGCCTGTCTGCTTCAGCATACAGATATACACACACTCAATAAGATGTTCCTGGAGTGATAGGATGTATATGATAGTATGGAGGTGATGTGCTGAAGGGACAGGTGTGAGCAGTGACAGTAATGGTAAGCACTTGATAGTAATGTTCAGGAGAGTAGTAGATGGTAATAGGTAGAATGCAGATAGGTTAGTAATCAGGTATGGTAACAGGTGGTAAGGATAGCAGATGACATATACAAGATAAACTAACCCAGTGCAAGGATAGATGGTAGTAGACTCAAGAGCTAGCAATCTATGTAACAGTGCAGATGGTAGAATTAGTATGCATAGATAGTAACAGTCCTTACTGTGCAGAAGATGATAGTGTAAGTTAGTTATGGAGGATTCCCCTGTGGGGTACTTATCACTTAGTAAGTTTTAGTAAGTAGAGGGGTCCAGTAGTGAGGGAGTGATCCGGTAGTGAGATACGGGATCAGTAGCGAGGTTCCGGTCTGTTCCAGGTAAAGGTAAATAGCTGGAGGTTCCGATAGCAAGACGAGGCTTGTAAGCATGTAGACACACAGTCACATTGAACGAACAACGTGAGAGAGAACGCCGGCGATTGAAATAGCCGCTCAGCGGCGCTCAGCGATGACGTCATCCGTCTTAAAGGTGTATGCGTTCCACCTAACTAGAAAGGTGGGACGCAATGTTGTAAGGAAAATGGAAAATAAGGGTACCAAAGGTACCAGAATCTTACAGTACCCCCCCCCCCTTAAGGCCGGCTCCGGAAGGCCTATAGCACTGGTTTCTCCGGGTATTTTGAGTGAAACCTTTGTATAAGCCTAGGTGCGTGAACATCAGAGGTATCCAACCAGGTCTCGTCTTGGGGTCCATAGTTCTTCCATCTTATGAGATATTGGAGTCTTCCTCTGTGGATACGAGAATCCAAAATCTCCTTAATCTCATATTCTTCTCCGCCTTCAACTTGTACTGGAGGTGGAGGCAAGATGGTAGGCCTTATTCCTTGGTTAGGAACATGTGGCTTCAATCCAGAATACAGGATATCTTGCTCATATCCATATTGATTCCGGTTTTGGATATGATGTATCCTAGGAATAATATTTCTTCTTTATGAAATAGGAATTTTTTTAATTTCACGTATAGATTGTGTGCGAGTAATCTGGACAACACAAGTCTTACATGTTTTATATGTTCAGACAGAGATCGAGAATAGATAAGTATATCGTCCAGATATACCACAACACAGACATCAAGTAAGTCTCTAAAGATGTCGTTTATGAACCTTTGAAAAGCTGCGGGAGCATTACACAACCCGAATGGCATCACAAGATATTCGAATAATCCGTATCTGGTTCTGAATGCTGTTTTCCACTCATCTCCGTCACGGATTCGGATTAGGTTGCATGCCCCTTTTAGGTCCAATTTAGAGAAGTAAGTAGCCCCACGCACTTGTTCAATGAGTTCAGGGATAAGCGGTAAAGGATAGCGATCCTTTATTGTAATGGTATTTAATTGCCTATAATCGATAATAGGCCTAAGACTTAAATCCTTATTGCGGACAAAGAAAAGTCCTGCAGCTGTGGAAGAAGTAGAGGGTCTAATGAACCCTTTTGTCAAATTCTCATCCAAGTATTCCTTGAGATGAGAGAGTTCATCCTGTGAAAGAGGATAAACATGACCGAAGGGCAATTTGCTGTTAGGGAGTAGATCGATAGTGCAATCATAATCCCTATGGGGAGGCAACACTTGAGCATTTTTCTCAAGGAATACTTCGGACAGATCCTGATAGCATAGTGGTGCAATCTCGTCTGACACCACAGACAGGATCTTTCCATAGGATGGGAGGTTACACGTAATCTCACAATAGTGAGAAGAGAAAGTTAAAGACCGTTTTTTCCAATCTATGATTGGTTGATGTATGTGTAACCAGGGGAGTCCCAAAATAATGGGAAAATGGGGTGAAGATAGTATATCAAAGGAGGTGGTCTCCATATGAGACTCGTTAGCAGTGACAAGGAGTGCTTGTGTCTGATTGGTGATTGGACCAGAAGATAGCGGGGTACCGTTAATGAAACTAACAGAAACAGGTTTAGGTTTTGAAATAATAGGTATTTTATTTAAGGTAACAAAACGTGTATCAATATAGTTTCCACAAGATCCTGTGTCGATCATAGCCTTGGTGGTAATCCTAGTCTGGTCCCACTGTAATGTTAAATGAACAAAGAGATAGGATTTAGAAAAGGAAGTCGTTAATCCCCCTAGCAAGACATGTGAACACTCACCCTCTTTTTTGCGGACAAGGGGACAGACGCTTATCGAATGATCCGGGGATGCACAGTACATGCAGAGATTACTGGATCTTCTCCTGGCTCGTTCAGTAGTTGATAAAGGTGGGCGTATGGTTCCTACCTCCATAGGAGTAGGGTCAACGGCCGAAATCCGAGAAGGACTGGACGATGGTATTCCCATCTTCTCAGCCTTTCTTTCTCGCAGTCGCCTGTCAATGTTGATACTGAGTTGTATTAAGGTATCCAAAGTGCCAGGTAAATCCGCTCGGGCGAGCTCGTCCTTAACGGATTCTGACAGCCCGAGTCTGAACTGAGTTCGCAGAGATGTATCATTCCACCCTGAATCAAGGGTCCATCTTTTGAACTCTGCTACAAAGTCTTCTACAGGTCTCCTTCCTTGTTTTAAGGCCCTCAATTGGATATCAGCAGTACTCTGCCTATTGGGGTCATCATATAAACTAGCAAGTTCCGCTAGGAATAAAGGATAGGAGTTGAGAAGCTGATCATTTTTCTCAAAGAGAGAGTCTGCCCAGGCCCGTGGATCACCCGTTAAGTATGAAATGACGGTACAGACTTTAATTTGATCAGTACGGTAAGTACGAGGTTTTAGCAAAAAAAGCAATTGACATGCGTTTTTGAATTCACAAAATTTTTTCCGATCACCTGTAAACACTAGAGGAGGGTTTATTTTAGGTTCAGGGGACTGAGCAGCAGTAAGCTGGGAAAGATGGGTTACCTGCTGTCTCAGAGTCTGATTGTCTTCTTTTACTTCAGTAAGAGCAAGTATTAATGCATTTACTTTGTGTTTTAATTGTGTCACTTGAGTGGGTAATTCTGCTGAATCCATTTTTTTAAGGTTCGTTCAATCTGTAACGCTCCTGCGTTTTTATTGTAAGCTGGATTTGCAGCTGCAGATTCTCCACTCAGCAGTCATGTAGAGATGTGTTGGAATACCAGATCCAACTCTCCAGACTCATCACTGTGGGCCTGTCTGCTTCAGCATACAGATATACACACTCAATAAGATGTTCCTGGAGTGATAGGATGTATATGATAGTATGGAGGTGATGTGCTGAAGGGACAGGTGTGAGCAGTGACAGTAATGGTAAGCACTTGATAGTAATGTTCAGGAGAGTAGTAGATGGTAATAGGTAGAATGCAGATAGGTTAGTAATCAGGTATGGTAACAGGTGGTAAGGATAGCAGATGGCATATACAAGATAAACTAACCCAGTGCAAGGATATATGGTAGTAGACTCAAGAGCTAGCAATCTATGTAACAGTGCAGATGGTAGAATTAGTATGCATAGATAGTAACAGTCCTTAATATGCAGAAGATGATAGTGTAAGTTAGTTATGGAGGATTCCCCTGTGGGGTACTTATCACTTAGTAAGTTTTAGTAAGTAGAGGGGTCCAGTAGTGAGGGAGTGATCCGGTAGTGAGATACGGGATCAGTAGCGAGGTTCCGGTCTGTTCCAGGTAAAGGTAAATAGCTGGAGGTTCCGATAGCAAGACGAGGCTTGTAAGCATGTAGACACACAGTCACATTGAACGAACAACGTGAGAGAGAACGCCGGCGATTGAAATAGCCGCTCAGCGGCGTTCAGCGATGACGTCATCCGTCTTAAAGGTGTATGCGTTCCACCTAACTAGAAAGGTGGGACGCAATGTTGTAAGGAAAATGGAAAATAAGGGTACCAAAGGTACCAGAATCTTACACAGGGCCTGGCTCTGGAGTCATACCCGGACACTGCCGTCTCCCCCCAGGCGCCCCTCTGGATCAATCCCACTTTGCCTCACCTGTTTTCCCTCCCTGACCCAGCAGGCTGGACGAAATATGGAGTAAAACGAATATCGGATCTGTCCTCGGATCTCACTCTTCCCACGCTTGACCAATTGATCGCCTCTAGGGGCGTGCCCCCCTCCCACCTTTTCAAGTATCTGCAGTTGTCCCACACCTTCAGGGCTCAGTTTCCGCGAGGGGTAGCGCAGGTGGTGCAGTCAGACCTGGAGAGGGTTCTCCGGTTCGATTGCTCCGAGCATGCCGCCTCTGTAATATACGCGCATCTCCTCCGGGTCTTTTCTCCGGAGCTCTCGGGCCTCCACTCTTGCTGGGCCCGGGATGTCCCGGACTTGGACGCGGAGGACTGGTTACAGATTTGGGACACCCCCTTCAGGATCCTGGTCTCACTCAGGGATAGAATGATCCAATATAGAATTGTCCACAGGACTTATCTCACTCCTTATCGGTTGCACAAGATGAGTATTTCCCATTCCCCGGTCTGTTGGCGCTGTGGCCAATCCCCGGGTGATTTCATACATATCTTCTGGACCTGCCCGACTATTGTACCCTATTGGCTGAGAGTGTTTGAGGTGGCCAACGCAGTGCTGGGGACCTCTTTTGCTCCCACGCCTGCGGTGGCGCTGTTGGGCCTTCTTGACGATCTGCTTCCTAGGGTGGCGGACCGCACCTTGATGGGTCTCCTTTTCTTCTATGCCCGGAAGAATATTGCCTTACACTGGAAACAGCAGTCTCCCCCATCGCTCCAGTGGTGGAGGACGCTGGTGGACTCAGTGATCCCACTTTATCGAGACACCTATCAGCATAGGGGGTGCCCCCGGAAGCATGAAGTGGGCTCGCTGGCTTTCGGACTCCACTTCTGACTTGCTGGCCACGGTGGGGGTTTCGGCCGCTGCTGCCTCCCGACAGTTTCTCTGTCTGCCTCACTGCCAGTCTTTATGACCCGCTTTTCAATGTACTAATATGTGCCTTACTGAGTGTTTTCACCTGCTTGATGCCACTTGTATTTCATGCTGTGTACCCCTGCGTGGGTGACCTTTTACTTTGTATAATGTCGTGTGCTTATGGGTGACCCCTTGCACCTTGTTGTTTTATTTTTTGTTGGTTTGTATGTTGCAATAATAAAAAAGATTTTCAAAAAAAATATGTAATTTACCAGCTCCTTCCTTTTCTGAATGGACAGAGTCATAGTCAGTGACATTGTAAAAAAATAAAATGATAAAAAAATAATACAATTAAAATACCAAAAAATAAAAACTACTGACACCAGTGGGTGAACTTCCAGGATTGCAAAGGTCACACTTGCAACCGGGCCCTGGCATTCCACCACCGTGGGGAGGCCCCAAGATGGCAGGAAGGAGGCCCACTGCAGAACTTGTGAAAGGGTCCCGCTGTGGAACCGTAATAAAGGGCCCCAGGATCAGTGGGAAGAGCCCCAGGCTTGAAGGGAAGGGCCCCGGCCATGGGGTTCGGGGGGGCCTTCATGTTTTTTTGCACCAGGCCCTGAAGGTTCTAGTTATGCCTCTTGTGCAAGGGCCACATAAAATCGCCAGGAGGGCCGGATTCGGCCCACGGGCCTTGTGTTTGACACATGTGCTCTAGGGGATCGGATTGGATGAAAATGGACAGGCGGTCCATTTTCATCCAATCTTCCAATAGAAGAGAGCAGGACTCTCAGAGCGGACCGCTCGTGTAAAAGGACCCCAAAGCTTGTCCCAAAGCTGTAACTGTGCCAATAAAAAAAGTATGGTGGACGGTACCCTAGCACATGTATGGCTGCAATGAAGACAGACAGGTCCTTATGTGAAGGTATTTATAGATGTTATTTTAGTTTCTGCTTTCAAATTTCAGTTTTTTTTTTTTCACAAGCCAGAATTTTTTTTTTTTTTAAACATTTATCTCTAATTCATATCTGAATGGCTGTGCTTCAGTCAAGGAAACTAGGGTTGATTTCAGCCAATACATTATTTCCCACAATAATTCTCTGGAAAGGGAAAGGAAACGTGCTTAGAACCCTCATTCACGTTGTTGGAATCCTCGAGAAACTCAACATTCCAGGAACTGCGGTGAAGGTCGGCTCTATTAGGGAAGAATGTGGGTTTGCGCATCGTACTGCCCAGGTTTCTATGAAGATTGCTTGGAAAAAAAAAAAAAAAAACTTGCTTCTGATAACTTCAAGAGAGCCTGTCTCCTCACAGCCCACCCAAAAGCAGGCGAAACGCGTTGTAGGGGGGGGCACCAAGTGGAGTATGGATAGACTTTGACAAGTCTGGTGGTTGAACATCTGCTGGCCGTATGGGCGGCTAAATGGAGGCACTTTCTGTTGTTCTTTCTAAATGGCTCTTTTATTGCTGTTGTCTGAGTTTTGTATGTGTATTCTGTAAGAATATGATTTTAATTACGTCGGCAGCAGTTCTGGTAGTATGGACATGTTATTTGAGCTCCGCGGTGTACTTCGCTAACAATTGTGTGTGTTTCCCTCACGGAAATGAGCCATTATTTATTATTGCAGCTGGAGAGTTTGCAGTAATGCTGCAGTCTCTTGATCTTGGCCTGTGATGCCACTGTGCCCCCCCCCCCCCCGGACCTACTGGAAAAGACAAAAGGACCCAAGAGGAACTGAGCTGTTGCCCAATTAGGATCAGTGATTCTCAAACTATTTTGATTAAATCCTGACATGGGTGTCAAAGATGAACTGTGGACCTCATTGGTGATGGGATTGATTTTTGCACACTATTTTTACCCCTGACTAGTGTTTGGGGCAGCAGCAAATTGGGGCCTTTGAAACGAGTCACTTTTGAGTTGGGGCTTATTTTTTATTGTATTTTATTCCTCTATATGGATCTTTATATCACTAGAGGGATCGCCAGCAGGAGGAAGGAGGTCCTGATTCCTCTATATACAGTAGATCTTTATTATCAATATTTGGATCACCGGCAAGAGGAAGAAGGTCCTGATCCCTCTATATAGTTCTTTATACCACTATAGGGATCACCAGCTGGAGGAATCCTGATTCATCTATATAGATCTTTATTATGAACATTTGGATCACCTGCAGGAGGAAGAAGGTCCTGATTCCTCTATATAGATCTTTATATCACTAGTGGGATCCCTGGCAGGAGGAAGGAGGTCCTAATTCCTCTATATAGACCTTTATATCACTAGAGGGATCACCAGCAGGAGGAAGGAGGTCCTGATTTCTCTATATAGAGCTTTATATCACTAGAGGGGTCACCAGCAGGAGGAAGGAGGTCCTGATTCCTCTATATAGTTCTTTATACCACTATAGGGATCACCAGCTGGAGGAATCCCGATTCCTCTATATAGATCTTTATTATGAACATTTGGATCACCAGCAGGAGGAAGGAGGTCCTGGTTCCTCTATATGGATTTTTTTTTTTTTATCACTAGTGGGATCACTGGCAGTAGGAAGAAGGTCCTGATCCCTCTATATAGATCTTTATATCACTAGTGGGATCCCTGGCAGGAGGAAGGAGGTCCTGATTCATCTATATGGATCTTCATATCACTAGAGGGGTCACCAGCAGGAGGAAGGAGGTCCTGATTCCTCAATATAGATTTTTATTATCAATATAGGGATCACTGCCAGGAGGTCCTAATTCCTCTATATAGATCTTTATATCGCTAAAGGGATCACCAGCTGGAGGAAGGAGGTCCTGATTCCTCTTTATATCGCTAAAGGGATCACCAGCAGGAGAAAGGAGGTCCTAATTCCTATATATAGATCGTTATATCACTAGAGGGATCACCAGCTGGAGGAAGAAGGTCCTAAATCCTCTATATAGATCTTTATATCACTAGAGGGATCACCAGCTGGAGGAAGGAGGTCCTGATTCCTCTTTATATCGCTAAAGGGATCACCAGCAGGAGAAAGGAGGTCCTAATTCCTATATATAGATCGTTATATCACTAGAGGGATCACCAGCTGGAGGAAGAAGGTCCTAAATCCTCTATATAGATCTTTATATCACTAGAGGGATCACCAGCTGGAGGAAGGAGGTCCTGATTCCTCTATATGGATCTTTATATCGCTAGAGGGGTCACCAGCAGGAGGAAGGAGGTCCTGATTCCTCTATATAGATCTTTATATCACTAGATGGATCACCAGCAGGAGGAAGGAGGTCCTGATTCCTCTATATAGATCTTTATATCACTAGAGGGATCACCAGCTGGAGAAAGGAGGTCCTAAATCCTCTATATAGATCTTTATATCACTAGAGGGATCACCAGCTGGAGGAAGAAGGTCCTAAATCCTCTATATAGATCTTTATATCACTAGAGGGATCACCAGCTGGAGGAAGGAGGTCCTAAATCCTCTATATAGATCGTTATATCACTAGAGGGATCACCAGCTGGAGGAAGGAGGTCCTGATTAGTGTTGAGCGAACACGGACTGTATTATTCGTGTTCGTACCGAATAATTGGATTTTTGTTACCCGAACATGAACACGGACACTTTACTGTATATTCGGGTAAAAATCCGTGTTCGGTCATTTTATTTCCGGGTTTTGCATGCTTTGGCGCTCTTTTCATGGCGGGCTTTCAACAGCCAATCAACAATCGTTTAACTGGTGTGCCTTAAGCCATCCCAGCCATGCCTGCAAATGTCTCAGTAGCTGTGATTGGCCGTCTGAAGCATGTGACCAAGTCTTTATAAGTTCGAGGCAGCCGCAGCGGCGTCATTATGCTGCTTAGATCAGGGACAGAGCACACATCAACGTGCTGGCTGCTGATTAGGGAAAGATAGGCAGGAAAAAACCATTTGTGTCCGGATAGAATTGAGGGACAGGTCGGAGTGTTTAGGCAGGGCGAGTTGTAGGCATTTTAGGGATAGAGTCTGCTGAATTATAGGGTCAGTGTGTTCTACAAACTACAATCGATATTGCTGTGTGGGGTGGGGTCTGCACTTAGTTCTCCTGATCTACGATCTCTTCTCAATCCTGTTAGGGACAGAGTCTGCTGAATTTTAGGGAAAGTGTGTTCTACAAACTACAATCGATATTGCTGTGTGGTGTGGGATAGGAGATAGGCAGGTGTCAGTGATCCACATCCATTTTTCTGTGTGTGGGCTGCAGTGAACACAATCTTTTTGGGGTGCAGTGAACACAATCCTTTTGGAGTGCAGTGAACACAATCTTTGTGGGGTGCAGTGAACAAAACCTTTGTGGGGGTACAGTGAACACAATCTTTGTGGGGTGCAGTGAAGACAATCCTTGTGGGGTGCAGTGAACAAAATCTTTGGGGGGTACAGTGAACACAATCTTTGTGGGGTGCAGAGAAGACAATCCTTGTGGGGTGCAGTGAACAAAATCTTTGGGGGGGTACAGTGAACACAATCTTTGTGGGGTGCAGTGAACAAAACCTTTGTGGGGTGCAGTGAACACAATCTTTGTGGGGTGCAGTGAAGACAATCCTTGTGGGGTGCAGTGAAGACAATCCTTGTGGGGTGCAGTGAACAAAATCTTTGGGGGGTACAGTGAACACAATCTTTGTGGGGTGCAGTGAACAAAACCTTTGTGGGGTACAGTGAACACAATCTTTGTGGGGTGCAGTGAACAAAACCTTTGTGGGGTACAGTGAACACAATCTTTGTGGGGTGCAGTGAAGACAATCCTTTTGGAGTGCAGTGAACACAATCTTTGTGGGGTACAGTGAACACAATCTTTGTGGGGTGCAGTGAACAAAACCTTTGTGGGGTACAGTGAACACAATCTTTGTGGGGTACAGTGAACACAATCTTTGTGGGGTGCAGTGAACAAAACCTTTGTGGGGTGCAGTGAACACAACATTTGTGGGGTACAGTGAACACAATCTTTGTGGGGTGCAGTGAACAAAACCTTTGTGGGGTACAGTGAACACAATCTTTGTGGGGTACAGTGAACACAATCTTTGTGGGGTGCAGTGAACAAAACCTTTGTGGGGTACAGTGAACACAATCTTTGTGGGGTGCAGTGAACAAAACCTTTGTGGGGTACAGTGAACACAATCTTTGTGGGGTGCAGTGAAGACAATCCTTTTGGAGTGCAGTGAACAAAATCTTTGTGGGGTACAGTGAACACAATCTTTGTGGGGTGCAGTGAACAAAATCTTTGTGGGGTACAGTGAACACAATCTTTGTGGGGTGCAGTGAAGACAATCCTTGTGGGGTGCAGTGAAGACAATCCTTGTGGGGTGCAGTGAACAAAATCTTTGGGGGGTACAGTGAACACAATCTTTGTGGGGTGCAGTGAACAAAACCTTTGTGGGGTACAGTGAACACAATCTTTGTGGGGTGCAGTGAACAAAACCTTTGTGGGGTACAGTGAACACAATCTTTGTGGGGTGCAGTGAAGACAATCCTTTTGAAGTGCAGTGAACACAATCTTTGTGGGGTACAGTGAACACAATCTTTGTGGGGTGCAGTGAACAAAACCTTTGTGGGGTACAGTGAACACAATCTTTGTGGGGTGCAGTGAACACAATCTTTGTGGGGTGCAGTGAACAAAACCTTTGTGGGGTGCAGTGAACACAACCTTTGTGGGGTACAGTGAACACAATCTTTGTGGGGTGCAGTGAACAAAACCTTTGTGGGGTACAGTGAACACAATCTTTGTGGGGTACAGTGAACACAATCTTTGTGGGGTGCAGTGAACAAAACCTTTGTGGGGTACAGTGAACACAATCTTTGTGGGGTGCAGTGAAGACAATCCTTTTGGAGTGCAGTGAACAAAATCTTTGTGGGGTACAGTGAACACAATCTTTGTGGGGTGCAGTGAAGACAATCCTTGTGGGGTGCAGTGAAGACAATCCTTGTGGGGTGCAGTGAACAAAATCTTTGGGGGGTACAGTGAACACAATCTTTGTGGGGTGCAGTGAACACAATCTTTGTGGGGTGCAGTGAACACAATCTTTGTGGGGTGCAGTGAAGACAATCCTTTTGGAGTGCAGTGAACACAATCTTTGTGGGGTACAGTGAACACAATCTTTGTGGGGTGCAGTGAAGACAATCCTTGTGGGGTGCAGTGAAGACAATCCTTGTGGGGTGCAGTGAACAAAATCTTTGGGGGGTACAGTGAACAAAACCTTTGTGGGGTACAGTGAACACAATCTTTGTGGGGTGCAGTGAACAAAACCTTTGTGGGGTACAGTGAACACAATCTTTGTGGGGTGCAGTGAAGACAATCCTTTTGGAGTGCAGTGAACACAATCTTTGTGGGGTACAGTGAACAAAACCTTTGTGGGGTACAGTGAACACAATCTTTGTGGGGTGCAGAGAAGACAATCCTTTTGGGGTGCAGTGAACACAATCTTTGTGGGGTGCAGTGAACAAAACCTTTGTGGGGTACAGTGAACACAATCTTTGTGGGGTGCAGTGAACAAAACCTTTGTGGGGTACAGTGAACACAATCTTTGTGGGGTACAGTGAACACAATCTTTGTGGGGTACAGTGAACACAATCTCATACTTCTGAAGCTTTGAGGGTGCTGCCTGTTCTATACTCCTCCTCCTCCTCTTCCTCATCCATCCTTTTAGGTGTACAAACAATAGTAATTGGGGCCTAGTGTGCTTCTGTACGTGTGAAAAACATACACTTTTTTTTGATCATATTTCCTATTCCGCTATTCAATAAAAACCTTTGGGGCTCAATTAAATTGCGGAATAGTCTGTGTCTGTACGTGTGAGATCCACCTTTCCAAGTTTTTGGGGCTCATCTCATACTTCTGAAGATTTGAGGGTGCTGCCTGTTCCATACTCCTCTTCCTCATCCTCCCTTTAGGGTAGGAAAAAATTTAATCGGGCCTAGTCTGTGTTTGTACGTGTGAGATACACAGTTTTTTATCCTATTCCGCTATTCAATACACACCCTTTTGGTGTAAAAAACATTAAATTGCGGCATAGTTTGCATATTTGACTGTGAGATACACCCGTGCGATACTGTTGTTCTTTTGTTCCGCTATTCAATAAAGACCTTTCTAGGGCAAGATCTTAAATTTCAGAAATATGAGGAGAGCGTCAAATAGGGGCCGTGGCCTGGGTCGTGGTGGTGCTGCTGCTAGAGCTCCTGTTGCAAGGAGAGGACGTGGTCGATCTGTGCCAGCTACACGCACAAGTGAAACACCTTCCTCAAGTGTGAGTAGGCGACAGAACCTGCATCAGTATTTGGTAGGGCATCATACGCCCCTAGAAGTGATGAGGCCAGAACAAGTGGAGGCGATAGTAGATTGGTTTGCTGCTGACAGTGCCTCCAGTTCCTTCACATTGTCTCCCACCCAGTCTACTGCAGAAAGGTCACAGTTGGCACCTGCAGCCGATGTCTAACCGTCTTTCACCTCACCCCCTTGCAAATCAGGCAAGCAGTCTGAGCCCCAAGCCATACAGCGGTCTCTTCTTCTTTTTGATGACTCTGTCAGCAGGGTTTCCCAGGGCCATCCACCTAGCCCTGCCCCAGAAGTGGAAGAGATTGAGTGCAGTGATGCCCAACCACTTATTTCTCAAGATGAGTACATGCAAGGACCATCGCAGCACGTCTCCGATGATGACGAAACGCAGGTGCCAACTGCTGCGGCTTTCAGCATTGTGGAGACCGACAAGGAGGGCAGGGGTGAAGACTGGGTGGAAGATGATGTGGAGGACGATGAGGTCCTCGACCCCACATGGAATGAACGTCATGCAGGTGACCTGAGTAGTTTGGAGGAAGAGGTGGTGGTCGCACAGAGCCACCAGCACAGCAGAAGAGGGAGCAGGGTGCAGTAGCGGAGCGGCCGTGCCCTAGACACTACGCCTGCTACTGCCCAACGCAGCAAGGGAACGAGCGCACCAAAGTCAGCTCAAAGGAGTTCTCTAGCGTGGAAGTTCTTTAGAAAATGTGCTGATGACAGGACACAAGTGGTTTGCACCCTGTGCAATCAGAGCTTGAAGCGAGGCATAAACCTTCTCAACCTGAGCACAACCTGCATGATCAGGCATCTAAGTGAAAAGCACGAGCTGCAGTGGAGTACACACCTTCAAAACCAAGAAACGTCTCTGGCTCATCCTGCTTCCTCTTCTGCTGCAGTCTCGGCCGCTCCAGCCACATCTGTAGTGATACCGGCACCTGCCACCCCGCAAACAGACGATCTGTCAGCAACACCACCACCTGGGTCACCAACAACCATCTCCACAATGTCCCGTGGAAGCGTTCAGCTTTCCATCTCCCAAACACTTGAGAGGAAGAGGAAGTACCCCCCTACCCACCCGCGATCCCTGGCCCTGAATGCCAGCATTTCAAAATTATTGGCCTTTGAAATGCTGTCATTCCGTCTGGTGGAGACGCACAGTTTTAAATACCTTATGTCGGTGGCTGTCCCACAGTACGTCGTGCCCAGCCGCCACTACTTTTCCAGGCAAGCCATCCCTTCCCTGCACAACCAAGTGGGGGAAAAAATCAGGTGTGCACTGCGCAACGCCATCTGTGCCAAGGTCCACCTAACTACCGATACGTGGACCAGTAAGCACGGTCAGGGGCGTTATATCTCCCTAACGGCACACTGGGTAAATGCAGTGGCGGATGGGCCTGAGGCGGATAGCAATTTGGCGCATGTCCTTCCACCACCGAGGATTGCAGGGCGCTTCAGTTTGCCTCCTGTTCCTAACTCCTCCTACTCCGCTTCCTCATCCTCTACCGCCTCCTCATCCGGACAGCGTAACACCTTCACCACCAACTTCAGCACGGCCAGGGGTAAACGACAGCAGGCAGTTTTACAACTTGCCTGTTTGGGGGACAAACCACACACCGCGCAGGAGTTGTGGAGGAGCATGGAACAGCAGACAAATGAGTGGTTGCTGCCAGCGAGCCTCAAGCCCGGCCTGGTGGTGTGCGATAACGGGAGAAATCTCATAGCAGCTCTGGGCCTAGCCGGTTTGACGCACATCCCTTGCCTGGCGCATGTGCTGAATTTGGTGGTGCAGAGGTTCCTTAAAAACTACCCCGATATGTCAGAGCTGCTGCAGAAAGTGCGGGCCGTTTGTGCGCACTTTCAGCTTTCTCACCCTGCTGCTGCTCGCCTGGCAGCGCTGCAGCGTAACTTCGGCCTTCCTGCTCACCGCCTCATATGTGAGGTGCCCACAAGGTGGAACTCCACCTTGCACATGCTGGAAAGACTGTGCGAGCAGCAGCAGGCCATAGTGGAGTTTCAGCTGCAGCACGCACGCGTGAGTCGCTCTGCGGAACAGCACCACTTCACCACCAATAACTGGGCCTCCATGCGAGACCTGTGTGCCTTGTTGCGCTGTTTTGAGTACTCCACCAACATGGCCAGTGGCAATGACGCCGTTCTCAGCTTAACTATCCCACTTCTATGCCTCCTTGAAAAAACAATTCGGGCGATGATGGAAGAGGGTGTGGCACAGGATGAGGAGGAGGAGGAGGATGAAGAGGTAACATTTCCAAGGCTTTCAGGGCAGTCATTCGCAAGGGGCTCCGAGGGTGGGTTCCTGCACACACAAACGCCAGGGACACAATTGTCCAGCAGGGGCACAGTTCTGGAGGATGAGGAGGAGGAGGAGCTGGAGGAGGAGATGGAACCATGTTCACAGCAGGGTGGCACCCAGGCCAGCTCATGGCCATCACTGGTGCGTGGCTGGGGGGATACAGAGGACACGGACGATACACCTCCTACAGAGGACAGCCTTTCGTCGCCTCTGGGCAGCCTGGCACACATGAGCGATTACATGCTGCAGTGTCTCCACAACGACCGCCGAGTTGCCCACATTCTAACTTGTGCTGATTACTGGGTGGCCACGCTGCTGGATCCCCGTTACAAGGACAACGTACCGTCCTTAATTCTCTCACTGGAGCGCGATCGCAAGATGCGCGAGTACAAGCGCACGCTGGTAGACGCGATGCTGCTGGCATTCTCATCTGACAGCGGGGCCACAGTGGAAGCACAAGGCAGAGGAGGAGGAGGAGGAGGTCGCCAACTCAACCAGGGCACCGCCAGCACCTCAGAAGGCAGGGTTAGCATGGCCGAAATGTGGAAAAGCTTTGTCAGCACGCCACAACAAACAGCAGCACCAGCAGCTCAGATGGAACGTCTTAGCAGGAGGCAGCATTTTACCAACATGGTGGAGCAGTATGTGTGCACACGCCTACATGTAGTGAATGAGGGGTCTGCCCCCTTCAACTTCTGGGTCTCCAAATTGGGCACATGGCCTGAGCTTGCCCTTTACGCCTTGGAGGTGCTGGCGTGCCCTGCAGCCAGTGTATTATCTGAACGGGTATTTAGCACGGCTGGGGGTGTTATAACAGACAAGCGCAGCCGCCTGTCCAGAGACAATGTGGACAAGCTCACGTTCATTAAAATGAACCAGGCATGGATCCCACGGGACTTTTCCATACCTTGTGCAGAATAGCAATGGATACCGACCTTACCCAGCCATTGTTCCATTTTTGCTCTCTCACTCTTTTGGGGTGTACCCTCATTTAAAATTTGTGAAAAGAAGCAGTGTTGGCTACCTCGTCCTCCAGGGCCAGATTAACGTAGGGGCTATTGGAGCTGCAGCTCCAGGCCCCTACCTTTTATATAGGCCCCGGGTTGGCCATATTCACTTATACCGCTCTTCTGTCACTTGTAAACACAGAAGTCTGGCTTCTATGCTCGCTTCCCCAGGCAGCACCCTCAGAACCTCCCCACACAGCGCGAAGGCCGGACAAGGAGGGACAGTTGCCGATGCATGGATGTGTTTATGGGCTTCAGAGACAGCATCCCATGTTGAATTAGGCATGCATGGCTGCACCCTTCCTCCTCTGGGTGCATGCCAAGGCACGGCCCTTAAGGCCCTTCAAAATCCTCAGCACCAAGCCCATGATGCTCTTAATCCAGCCCTGGTCCTCCTCCACCGCCGCTTCCACCTACACCGCCCATAGGTGTGCGCAGCCTATTGCATTAGGGTGTGCACCCCAAAGTTTAAATACACATGCATGTGTTTGCCTACATGTACATGGCCCCGATACATTACTCTCCCTGCTGGCAAAGAGAAATAGAGCAGAGCGGGTCCGAGGGAGATCTTTCCCATCTCCTCACTGGCAAACAGAATGATAATGCTATGTGCCCTAGGTGATACACCCTGTGTGCACGCCTATGACACCGCCACATCCACCACCACCTCAACCTCCCTCCTACTCCATATGGGCCTCGTCCTTCAGAGATGAAGAACATTGTTTTATTTTTCTGTTTTTTTTTGTTGTTTTAAGTTATTTCCCTATCCACATTTGTTTGCAGAGCACTTGCCATGCTCTTAATTACGTTTTGCTGCCATTTGCAGCACTCTAGCCCTTTCCTTTGGTGTTTTAGAGCCATTTTAGTGCCTGAAAGTTCGGGTCCCCATTGACTTCAATGGGGTTCGGCGTCCGGGAAATGTTCGGCAAAAGTCCGGGACACGGACCCGGACTTTTTTTTAAAGTTCGGCCGAACCCGCCGAACACGGACATCCAGGTGTCCGCTCAACTCT
Organism: Pelophylax lessonae; assembly: GCF_965119305.1. Taxonomy (NCBI): domain Eukaryota; kingdom Metazoa; phylum Chordata; class Amphibia; order Anura; family Ranidae; genus Pelophylax; species Pelophylax lessonae. The sequence goes on from NC_138772.1 coordinate 19,353,282, forward strand.
AGTGGTGGATGTAAAAAAAAATGGATGAAAAACTGATGAATACTTCATCCATTTTGACATGACTGAACTGATGAAATGAATGGTCCGCATGTGTGAAAGGGGCCTAAGGGTTTCCATCCGTCCAGATTTGACGGATTGGATCGGATGACAGCGGACATGTCTCCGCTGACATCCGATGCCCCATAGAGATGCATGGGGTGACCGTTCAGATCCGCCAAGAAAACCGACAGGCGGATCTGAACGGTCCACCTGTGTGAAAGGGGCCTAAAGCCCTTTTTTTCATCCGTTAAAAAAAAAAACGGATCGGATGAAAAATGGATGACAACAAATGAAAACGGATGAAAAACTGATGAAAAACGGATGACAATGGATGAAAATGTTATGACAAAAGGATAAAAAATGGATGAAAACGGATAACAAAGGATGAAAAACGGATGAAAACAGATGACAAAGGATGAAAAATGGATGAAAAACGGATGACAACGGATGACAAAGGATGAAAAACGGATGAAGACAGATGACAAAGGATGAAAAACGGATGAAAAACGGATGTTGACTGAAAAACACTGACAAAAAAATGTGACTGAGCTGATGAAATGAACGGTCTGTATGTATGAATGGGGCCTCAGTCCCGGTTCACACATATGCGATGCGGTAACCCTGTGAATCCACTGCGGGTTCCCGCATTGCACTCAACTCGCAGGCAGTTCACACTGCCATATGCAAATCGCTGGGGGTGTCAATATGAAGTTAACAACACCCCCCCAGATCAGTTTGCATATAGCAGTGTGAACTGTCAGTTTGGACATGAATCGGATTGCATAGGTGTGAACACCCATGCGATCCGATTCTGATGCTGACCCAAAAAAGTGTCCTGTGCGACTTTGGTCCGAATGCGATGCAAATTCAGCCTTACAATCTGTATGGCTGAAATCGCATCGCACAGACATCACATGCGATTCGGAGCAAGTTGCACCCATGCAAAGTTGCATCAAAGTTGCGTCAAAGTCGGTGCAACTTTGGAGTGGTAGAGGTGTGAACGGGACCTTACAGCACCATGCTGGTGGTTTTCATTTCCGATATGCATTGAGTTCTATTGTCTTAGCATTGGTCATCAGCCTGGTATGTACAGTATGGGCCCTCGTCCCGTCCTACTAACTCCAACAATTCACCTACGTGGGTTATTAACCAATCCCGGGCCAGAACACGACTTCCACCTTGTAATGTTCAAATTGTTTTTGCACAGGACGGTGGAAACTGGCCTCAGCTATGCAGAAATTAATCAATTGCAGGAAAAGGGCTTTTCCCAAAAACGCGAGCCAGAACTCGTCCGAGAGCGATGGAAAAGGTTCTGAGAATGCAATAATAAGCCTTTATTTCTCGGCCTGACATGTTATGTATGCTGTAATTGCTTCATAAAGTCTTTTTTTTTTTTTTTCGGGTAATAAAGATTACAAAACGTAAAGATCGCAGCTCGCCGGGTCCCCACCGTCTGCTTTCAATCGTCAGGCCAGCATGGCGGCTCTCATGCCTGGTACGGAGCCATCTGCTTCCCCGACGAGGAACTCTTCTATTTGTTATTATTTCATGATTTTATTAAACAATGGCGCAGAGCAATGACATTTCTGAGGCCGGGGAAGATGAAACGGAGTCTATTCAAACAATCTCAATCATTGGACTTCCTGGTGTCGGGGATGACTTGGAAAAGGGTTGGGTGGAGACCCAGACGTATTTAATTGTCTTTACGGGGCCAAAAAAAGAAAAGGTTTTGTTCCATTGTGGAAAAAGTTCAGCTGAATAATGAAGTACAGGTGTATTCTCAGCTCTGTTTAAAACACAAACTGGATTTCAAACATAATTACATGCAGAAATGACATGAATCTGCGTTGTCTCTTTTTTCTGTGTTTATTTTTTTAGGATTTGTCATTCGTATCGAACGGCTGACAAGCAAACGCAGCGCTCAGGGCCCATTCACACCTCAGCGTTTTATAACTTGAAGCTCGAAGCTCCAAAATGCTGGAGGAGGGAAAAATCAATGATTCTCTAGAGCAGGGATTCCCAAACTACGGCCCTGCAGTTGTTCAGGAACTACAATTCCCATCATGCCTAGTCATGTATGTGAATGTCAGAGTTTTACAATGCCTCATGGGATGTGTAGTTCTGCAACAGCTGCAGGGCCATAGTTTGGGAATCCCTGCTCTAGAGAGTCCAAGTCCAAGTCGCCTGAAGCCAAACGCCTGAAGCTCAAAAACAAAGGGCGATTGGACTTTTCAAGGCCATAAGTAAGAAGAAGGTGCTTGGTATGTATATTGCCTACCAGCAGTTGTGACTGGTGCGTTGGGGGCGCAGGAGTTTAATGTTTTTTTTTTCTTCTGAAGCACGTGTTTAGAGCCAAAGTCTCTAATAGGCTTCAGAAAAGGGTGGACCCGGGGCGCCGAGCAGTGCGCCCCGAGCCCACCCATTGTGTGACAATAGCGAATGAATATTTGCTATTGTCACACGGATCCTCCTCCTGGCCAATCAGGAAGCGGGTCCGAGACCCATTTCCTGATTGGCCAAAAGGAGAACTTTTGCGATTGGCCAAGGAGGAGGAGGGAGATGCAGAGGACTGAGGAGAAGGCGACGCTGCATCAGGTAAGTGCACTGGTCTCTTTGCACGCTGTGCTAACTCTGCATTGAATGGGGGCACGCTTTGCTAACTCTGCATTGAATGGGGGCACGCTGTGCTAAATCTGCTTTGAATGGGGGCACGCAGTGCTAACAATGCATTGAATGGGGGCACGCTGTGCAAACTCTGCATTGAATGGGGGCACGCTGTGGTAACTCTGCATTGAATGGGGGCACGCTGTGGTAACTCTGCATTGTATGGGGGCACGCTGTGGTAACTCTGCATTGAATGGGGGCACACTATTCTTTGATTACTGAAGGCCCCTTTCACACTTTTGTGACCTCAAAGTCATGCAATTTTTTGCCGCATTTTTTGCCACAGAGCAATGCCTATTAGATTTTTCTGTTTGCGCCCCCCCCCCCCCCAAGAAATTTTGAGCACCAGCCGCCACTGCCTACCAGCATTTGCAGAGGAAGCTTGATCGTCTTGTCTCGTATGGAGGAAATCCAGGGGAGATCTCTGAGGTGAAGCTTCTTCTTAGGAAGTGACCGGCATGCCTGCTTGGTTCTGGAGAGAGATTACGGGAAATATCACTTGCCTGATCCTTACCAGAACTGTAAGCAAGGCATAGCAGGTAAGATGGTCATAAGCCTGAGGGATAGAACCTGTTCCCTGGTGAAGTCCAGATCAGGGATCCTCCTGGAGATCTTCAGGTCATATTATACAGACCTTCTGGGAAAAAAGGACCTTAATCGGGACAGGATGGAAAGCTTTCTGGATTCTACTCCAGGATTGGGAAATGATACATTGCCTTTGATGGATTTGACAGAACCAATTTCAGCGGATGAGGTAGTTCATGCTATAGAGAAGCTGGCTACCAAAAAATCGCCTGGGCCAGATGGGTTGACAGCTGAATTCTATAAGTGTTTTAAGTCCATTCTGGCTCCCCTTTTAGCGGAGGTTTATAACAGCTGTTTAGAAGAGGGTTCTCTCCCTCCCTCCATGAGGCAATCCGCTGTGATTCTTCTGTCAAAAGGTAAAGATCCCTCACTAATTGAGAACTGGCGCCCCATCAGTCTTCTCAATGTTGATAGAAAGATCTTGGCGAAGATTCTTTTTTGGCGCTTGTCGTCAGTAGCAGGGGATTTGTTGTCCAATCATCAGCACTGCTCGGTCCAGGCAGAAGTACCTTTTCAGCAGTTTTAGCTGTCCGGGAGGCTTTGGAGCGATGCAGGACTGCTGGGTGGAGAAAGTACTTGAGCCCCCTGCTATGTGCATTCACAATTGACCCCTTCGTAAGAAGGTTAGAGGGGGGATCATTGTGCGGGGTGCCTTTGGCCATTGCTGCTGTGCCGCCTTTAAAGGTCGTGGCCTATGCCAATGATGTGTCTGTTATTGTCTCCAGGATGGAGGAGGCGCAGGAGGTGGTCTCTGTGATAGAGCAGTACACGGTGGCTTCTGGCTCAACCATGAAAAGAGTGAATTTTTCTGGATGGGCGAGGACAGTGAAAGCTTTGAAATACTGGATGCCTTCCCAGAGCCCCAGCAGGAAATTAAAGTGTTGGGCATCAATTTTGGTCCTGGTGACTATGGTCATCGAAAATTGGGAAAGCAGGTTGATGGATGCCAATGCCAAAGTAGCAAGCTGGAAGAAATGTAAACTTTCCTTTGAGGAGAGGGTTGACTTGATCAAAACTTACCTGATCTTTACCTGATCTTGATCTTTTTATATGTCAGCTTTGTCTGTATCTTGCCGGAATCTCTCTATGCAAGGGTATACAGCTGCTTTTTCCAACTGTTATGGGAAAATAGGCTGAACCTGATCAAACGCAATGTAACTTACCTGTCCAGGCATGAGGGTGGTCTAGGAATGGTCAACCCTATAGTTTTCTTTTCTCTGCTCTTTTTAAAGTATAATCTTGGTAATATGTTAGCAGAGACCCCGCCGGTATGTGTGGGTATTTTTCAATCTTGGTTTAGACCATTTCTACGATGTTGGGAAGATGGCGGGCCAGTGTAGCCCAGTGCCTGAAAATACTTTGGCAGTGGCAGGTGACAGTGGAGGATATCAAGTCCCTCCCCAGAAAGCTTCTGGAGAAGAGGATTTTGGGCTCTGCTTTCAGTGTGTCACTGTCCTTAAGGGATTGCCCAGGTTCCGTAATGAGGGAGGGATTGCGTTTAATCAATTTGGGAAGAATCCCTTTGAAGTTTAGGGATCAAGCCTGGCTCGCTTTCCATGGAAGGCTCTATGTGAGAGGGAACCTGAAGCATCACCCTGTGGATGATCAGGATTGTCCTAGAGCAGAGTGTGTTGGTAAAGTGGAGTCTATGGACCACTTTTCCCTTTTCGTGTAAATATGTATATATTTATTTATGTATATTGACTTTATGCTTATTGATTGCAAGACTTTTATTAAAAAATTGGGAAGAATGCTTCTTATATTGGTGGTCAGTGGGAAGAATGCTTCTTACATTGGAGGTCAGTGGGAAGAATACTCCTTACATTGGTGATCAGTGGGAAGAATACTCCTTACATTGGTGGTCAGTGGGAAGAATGCTCCTTACATTGGTGGTCAGTGGGAAGAATGCTCCTTACATTGGCGGTCAGTGGGAAGAATGTCCCTTACATTGGTGGTCAGTAGGAAGAATGCTCCTTACATTGGTGATCAGTGGGAAGAATGCCCCTTACATTGGATGTCAGTGGGAAGAATGCTCCTTACATTGGTGATCAGTGGGAAGAATGCTCCTTCAGGGCTTTCAGAGGGTGGAAAAAAAAACCCTGGGAGCTAATTATAAGCTGGAATATGTTTTAAATTTATTTGGTGTAGTTACATGAAATTTGATTCTAAAATTAGGCTTGTAGTAGGTGTACTATATTTGTAAAGTGATGAGAGGGGGGACCAAGGAGCACAAGCAGCCAATCTCAACCATAAGATTCCTCCAGAGGTTGGAAGGGGTTCCTTGAGACGTGGTTGATTGACCTTCCATTTGATGGTCCCTGATTGTTATGGGGACAATGCCACATGGCAGAGTCAGCGACAGGACACCAATGATCTTTTTATACCTGTCTGTTAGATCACATATGTCAAACACAAGGCTCCCGGAACTTACAGATCCCTGCACACACTCACGACAGAGTCAGACCTCCAGAATCTGAGAGAGAGAACGATCTCCCTGCAAGACGATGTAGGGCCGCCTACTCAGGACAGGCCAAGTAGGAGAGAGAGAAGGAAGCTTCGGGGAGTGAAGTTTGGGGTTGCACATAGTGTGCATAGCGCACCTCATAACCCTGCACTCTGTACACAGCACACCCCTTAACTTTGCACTCTGTGCGTAACACACTCCTGAACTCTACACTCTGTACATAACGGGCCCGTGAACTCTGCACTCTGTTCATAACACACCCCTAAACTCTACATTATGTACATAGCGCACTCCTGAAATCTACACTGTACATAGCACACCCCTGAAATCTACACTCTGTACATAGTACACAGTATACCACTGAACTCTGCACACTGTACACAGCACACCCCTAAACTCTGCACTCTGTACGTAGCGGACCCCAGATACAATCGGCCATTTGAAGGTAACCATACTGCTGATGCAGTCCACAATGAAATTGAGATTGGTACCCCTATGTTAGACCCTATTTAGATATATGGTTGTGTTTATTGCTCCTCTATGGGGCGATCTACAGTTGCCACGACAGGTGACATAATATGCCTGCTGACCATATTAACGTGTGGCTCTGAGGTCAGGGAGGTGGTAAAACCGAAGCTAAAACGCCTGTTTTTATCTCCCCATTGACCGCCCGTGTATAGGAAGCCTAGCAATGGTTTTCTGCCCGCCAACTCGAGTCAAGTGACATTATTGCCAATGACCCCCAATGAATGGCTTTTAGTAGGGGTTCTCAGACAGGTTGCTTTGCTACATCTGATTCTGACCAGAGTATTTAGCTGTCCTCCTGAAGTTGACTTCTACTCTCTGCATATTGCACTAACGATCTGCATTTTTTTTCGGAAAGACAAACTAACCTTGATCAGCAGCCAGCCGCAGAGTCTGGGACAAGACAGGAGGATTAGTGCCGGAAAATGTGTAAAATGTGTAAACGGCCTGGTGTAATCAGGAGAGACAATGGGCATGAATGGAAAATCGCTGCGGCGTTCTCAGTAATCCCCAGCAGTGACCGCACAAGTGAGGAACGCGAGAAACGAGGAGTGAGTCAACTCAGGATGACCAGAGACCAGAGAATATTAAGGTCAACACTTCAAAGGAGTCTGGGAATGCATGCAGCAAACAACATGGCAGACTCTAATCAGACAGATTTTCTCTCCGCCACAGCCAATTAGATACACTGGAGTGTCTGCACATGTGTGAACGGCTGGCTGGGGAGCCCCGATCTGTTTTGTACGCTCTGGGGCTAATTTACTTCCAATCCATAAAGACAAAACAACACGTAGGGGATATGGTGTGGTGAACCCTTGACTTCAACACTATTAAGTTCAGAATCGGCTTCACAGAACACATCTACATGTCATCACATCTTCCATCACAAAAAAAGGAGTTACTCCTTAATTTAAAACAAAAAATATGCAACTCATTCTTTTTATATAGTAAAAAACGATGGTATATAACACAGTGAAGGCCTAAATACAAAGCCATTCATCCAAGTATCCATCCATAGCTGCTAGTTTATAGACCAGATACATCCAATATATAGAGTCCTTTATCCAACTGTACCATCCAGAGCCTCTGGTTTATAGACTGGATAAGTCCTCAATATAGAACCATTTATCCAACTGTTTATCCCAAGGCTCTGGTTTTAGACCGTATGAATCCTAAATATAGAGCCATTTATCCAAACGTCCTACCAGAGCCTCTGGTTTATAGAACGGATACATCCTAAATATAGAGCCATTAGTTCAACTGTCCATCCAGAGCCTCTGGTTTAGAGACCAAATACATCCTAAATATAGAGCTATTTATCCAACTGTCCATCCATAGCTGCTAGTTTATAGACCAGATAAACAAGCAAAAAATTGGGGGAGCAAACCCTGAACATGTACAGTATATTTAAAGCCGGTGCAGCTATGGACCAATGTATATTAAAAAAGAATAGCGCACACATGCAAAATAAATGACTATCAAATATGGAGACAATCCATAAATAAAAATGAGGATTTGGTCCCACCATATGGCCATATCGTGCTCAAGCCCACCACTGCGTCAAAGTACCCCATTATCAGTGGGTCCTACACTATCCATAAAAAAGGTGTGAATCCAGCCTCTCTAACCCTTGGAGACAACACTCCTTGATGGTGGACTCTGATAGAGTACAGGTGTGTGTGGGGGGGGTGCTCAACCCCAGAAGTCTGGTCAGACCGAATACATAATAAAAAAGCAAAAAATTGGGGGAGCAAACCCTGAACATGTATAATTAAAGCCGGTGCAGCTATGGACCAAGCGACATGTATATTAAAAAAGAATAGCGCACACATGCAAAATAAATGACTATCAAATATGGAGACAATCCATAAATAAAAATGGGGATTTAGTCCCACCATATGGCCATAAAGTATATCATAGACCAGATACATCTGATATATTGAGCCATTTGTTCAACTGTCCATCCAAAGCCTCTGGTTTATAGACCGGATACATCCGAAATATAGAGCCATTTATCCAACTGTCCACCCATAGCTGCTAATTTATAGACCAGATACATCTGATATATTGAGCCATTTATCCAACTGTCCATCCAAAATCCCTGGTTTATAGACCAGATAAATCCTAAATATAGAGCCATTTATCCAACTGTCCATCCAGAGTCTCTAGTTTATAGAGTGGATACATCCTAAATATAGAGCCATTTGTTCAACTGTCCAGACATAGCTGCTAGTTTATGGACCAGATACATCTGATATATTGAGCCATTTATTCAACTGTCCATCCAAAATCCCTGGTTTATAGACCAGTTATATCCTAAATATAGAGCCGTTTATCCAACTGTCCATCCAGAGCTGCAGGTTTATAGACCAGATACATCCTAAGTATAGAACCATTTATCCAACTGTCTTTCCAGCGCCTGTGGTTTATAAATGAGATACCTAAATATAGAGTTTTATGTCCAACTGTCCATCCAGAGCCTTTGATTTACAGGCTAGATACATCCTAAATATAAAACCATTTATCCAACTGTACATCCAGAGATTCTGGTTTATAGACCATATTCATCCTAAATATAGAGCCATTTACCCAACTGTCTATCCAGAGCCTCAACAAAATAGGTACAAGGTGCTTTGCCAAGGCAGGCAATACCCCCCGTGTTAAGAGTGACATAGGGTATAGTTTAGGAAGGAGGAAGGAGTCCTTTTCTGGACTGTCAAGCTGCATGCTCAGACAGGGGTCTAGTATGAATTATGGGGACAATTCATACCCCGCCCCTTTTCCTGGCCATGTTAGTGAAAATAACCAATGACATCCTTAATAACCATTGACAGTAGGACCAGTGGTGTATTTAGGTTTTGTGCTGCCCTAGGCCTGACTAAACGTGTGCACCCCCTAATTTAAATATGACCCACCCCTTCCTGTAAAGGCCACACCCTTTCCTGTTTATGACCCACCCTGTCATCTGTAAACCACAGACCATAACCACCGTCTATCATTGCCCATCAGCATAGCTTCATCAGTTTCCATACGTTCAGCCTCATCAGTGCCGCCTGTTTACTGCCCGTTAGTGCAGCATATCAGTGTGGCCCCATCAGTGGCCACCAGTGCAGCCTTATCAGTGCCCATTAGTACAGCCTTATGTCACAGGTTTAGTAAGATTACCCTTTTAAGATATTTGGACTTGTGTTTGCTGCCACTAATTGTAATTATATGATTATTTCACTTATTTGTATAATAAATAGGAAGTCCATAGTCATTATGCAAAGACAGTGAAATATTTTTTTTGCTGCCCCCCTGCAAAGTGCCGCCCTAGGCCTGGGCCTTGTTGGCCTAGGCCAGGATACAGCACTGAGTAGGACACTGTCATGTATACCAGTCAATGTTTGGGCGTTTATCCAAATTCCCAAACAGTCAGGGTAAAATCCGAACATGTGTTCAGACTGAACTTTAGGCTCATCTCTAGTTAGGACATAGCAGAGACAGGTCTTGTCTCTGCTGTAACATTGTTTAGGCATGGTGCCACCATTAAAATAATAAGCAAAAAACAGTGCTTACACCAAAGTACAATATACTGTACATATACAATTGTGAAATAAAGCCCAATAAAAGTATTTTTTCAAAAATAAAATCGTGAAGTGCATTTCTTAAACACCACATGTTCCAAATAAACAAGACTTGTGCTCAAATCCACCGCAACCACAGATAGCACTCAAAACTCACCAGATACAGTGGACTGCTTGCTCTCACAAGACAGTCAAAGAGCGCTTAAAGGTAAACCAATGTATCACCAGAACGTTTACTGGAAACCAATGACACCATACCCCTCTTCACAAGAACATTGCACCATCGAGTCACTGGAAGTGAACCTAGAGACCTTTGTGCCCCTTGTGGAGTATAGTAACTATTGTCTTTACCTTCAGTTCCTCAACACCGATAATGGTCCTCTCAGGTGCACCAAAATATTATGCAGGAATTTGATCTGATCTTCCAGATCTCGGGAATACAACTTAGGGAATTCGATTTTTTTCGGCTGGGCCTGTATAGATTAATGTTCAGAAGGTGAGGAATTCCACTTGTTTTTTTCTTATCAACAACAGGTTCTCTGTAGTTAACGCTTGGTTACCTTCACCCAAGATGACATAGTAAACCACCCGAGGAGACTTCCTATTCTACCGCACCGACAAACACAATGAGCCGGACACACCCACAATGGTGCCACCATTACCCTACTCTATATTACTCTACATGGTAGCCTTTTTTTTTTTTTAAATTCTTCAGTAAAGACAAACACCTTGCTAATGAGCCTGGTGTGGACTTCATTTATTCTGTTCCAACAGGGGACCGCTCTCGAACATGGTTTTTGATAGTCGTGTGAGCAGTTGGTTTGGATTGGAGAACGCTGGGTTTAGGTCAGGCAAGGCTGGGTTGCTCACAAGGTGTCTCACAGGGGAGATGTTCAGAGGAATCCGCCCCTTATTTGGTAAGAACCCTGGTGAGGGCCATGCAAAGGAACTGCGGCATGCCCTGGAGATTGCCTGAGTCGGAAAAGGAGTTGATAAACACAACATGTGGTCCCTTTACGTCACACAAAAGAAAGCCTAATACTTCCTTTAAAAACCGGACCCCCTGCTTGATCCTGGTGGGTGACAGGAGGTCTTCCATAGAGCAGGGAATCATATGTTCTCTTTGGTCATAAGCTTCCTTTTTTTAGGGAAAGGAACTGTAAAATGAACCTTGAACTCCAGAACCCTAGTAAACACCATGCAAAGGAACTGTGGCATGCCCTGGAGATTGTCTGAGTTGGAAAAGGAATTGATATACGCTAGAGATCGACCGATTATCGGCAAAGCCGATATATTGAGGGCCGATATGGACTTTCCCCGATATATCGGAATCGGCTTTATATTTACCGATATTGCCGATATTTCAGGGAAAGTAATTGTACTGGGGTGATGCCTGCAGCTAGAGGCATCACCCCGTTATCGGTGTCCATAGCCGACGGCCGGCTGTCTTGTAATTACAACCGATGCGGTTGAGAAGCCGCTCGGCTGTCATTCCAAGGAGCGGGAGGGGACGTCCACCCCTCCCGCCGCCTTCCGCTGCTCGCCCGGGCCTTCCGTCCCACCGGGAGACCCGGGAATCCTACCTTCTCCGCCGCCGTCTGACTCCATTTCTTTTAATTCCGCGTAGCCGCATGACATGACATCACTTCCGGGTACTGGCGGCGCCGAATTTAAAAAACTTACAGCATTCAAAACAGCCAAACTTGGCATTTTGAATGCTTAAGTGCAGAGAAGGGGTTTGGGGACTTTTAGACCCACAAATCCCTCCACCACAGTACCTGTAGACATTAAAAAAAAAAAAAAAGATGTCCAAAAATATTGGCAGATATCGGCCGATACCGATACCCGATGACCAAGATATATCAGTATCAGCGGTAAAAAAACGATACCAGTCGATCACTAAAATATGCAACATGTGGTCCCTTCACAATACATACCTAATAAGGAAGCAGGGAATCAGATGTTCTCATTGGTCATAAGCTTCATTTTACAGAGGACGGAACTGTCCTATTCAGCTTAACAAACTGTTAAATGTTCCTTTGGGCTTCTTTTTATCAGTTTGTGGGTTGGGGTTCAGTGTGGTGTGGAGACAATAATTTACACAGACAGATGCAATAAAACTTGTATTGAAAACATCCAGCAACAGTTCAGAACAAATCCAGAGGAAGGTCACCCAGCCAGGCACACTCACAGTTCAGCAGCGGGACAGGAGCTGATTCCAGTTGGAATGACAGCGTCTGTTGAGTGGGGACAGAATACCGCCCGGCCAACAGGTCCCAATCGGGAGATTTTTCAGAAGAGATGCAACCCTATGCTTACCCTCCTCATTAGGAACCTCTCCCTAGCGCTGTTATGGTCCCTCACAGGTGGGGTATCTATCTCTACTATACCCTCTCGCAAAAAAGTGCGCAAAGCCTAGTGAACCAGGGCCTTTTATAGGCTATGCCTGACCCAAGATGGCTGCTCAAGTCACATGGGGTGTCAGCATCCAACAGGATAACTTCCCCAGTGACCCAGGAAACCATAGAGGAACCTTGACTTCCTGACTTCCTCTTGAGCTGCAGTGCCACTGTAGAAGAAAGCCACCTGCAGGTAGAGAAAGTAGGCTGGAAAAAGAAACACATAATATGGAGAGGCTGCACACCCCAATGTAACTGAGAAAAGAGAAAGGTGGGGCCCCCAGGGGTTTTTAGCAGCAAACATTGGTGAGACTATAAGTATATAAAAAATTAATCTTTATTGAAAAATTGTTAATAAAATTGATTTAAAATTCAGAAGCATAAGCTAGGAGCTCTGGTTACGGAAAAGCGTATCAATTGTCACACATTGCTAAAAAGCAAGGATCAAAATCACAGATTATCACACCGACGCGTTTCGACCTGTACAGTAAGGTCTTCTTCAGGGATATGTGATGTCCTATCGGTGATAGATGGCTAATAACCAGAGAACATTTCCATGGCTAAAGAATGAATTGAAAAAGTAGAAAGTAGACTGTACCTGTCTACAAGTTCATTAATACGCCAGGTAAAATATTCACCTGGCTAAGCAAAAAATCTGCTCTACTCCACCAGATTTTCCATTCTACCATAAATCCTTATTCAGCTATTGTGCTCCTGCCTTGTCGCCCTGTCACATGGACTTCAGATGGATAATACAAGTAGCTGTTTCAACTCACATTACACCGGCATGGTCCAATGTTGTCACCATCAGAAAACCCACCCTGAGAAATGGATCCATGAATGGAGTGTGAGGCTATTGGATGATGGAGGATGAATATAAGATATATTTTTTTTTTTTTAATTTGCCAATTTGGCAATTGTTCATGACATACAATATGTTTCCAAAAGTATTGGGACACCTGCCTTTACACGCAAATGAACTTTAAGGGCATCCCAGTCTTAGTTTGTAGGGTTCAATATCAGTGGCGGCTGGTGCATTGGGGGCGCAGGGGCACTGCCCCCCTATCCATGCATCCGGCCCCCTAATCTACATGCGGGGTGCCGGACGCATGGACTTCAATGGGGCTTTTTTTTTTTTTTAGCCATGTGATTAGAGCCAGAGGTTCTAATAGGCTAAAAAAAAGGGTGGGCTCGGGACGCACCCAGTTGTGCGACAATTGCGAATGAAAAGTCACATGGATCCTCCTCCTGGCCAATCAGGAAGCGGGTCTTGAGACCCGTTTCCCGATTGGCCGAAAGGAGAAGCCATGCCATTGGTCATGGAGGAGGAGGAGGGAGAAGATGCAGAAGACAGGAGGAAGAAGCCGAAGCCGCCGCCTGCTGCGGCAGATATCCAGGCGGGGGGGGGGGGGTCCTGTCCTCTTTCCTGTCCTCTGTACTGTCCTGTCCCCTGTCCTGCTGTGGTCCTGGGGGGGGGGGGGGGGGGGTATGGTGCGCGGCCTGGTGTGGTCCGGGGAGGGTATGGTGTGGTCCATCTGCCGCCCCCCCCCCCCCCCGGCCCATGGAGCACCACTGTTCCATATTGAGTTGGCCCACCCTTTGCAGCTATAACAGCTTCACCTCTTCTGGGAAGGCTGTCCACAAGGTTTAGGGGTGTGTCAATGGGAATGTTTGACCATTCTTCCAGAAGCGCATTTGTGAGGTCAGGCACTGATGTTGGACTAGAAGGCCTGGCTCTATTTTATCCCAAATGTGTTCTACGGGGGTTGAGGTCAGAGAAACAGGCCTTTTGTGTACATAGAAAAATTCTTAGATTTTTGAGTTCACCTCATGAAAAATGGGGGGCAAAAACAAAAGTATTGTGTTTATAATTTTGTTCAGTGTATATAAGAAGCCTACTGAACGGGGGGCCAACAGGAAGTGGGCATTCATCAAAATGCCTGAACAGCCATAGTTCACTCCCGAACCCAGGTTTGGACCAAACCGTTGGCTCATCCAGTAAGTATACTTCTGCATGTGCGCTTACTTTTTCCCTGTGGTTTCCTTTGTCTAAGACGTAGTGGAAAACCATTAAAAAAAAAAAAAATTGAAGTCAAGATATTTTTTTTCTCCTTATGTTTCAAATGTCACCTTTGAGCTCATCTGTACTTTTTCAAAGAACTGGAATATTGCGTGCGTGCAGCTTTACGACTCAGCATGAAGGGGTGAGGTCAGCCCCTTCTAGATCTGTGTTCCATGGAAGCAATATCGGGCATTGAGTTTCCACATGATCAAAATTCTTTTTCTTTTTATGGTGTACTGAAAGTGTCAAATGCCCATAAAGAATATACTCACGCATTGAAAGCAAGCATCTTCTGTCAATTAATCCAGCTTTATTGAGTGTTAAAAGGCTACATTTTCTCCATTCCAAGATCCACACTGACAGATCCAGCTTCGAAAAGGCCTTGGCAATTCAGACCATATGGCAGCCAAGGAGGTGACTTCCTTTTGTCTCATTATCTTCAAGGGATGCATACTTCTGAAACACATAAATAATTTCACTGCAGTCTTTATAGGTTCGTGCATGCAAATCAGAACCATCAAAGGGATTCGGTTTCTGTAAATGGTGCAGCTTTCCAAAGAACATTTTCCTATAAAAAAAATGTGTTGAAATGTAAAATTGTTTAAGTGATTAAATGTGTCACCATATTACCCAATAAAGTAATGATGATCTTGGCTGACGAGACATCAAAATTATACTGCCTCTTTATTAGGTACACCTGTTCAATTGCTTGGTAACACAAATTGCTAATCAGCCAATCAGCAACTCAATGCATTTAGACATCTGGACGTGGTGAAGACAACTTGCTGAATTTCAAACCGAGCATCAGAATGGGGTAGAAAGAAGATTGAAGTGACTTTGAATGTGACATGGTTGTTGGTACCAGACGGGTTGGTCTGAGTAATTCAAAAACTGCTGATCTATGACATGTCACTATGTAATATTTGATGTTCCAGTTGATATTGGTTTATGTGTACTGATTGTTTTATTTTCTCCTTGTGTAAAATCCAATAAAAATTATTGAAAGAAAAAAAAAAAAAACTGCTGATCTACAGGGATTTCAATGCACAATCATCTCTCTGGTGTACAGAGAATGGTCAGAAAAAGAGAAACTATCCAGTGAGCAGCAGTTGTGTGGAGGAAAATGCCTTGCTGATGTCAGAGGTCAGAGGAGAATGGGCAGACTGGTTCCAGATGATAGAAAGGCAACAGTAACTCAAATAACCACTCGTTACACCCAAGGTATGCAGGATACCATCTCTGAATGCACAACACATTGAGCCTTGAAGCAGATGGGCTATAGCAGCAGAAGACCACACTTGGTGCCACTCCTGTCAGCTAAGAACAGGAAACGAATGCCTCGTACACACGCAACGATTATCGGCCGACCGATCGTCCGACTTTTGTCCAGAGTGTTGTTTTGTTGGTTGGAATGTGCCTAGATTGCACACGAATTTTCTCGGCCAACAAAAATCTACTTCAGAAGTGATGTCATGTGATGATTTACTTTCCGTGTGTTTTTTCTTCTCTGCCGAAATCTGTACTGACTGACGGAAAATTGGCCGTTGTGTTGACGGCCAACAAAAATTTGATAGCCTGCACACCAGATTTTTTTTTGGTCAAAAAGTCGGAGTCGGTTGTTGGAAGCATCATACTAACAAGCCGAAAATCGGCCAATCGGACGTTGGCCGAAAATTCACGGCCAACTACGGGGCTTAAGGCTACAATTCGCACAGCTCACCAAAATTGGACAATAGAAGATTGGAAAAACGTTGCCTGGTTTGCTAAATCTCAATTTCAGATGTGACATTCAGATGGTAAGGTCAGAATTTGGCGTAAACAACATGAAAGGATGGGTCCATCCTGCCTTGTATCACCGGTTCAGGCTGGTATGGGGGGTATTTTCTTGGCACATTTTGGGCCCCTTAATACCAATTGAGCATCGTTTAAACCCCATGGCCTACCTGAGTATTGTTGCTGACCATGTCCATCTCTTCATGACTACAGTGTCCCCATCTTCTGATGGCTCCTTCCAGCAGGATAATGCACCATGTCTGTAAATAGAAGGCTTTAAATGAACCAAGCAGCTTATAATACAAGAAATGGTTAAGTGACACGACTTCGGGCGAGTTATGCCGTCGCCCGTGCACCGCGACTTCGGCGCGGCTTGCAACGACTTCACATAATGGAAGTCAATGCAAGTCGCTCCAAGGTCGCCCCGAAGTAGTGCAGGAACCTTTTTCTAAGTCGGAGCGACTTGCTCCTATTAAAATGGTTTCAATTGCACAGCACGGTCCGCTACTTGTCAGGCGACCAAGTCGCCTGACATGTCGGAACAGTGTGAACCGGCACTTATTGTAGTTATTTTCATGAAAAGAAAAATATCTGTGTGAATCTCTAAACCTTCCAGAAACAAGTAACAATACAATAGACTCTAGACAAATTTAAAAACAATCCCGGATGGGTGAATGATGGTGGGAGCATTCATAAATAGATTCTGCAGTAATGAAGTAAAGCTGAGAGGGGATAACAATTCTATATTCAAGGGAAATGAATCTGCATACAGCAATTGAATGTATCACCTCGGAGACAAGAGTGTGGTGAAGGTCTGATCAATTTAGAAAAGTCAGCGGTAGCTGTTTTAAACTGTGGATGGAATTACTACTGAATAAAATATATATGCAAGCCGCATAGAAGGAGCAATTGAGGAAGCTGGTGGATAGTGCATAAGAAAATGGAAGCAATATAGGAGCAATACACAGGAAGAAGTCCGCTGATTGGCGGACAAAGCTCCAATCATCTCACCACTGGTTTCTTCACCCTGACAATGAGGTCACTGTACTCCAATGGCCTCCACACTCACCACATCTCATCCAATAGAGCACCTTTGGGCAGGCAGCCCGTCCATTGGGGGCGCAGGGGCGGCCCGACCATTGGGGGCGCAGGTGCATCGCCCCCCCTATCCATGCGTCCGGCCCCCTAATCTACATGCAGGGCGCTGGGCGCATGATTCCAATGTTTTCTTTCTTTTTTAAGCACGTGATTAGAGCCAGAGGCTCTAATAGGCTTCAAAAAAGGGTGGGCTCGGGGCGCAGAGCACTGCGCCCTGAGCCCACCCAGTTGTGTGACCATAGCGAATGAGTATTTTCACACGGATTCTTCTCCTGACCAATCAGGAAGCAGGTCTTGAGATCGGTTTCCTGTTTGGCCGAAAGGAGAAGCCATGCCATTGGCCGAGGAGGAGGAGGGAGGAGATGCAGGAGATCGATGGGGAAGCCGCTGCTGCTGCTGACTGCCCTCCACATGTGCAGGGTGAGAGGGTGAGTGAGCCAGCGACTGGGGGGGGGGGGTATGGTGTGTGGCCTGGTGTGGTCCGGGGGGGTATGGTATGGTCTGTCTAAAACCCCCCCGGCCCATGGAGCACGAGCCGCCACTGCTTTTGGGATGTGGTGGAACGGAAGTTTCGCATCATGGATGTGCAGCCGACAAATCTGCAACAACTGTGTGATGCTATCATGTCACTATGGAGCAAAATCTCTCAGGAATGTTTTCAACACCTTTTATCTATGCCACAAAGAATTAAGGCAGTTCTTGGGGCAAAAGGGTGTGCAACCTGGTATTAGCAAAGTGTACCTAATAAAGTGGCTGATGAGTGTAAATAGAAAAGCAAGGTAAGTAAAGGTTGGGGGGGGGGGGGTAAAGACAGGTGCTGTCTACTTTCTTCACTGTAGGTGGTGCTCTTCCACAGCAGCACTGCAGTTGAAGAAGAAGTCTAGAGGAACATGGTTTCTCTATGGTTTCCTGGGTCACTAGGGAAGGTATCCAATTGGATGCTGCAGCCCCTTGTGATTCCAGAAGCCATCTTGGGTCAGGCAGAGCCTATTTAAGGCCCTGGCTCCTAGGCTTGGCATGCATTTTGTGGGTGAGAATAGTGGGACAGGTACCCTGACTGTTAGGGACAGAACTAGCATCAGGGAAAGGAAGGGAAGTATAGGGTCGCAATTTCTCTGCACATCTTCCTGCTTGGGCGTGAAAACGCCAGGTTTCACTCTGCCCCTTCTAACAGACGCTGTCAGTTCAGCTGACAATTGGACCTGTGAGTGTTTCTGGTTGGGTTGCCTTCCCACTAGGTTTATTGTGAATTGTCATTGCATCATTTCAATATAAATTCTTTCATTGCACTTGGACTATGTCTGTTACTGTTGCCGAACCGTGCTGCACCCCTCCTACAGGGGGGTAATAGGTTACCGTTACAAAAAATGCAATGTCGCCAGCCAGCTTGAGGTGTCTCTTTCTCAAGGCAGCATGATGACAGTATAGTGACTTTGTTGCCTTGAGAAAGAGGCCTTGCCTGTAGGCAGGGCCTTGACTGGCTACCAGCAATGGTCATGCTGGCCAAGGGCCCCTCTCACTTTCCTCTTGCAACAGGAAAACGATGGGACACCATACACCTATAATATGGAGAAACTCCACCATCTTAGTTACTCTCATGCTCCCAGCCAGAGGTCCAACTCCAGAAAGAAAGAAATGTGCACTCAATCAACCTTTTCATCCTTTTACCGTTACTGGAATATATTGTACAGTTCTTTCCATACATAAGTATGCTTCCACCCTCTTCTATCCGATAAGAGTATACAGAACTGAACAGTCTAAGTTCAAAGATAACATAGGCCTGTAGGCCGAAGCAATCTACTTTCTTCACTGTAGGTGGTGCTCTTCTACAGTGACACTGCAGTTGGAGAAGAAGTCAAGAGGAACATCTTTCCTCTATGGTTTCCTGGGACACTGGGGAGCAGCTATCCAATTGGATGCTGCTGCCCAAAGTGACTCCAGCAGACATCTTGGTTCTGGCAGAGCCTTTTTGAGCCCCTGGCTCCCAGGCTTGGCGTGCATTTTGCGAGTAAGTAGAGTAGGGGCAGGTTCCCCCTCTGGTAGGGACAGAACTAATGGCAGGGAAATGTTCCTGACAAGGAGGGAAAGTGTAGGGTTCGCAAATTCTCTTGACATCTTACCGATTGGGGTCGCATTCTGCCCCTCCCAACAGGCGCCGTCAGATCATCTAAATATTGCTCCTTATGTGCTGTTGGAACTGTGAGTGTTTCTGACTGGGCTACCGTACCACCGAGTCATTTGTCAACTGTCTTTGCATTATTTCAATACAAGTTCTTTCATCGGACTTGGACTATGTTATTGCCGCCGCACCACATTGCACCCCACCTTGATGTCGACCAGCACTTCCATATTCCTCAGATGTAGATTCTCTTAGATGGGCTGTTCTGAATTGACTTATACTGGGCTTACCTCTAAGGCAGTGGTCCTCAACTCCGGTCCTGGGGGTCCACTAACAGGCCAGGTTTGCAAGATAACTAAATTACATCACAGGTGATTTCATTTGCTGCTCAGTGATTGCAGTATTCTAGTCTGCATCTCCCCAAGGTAATACTTAAAATCGGGCCTGTTAGTGGGTCCCGAGGACCAGAGTTGAGGACCACTGCTCTAAGGCATACTCCACTCACCAAGAGGAGTGGTTTCCACAAAATACATACTAACCCTTGCTTACACACAAGGCCCAGGAACATCATTTTATCTTGCCTTATGTAACGCTTTCTTCACAATAAGTATGTAAAAGTAATTTATTTCTAGTGCTTGTGAGTTTGCATATTTGCATTTGGTTCTTGCATGGCAACATCTGTAGAAAGATGGAAGAAGCTTGTGGAAGAGAGGAAGCTAGGGACTCACATCCCTTTCTGGCCTCAACTGGGCTTGGCTGAAGCTACCCTGGTGGTCAGGAGTTGGGCCTGTTTAGCAGGAAGCCTTTGCAGGGGCCACCTGGACTTTGGGATTGGCCAGGGAGGGACTGAGTGAGTGTATCTCATTCTTCATGCCTCGGGCATTGACGGAAGTGGGGCAGTGGGGTGCGGTGCTCTACTTGCTCATGGCCAGGGAACAGCTTGGAGACAGTTCATGGGTGTTGGGGCCGTCTTACACTTCTAGCTTGGGTTGGGGACTGGCTGGGTGCATTGGCCTTTCCTTACGGAGCGGTGCTTGCATTCAACAGTTGGGACTTTTTGTTATTGAGTCAGTTGATCCATTGGTCCTACAAGAGGACAGCGTTGCGGCGTTGGTTCCTGGCGGCTGGAGACAATGTCATTGGGCTTGTGTTTGGGTTTTGCAGTTCTGGGCGTCCCATGCCTTCCCATCCCTGTCTATGTTCATCACCTAGTAGACCAAGAGAGCGGAGCAAAGAGCCCTGGATTGGTTCTTGAAGTCTGTGCTGTTGTGGGGTTCCTGTCACCTGTGTGAATAGGAGAGGACCCGAGAGTCCAGCTGCCTTTATGGTGGTAGCTCTTGCTTGAAACATTTATACACAGTCTGCTTTAGTGAAGCCACTTTATAGAGCACCACTCACCTCCCACTAGTCTCAAACTAGAGCAGTCCTGTCAAACAGGCCGGAAAAGAGGGGAGATCAGATCACACACACTACAAAGTTAGCCACAGAGGCGAAAAAAACACCCCCTCCTCCTTTCCTAGCAGTCTGGTTTAGTTATCTACACACAGGGGGGTTAGAAACAAGCATTAGCCACTATCAATATTGACCCAACACTCCTGGGAGCATACAGTTAAATTATGAGGATATTGTTGTTACATTAGAGAATGGCTCATGGAAGGCTATAGTGATGTCTGCAGATCCTGTCTCCAGTAATAAGTGATTTATTGATTATAAATTTCGGTTGTTCTGGCCAAACCTGACACCCGTGTTCCCTATTACACACATATGTTTGAGAGGGAAAACGCCTTCAAGAAAAGCCAATCTTTGCAGAGACCCATAGAGAAGGGTTTACAGGTAGAGGCGTTAGCAGAATGACGAGGAGATGTTACGGCAGCTCTGCTGGGAAACGCTCTGGACATCCAACCATCGAGTGTCCTAATGTACAATCCAGAACACAGCACAGTATCTTCTTACCCACAAAGTGAGTAAATACCTGGAGAACACACCTCATAAAATAATTTATTGCATGCTACAGTTACAAGGCAGTCTATAACATCGCTACATTGGAATTCCAGCCAAAAGCAGAATGCACAGTTGACCTACACATATGTGAGCTTTTTTATCTGCCAAAAGATTTGCAATTCTGTTCAGACACCCTCATGATTCACACATGCCCTGCCACACTGCATAACCAGGGAATTACACTGTTACGGTCTGTCTCAGATTAGTGGGTCACTAAATTGCTTTTTGGACTATCATCATCATCAGACTATAGAGGTCTTCCCTGTCCTCTCCTCCACCTGTAAGCTGTGACACTGGATTTTCCAATCTTCAGTGACTGAAACATGTTAGACTTGGGACACTGGAACAGGCTTGGATCTCTGAAGCCAACATGGTAAACTGGCACAGTCTTGGGACACTGGAGAAGACTTAGGACACTGAAGCCAAATTGGGTCACTGGAAGTGACTTGACACACTGGAGCTAAGGTGGGACACTGGAATCAACTTGAGACACTGGAGCAGACTTGGGATACTGGAGCAGAGTTGGGTCACTGAAACCAGCTTGGGACACTGGAGCAGACTCAGGTCGCTGAAGCAGACTTGAGACACTGGACCAAACTTAGGTCACTGAAGTTGACTTTGGACACTGGAACAGACTTGGGCTACTGGTGCAGACCAGGATCACTGTAACCAATTTGGGAAACGGAGTAGGCTTGGGACACTGGAACAGACTTGGGCTACTGGAGCAGACCCATGTCACTGAAACCAACTTGGGATACTGGAGCAGACTCGGGTCACTGAAACCAACTGGAGACACTGGAGCAGGCTTGGAACACTGGAGCACACTTGGGACACTGAAGCCAACCTGGGTCACTGCAGGTGACTTGAGACACTGGAGCTGACGTGGGACACTGGAATTGACTTGAGACACTGGAACAGGCTGGGACACTGGAACAGACTTGGGATCCTGGAGCAGACTCGGGTCACTGAAACCAACTTGGGACACTGGAGAAGACCTGTGATACTAGAACAGAATTAGAATACTGAAGCAGACTTGGAACACTGAAGTCTACTTAGGTCACTGGAGGTGGCTTAAGACACTGGAGCTGATTTGGAACACTGGAATTGACTTGAGACACTGGAACTGACTTGGACATTGGAAATTACGTGGGTCAATGAAGCAGACTTGGATTA
The DNA here is from genome assembly GCF_965119305.1 of Pelophylax lessonae. Taxonomy (NCBI): domain Eukaryota; kingdom Metazoa; phylum Chordata; class Amphibia; order Anura; family Ranidae; genus Pelophylax; species Pelophylax lessonae. The sequence goes on from NC_138772.1 coordinate 19,375,750, forward strand.
CTGGAGCTGACTTGAGACACTAGATCAGACTCAGGCCACTGAAGCCAACTTAGGAGACTGGAACAGACTTGGGCTACTGGAGCAGACTCTGGTCACTGAAATCAACTTGGGACACTTGAGCAGACTTGGGACACTGGAACAGACTTGAGATACTGGAGCAGACTCGGGTCACTGAAACCAACTTGGGACACTGGAGCAAACTTGGAACAATGGAGTAGACTTGAGACACTGTAACCAACTTGGGTCATTGGAGGTGACTTGAGACAATGGAGCTGACGTGAGACACCAGAAATCAACTTCAGACACTGGGGCAAACATGGGGCAGTGGAAAAGACTTGGAACGCTGAAACAGACTCGGGCTACTGGAGCAGAATCTGGTCACTGAAATCAACTTGGGACACTGGAGCAGACTTGGGACACTGGAATAGACTTGAGATACTGGAGCAGACTCGAGCCACTAAAACCAACTTTGAGCAGGCTTGGAACACTGGAGCACACTTGGGACACTGAAGCCAACTTGGGTCACTGCAGGTGACTTGAGACACTGGAGCTGACGTGGGACACTGAAATTGACTTAAGACACTGGAACAGGCTTGGGACACTGGAACAGACTTGGGATCCTGGAGCAGATTCGGTTCACTGAAACCAACTTGGGACACTGGAGAAGACTTGGGATACTAGAACAGAATTAGAATACTGAAGCAGACTTGGAACACTGGAGTCTACTTAGGTCACTGGAGGTGGCTTAAGACACTGGAGCTGATTTGGAACACTGGAATTGACTTGAGACACTGGAACTGACTTGGACATTGGAAATTACGTGGGTCAATGAAGCAGACTTGGATTACTGGAGCTGACTTGAGACACTAGATCAGACTCAGGCCACTGAAGCCAACTTAGGAGACTGGAACAGACTTGGGCTACTGGAGCAGACTCTGGTCACTGAAATCTACTTGGGACACTTGAGCAGACTTGGGACACTGGAACAGACTTGAGATACTGGAGCAGACTCGGGTCACTGAAACCAACTTGGGACACTGGAGCAAACTTGGAACAATGGAGTACACTTGAGACACTGGAGCCAACTTGGGTCATTGGAGGTGACTTGAGACAATGGAGCTGACGTGAGACACCAGAAATCAACTTCAGACACTGGGGCAAACATGGGGCAGTGGAAAAGACTTGGAACGCTGAAACAGACTCGGGCTACTGGAGCAGAATCTGGTCACTGAAATCAACTTGGGACACTGGAGCAGACTTGGGACACTGGAATAGACTTGAGATACTGGAGCAGACTCGAGCCACTAAAACCAACTTTAAGCAGGCTTAAGACACTGGAGCTGATTTGGAACACTGGAATTGACTTGAGACAACTGATTGGGACATTGGAAATGACTTGGGTCAATGAAGCAGGCTTGGATTAATGGAGCTGACTTGAGACACTAGATAAGACTCAGGTCACTGAAGCCAACTTAGGAGACTGGAACAGACTTGGGCTACTGGAGCAGACTCTCGTCACTGAAATCAACTTGCGACACTGGAGCAGACTCGGGTCACTGAAACCAACTTGGGACACTGGAGCAAACTTGTAACAATGGAGTAGACTTGAGACACTGGAGCCAACTTGGGTCATTGGAGGTGACTTGAGACATTGGAGCTGACGTGACACACAGAAATCAACTTCAGACACTGGAACAAACTTGAGGCAGTAGAAAAGACTTGGAAAACTGGAACAGGCTTGGGACAGTGGAGCAGACTTGGAACACTGGAGACAACTTGGGTCACAGGTGACTTGAGACACTGGAGCTGATTTGGGACACTGGAATTGACTTGAGACACTAAAACCGACTTAGGACACTGGACCAAACTAGTGACACTGTAGACGACTTTGGACACTGGAATGGACTTGGGACATTGAAACAGACTGGGGACACTAAAGCTGGCTTGGGACACTGGAGCAAACTTGGGTCAATGGAGCAGACTTGGGTTACTGGAACTGACTTGAGACATTGGAGCAGACTTGACATACAGATATAAGTCACTGGAGCCAACTTGGGACACTGGAACAGACATGGATCACTGGAGCCAACTTGAGACACTGGACCCGACTTGAGACAATGCAGCAGACTTGGAACACTGGAGCAGACAGAGGTCACTGGAGCCAACTGGGGACATTGGAACAGACAAGGGTCACTGTAGCCGACTTGAGACAGCATCCTAAATCAATACCTGTCTGTCTTCCTTCCTTGCTTTTACTTTTTTAATCTTTTCTCTGTTTCTTCCTACCTTCCTTTTTGTGTCCCTTCAATCCTTCCTTCCTCTTACTCCCCTTCCCTTTTTCTTTCTCACTCTTTCTCATTTACCCATCCTCATTAGGGATGCCAACCTCCCGAAGTGAAATTTACAGACATGACCACAAAATTACTCACAAAGCCAATTTTTTTACTGGCAGTTCAAAAAGTTTAAAGTACAATTTTCAATGCAAATATCAATATTTAAGTCACAAACATGTAGCGATTAGTAACTTGGTGATGAGGAGAGCCACGAGCCACCTGGAGGACCATGTCTGACTGCATGCACAGTTCCAAAGTCAGCCTGTGCCCATATTTTTTTACGGATAGCTGCTGTCAGTAACGGCCATTTATGGACAGTTTTTACATTTTTTTTTTTACAATTTTTACAAACTGTCAGTAAATGTATGGACAGTTGGCAACCCTGGCCCTCATTTCTCTTCTTTCCTTCTTTCCATTTTTCCTTTCCTTTTCTTCCTCTTTTTTTTCTCCTTCTCTTCCTCTTTCAATTTCTCTCTTTATTTCCTTTCCATGTTTCTTACATCAGGGGGTTACATCAGCTGGATACAGACCACCAAAGCTTTGCCCATCCCCATCTGCCCTCGTTGCTGACTGACATGGGGTGGGAGTGGTTTTTAAGCTTCATTAAATCCCATGTGTTGCACCCCCGGGTTGTACACTTAAGAATTTTGACCAGCGCAATGGCAGGAATCATATTTTATTTGGAAGCTTTCCACTACGCTCAGCAAAACTGTCATGCTTAAAGTGGATCTAAACCGAGGAACAAAAAAATGTAATATATTGCAGCTCACTCAGTCCTTAGATGTGGGAGCTGAATTCGTTTTCATTTTTCAGGCCTTTTTCATTTTTTTCCCTTTATGTAGACTTTCAGTTTAAATCAGCAAAATACTTTTCATGGTGCATCAAAATAAAAAGTATGCAAAAAAGTGTTAGGCCCCTTTCACACATGGGAGTCCGTCAGGCGGACTCCGTTCTTCTCAGCGGGGGATCGATCCGCCAATCCCCCGTTGAGCAGGTGGATGACAGCTGTGTCTCCACGCTGTGTGCGAAGACACAGCTGTCAGGTCCCCATGCATCTCTATGGGGGAATCGGTTGAGAACGGACCATCTATCCGTTCTCATACGATCCGATCTGCCAGAAGGATGGAAAATAGGGTTTCCATCCATCCGGTTTTGATGGATCAGATGTCAGCGGATAGAGATGCATGGGGCGTCCGTTCAGATCCGCCAAAAAAACTGACAGGCAGGTCTTAATGGTCCAAAAAACAAATAAGGTGAAACCACCCTTCTCCTGCGCTTGGTATCCAAGCCCCTCGACCACACTCCTCACGGGACTGACAACTGGCTTCTCAAATGGCTAAAGTCTTGCTGCCCTTATCGGACTGGGGTCGTCCACCGATACTAAATGCAAAAAGAACAAAGAAAGGGCGCACTGACCTAGCGCATTATCCTCAATAAAAGGCTTTATTTAAGTAACATTAAAAATGGCTACTCACAGACGCAGATAGAAATAAAGCGTGTCAAGTCCATATAGTCGTCCATGACCGATGAGATGACTGATGCGTTTCGAGGCCTAGCCTCTTCCTCAGAGCCCTCAGGGCTTTATTTCTATCTGCGTCTGTGAGTAGCCATTTTTAATGTTACTTAAATAAAGCCTTTTATTGAGGATAATGCGCTAGGTCGGTGCGCCCTTTCTTTGTTCTTTTTGCATTTAGGTCTTAACGGTCCGCCTGCGTGAAAGGGGCCTTAGTTTTTTTTAGGAAATTAGCAACATCCAGAGCAGAGTCTGTCTCCTGTGTGGAAGCAGTGGACTCTCTGCATACCTCCAACATTCCCCTGCTGAGTAAAATCTATAGCTCTCCAATCAGTAGGGAGAATAAGCTTTGCTGATTGCAGAGCTTTACAGTAGGTCTGGCTCAGCATAGTGCATACCGTGTTTCTCGAAAATAAGCCCTACCCCGAAAATAAGACCTAGTGTGTTTTTCGGGGAGGGCTGCAATATAACCCGAAAATGAGCCCTAGTAAAGTCCTTGTAAAAATATGTAATCTGTTTTGTAAAAAGATGATATAATGTCCAATGTGTCTCCTTTTGTAACTTTATTGTTGAAAATACTTTATTTACAGCGCCGCTGGGCGCTCACGTGACCCACCGGAGATCTTCTCCTTTTCTCCTGGCTCACATCAGCGGCCCCCTCCCTCTGCAGCGCAAGGAGCTGGGCTGACATCAGTGGGTATCTCCGCCCTTCCCTCGGCAGTGCTCGAAGCGGGTAAGGCAGTGGACGGGTGTCAGCTGGTGGAGAGAAAGGGGGTACTAGGTGAGTGCCCTGAAGATAAATACCAAAAGGAACATTTACCTCAGATTCATCTAGTGGCAGGATGAAGCTGCGGCCTGGCCGCATTCTCAGATAGAAGTCCTCAGCATTGTGAATAGTTCAATTGTTGGAGTATTTCACTCATCCCTTTTCCTATCCCAATATTAACCACTTTACCACCGGAGGATTTTGCTGTCTTACGTCCAGGCCACTTTTTTCAATTCAGCCCTGTGCGACTTTTACTGACAATTGCGCGGTCATGCAACGCCGTACCCAAATTATTTACGTCCTTTTTTCCCCATAAATAGTGCTTTCTTTTGGTGGTATTTGATCACCTGTGCGATTTTTACTTTTTGCGCTATAAACAAAAAAAGAGCGACAATTTCGAAAAAATAACAATATTTTTTACATTTTTATATATGAAATTCCCCCCCCCCCCCAAAAAAAAATTTAAAAATCAAACTTTTTTTAACATTTTAGGCCAATTTGTTTTCTGCTACATATTTTTGGTAAAAAAAAATGCAATAAGCGTATTTTGATTGGTTTGCGCAAAAGTTATCGCAGCTACTAAGTACGGGAAATTTATGTAATTTTTATTGTTTTTTTTAAACTAGTAATGGCGGCGATCTGCATTTTTTTTTTTTTGCGGGACTGCGACATTGCGGCGGACAGACTGACATTTTTGACACTTTTGGGGGTACCAGTGACATTACAGTAATCAGTGCTATAAATATGCACTGTTATAGCTGGTTGACACTACCACTACCAGAAAGTCGCCCCGTGACTTGAAGAGACTTGTGCACTACTTTGAAGAGACAGGCGACTTTGTCTGTGGGGAATGCCTGGCTAATCTCTTTCTTCTTCCTGGAAAGTCTGATAACAAGTCGTGTCAATTAAGATAAGGAGGCGACTCCCATTGAAGTATATGGGACAGTCGGATGACAGGTCGCCTCAAAGTAGTACAGGACCCTTTTCTGAAGTCGGAGCGACTTCAGTAGTGCCAATTAAGAAGGCACTGATTGATTAACATTGCTTTTGTTATGTCAAGCGACCTGGGGCAACACAAGTTGCCTCACAAGTCGCGCTAGTGTGAATGGGCTCTTACTGTAATAATGACACTGGCAGGGAAGGGGTTAACTTTTATTGGTGATCAAGGGGTAATGTATGCCTGGTGCTTACTGACGTGTGTGGGGGGAGGGGGTTGTGTGACACAGGGACAGATCGCAGGTTGAGCTATGCTGAATCCTGTAATCTGACCCTGTCTGTCACTTAGGAGATCCGCCCGCTTTGTTTACACAAGCGGGCGGATCTCCTCACTCGATCCCCGACGATCGGGGAAGAGCGGCAGTGATCACCGCCTCTCCTCCCCTGGCCCGACTCCCGCTGTGACTGAATACAGCAGGAGCGAGCCTCCGGCGGCGCGCGTGCGCCGCCCACAAGGGGAGGAGTCCAGCGACGTAGACCTACGTCGCTGGACGATAACGAACCACTTTGCCGCAGTAGAGCTACATGTGAGCGGTCGGCAAGTGGTTAAATAAAACAACAACCCCTAGAATGTTCACTGACTGAGCCAAGAAAGTAAACTGCTAAGACTCTGCATGCAGTTGCTACGGGTAACCCAGGGGAATCCAAAAGTGTGAAAAACCAGGGGGCAGTGCTACAATTGTAATAAATTATTTTAAAAAATGTAAAATAAAATAATTGTAAACATTTTTGACATTTTAAAAACAAATTAAATATATATATATATATATTTTTTTTATGTAAAAAAATAAAATAAAAAGAACTCAAATTCACACAAGTTCTCTGTTATGTTTGGTCTGCTAGTAATGATTTTAGTGCATTTTTTGTGAAAATATTGACTTGATATATATTCGGGGGAGCCTAGATAGGCTGTAAGGGGCCCTATGATTTCTAGCAGCAGCCCTGTCCACAGTCACCAGATCTCATCCCAATAAAGCACCTTTGGGATGTGGTGGAACGGGAGATTCCCATCATGGATGTGCAGGTGACAAATCTGCTGTCATGTAACTATGGAGCAAAACCTCTGTGGAATAAATCCAACACCTTGTTGAATCTATGCCACAAAGAATAAAAGCAGTTCTGAGGGCAAAAGGGGGTCCAATCCGGTACTAGCAAGGTGTACCCTAATAAAGTGGCTGGTGAGTGTAAACAGAAAAGCAAGGAAAGTAAAGGTGGGGGGGGGGGTGTAGACAGGTGCCGTCTACTTTCTTTACTGTAGGTGGTGCTCTTCCGCAGCAGCACTGCAGTTGAAGAAGAAGTCTAGAGGAACATGGCTCCTCTATGGTTTCTTGGGTCACTAGGGAAGATATCCAATTAGATGCTGCCATCCCATGTGATTCCAGCAGCCATCTTGGATCAGGCAAAGCCTATTTAAGGCCCTGGCCCCCAGGCTTGGCACACATTTTGTGAGTGAGCAGAGTGGGACAGGTACCCTGCCTGTTAGGGACAGAGCTAGTGTCAGGGAAAGGAAGGAAAGTATATGGTGGCAATTTCTCTGCACATGTTCCCGCTTAGGCATGAAATGGCCAGGATTCACTCTGCCCCTTCTAACAGACGCTGTCAGTTTGGCTGACAATTGGGCCCGTGAGTGTTTCCGGTTGGGTTGCAATGGACCAAAATCTCTGAGGAATGTTTCCAACACCTTGTTGAATCAATGCCATGAAGAATGAAGGAAAAAGGGGGTCCAACCCGGTACTAGCAAGGTGTACCTAATAAAGTGGCTAGTGAGTGTATATCCCTAATCCCAGCTTTTCAATCTTCCCAATATATTTTAGTGGCAATTAGTTTTTGTTCTTCAAATTTTATTGTGCAATAAATTCGAGGAAAATCTTAGCAAATTTTGTTGTGAAGGCAAAAGGGGGTCCAACCCGGTACTAGCAAGGTGTACCTAATAAAGTGGCCGGTGAGTGTATATCCCTAATCCCAGTTTTGCAATCCTCCCAATGTGTTTTGGTGGCAATTTGTTTTTGTTCTTCAAATTTTTATTGCGCAATAAAGTCGAGGAAAATTTTTGCTAATTCTTTTATAAAGGCAAAAGGGGGGGGGGGTCCACCCCGGTACTAGCAAAGTGTACCTAATAAAATGACCGGTGAGCTTTGCAATCTTCCCAATATATTTTAGTGGCAATTCGTTTTTTGTTTTTCAAATTTTATTGCACAATAAAGTCGAGGAAAATTTTAGCAAATTTTGTTATGAAGGCAAAAGGGGGTCGAAACCGGTACTAGCAAAGTGTACCTAATAAAGTGTCCGGTGAGTGTATATCCCTAATCCCAGCTTTTCAATCTTCCCAATATATTTTTGTGGCAATTCGATTTTGTTCTTCAAATTTTATTGAGCAATAAAGTCAAGGATAATGTTTGCAAATTTTGGTATGAAGACAAAAGGGGGGTCCAACCCGGTACTAGCAAAGTGGACCTAATAAAGTGGCCGGTGAGTGTATATCCCTAATCCCAGTTTTGCATTCTTCCCAATATATTTTAGTAGCAATTTGTTTTTGTTCTTCAAATTTCATTGTGCAATAAATTCGAGGAAACTTTTTGCAAATTTTGTTATGAAGACAAAAGAGGGGGGTCCAACCCGGTACTAGCAAAGTGTACCTAATAAAATGGCCGGTGAGCTTTGTAATCTTCCCAATATACTTTAGTGGCAATTAATTTTTGTTCTTCAAATTCATTGCGCAGTAAAGTCAAGGAAAATTTTAGCAGATTTTGTTATGAAGGCAAAAGGTGGGTCCAACCCGCTACTAGCAAGGTGTACCTAATAAAGTGGCCGGTGAGTGTATATCCCTAATCCCAGTTTTGCAATCCTCCAAATGTGTTTTAATGGCAATTCGTTTTTTTTTCCTTTTAAATTTTATTACGCAGTTAAGTCATGGAAAATTTTTGCAAATTTTGTTATGAAGGCAAAAGGGGGGCCCAACCCGGTACTAGCAAAGTGTACCTAATAAAGTGGCCAGTGAGTGCATATCCCTAATCCCAGTTTTGCATTCTTCCCAATATATTTTAGTAGCAATTTGTTTTTGTTCTTTAAATTTCATTGTGCAATAAATTCGAGGAAAATTTTAGCAAATTTTGTTATGAAGGCAAAAGGGGGTCGAAACCGGTACTAGCAAGGTGTACCTAATAAAGTGGCCGGTGAGTGTATATCCCGAAGCCCAGCTTTTCAATCTTCCCAATATATTTTTGTGGCAATTCGATTTTGTTCTTCAAATTTTATTGAGCAATAAAGTCAAGGATAATGTTTGCAAATTTTGGTATGAAGACAAAAGGGGGGTCCAACCCGGTACTAGCAAAGTGTACCTAATAAAGTGGCCAGTGAGTGTATATCCCTAATCCCAGTTTTGCATTCTTCCCAATATATTTTAGTAGCAATTTTTTTAGTTCTTTAAATTTCATTGTGCAATAAATTCGAGGAAACTTTTTGCAAATTTTGTTATGAAGACAAAAGAGGGGTCCAACCCGGTACTAGCAAAGTGTACCTAACAAAATGGCCGGTGAGCTTTGCAATCTTCCCAATATATTTTAGTGTCAATTCATTTTTGTTCTTCAAATTTATTGCGCAGTAAAGTCAAGGAAAAATTTTGCAAATTTTGTTATGAAGGCAAAAGGTGGGTCCAACCCGGTACCAACATGGTGTACCTAATAAAGTGGCCGGTGAGTGTATATCCCTAATCCCAGTTTTGCAATCCTCCTAATGTGTTTTAATGGCAATTCATTTTTTTTTTTCCTTTTAAATTTTATTACGCAGTTAAGTCGTGGAAAATTTTTGCAAATTTTGTTATGAAGGCAAAAGGGGGGCCCAACCCGGTACTAGCAAAGTGTACCTAATAAAGTGGCCAGTGATTGCATATCCCTAATCCCAGTTTTGCATTCTTCCCAATATATTTTAGTAGCAATTTGTTTTTGTTCTTTAAATTTCATTGTGCAATAAATTCGAGGAAAATTTTAGCAAATTTTGTTATGAAGGCAAAAGGGGGTCGAAACCGTTACTAGCAAGGTGTACCTAATAAAGTGGCCAGTGAGTGTATATCCCTAATCCCAGTTTTGCAATCTTCCCAATATATTTTAGTGCCAATTCCTTTTTTGTTTTTCAAATTTTATTGCACAATAAAGTCGAGGAAAATTTTAGCAAATTTTGTTATGAAGGCAAAAGGGGGTCGAAACCGGTACTAGCAAGGTGTACCTAATAAAGTGGCCGGTGAGTGTATATCCCGAAGCCCAGCTTTTCAATCTTCCCAATATATTTTTGTGGCAATTCGATTTTGTTCTTCAAATTTTATTGAGCAATAAAGTCAAGGAAAATGTTTGCAAATTTTGGTATGAAGACAAAAGGGGGGTCCAACCTGCTACTAGCAAAGTGGACCTAATAAAGTGGCCAGTGAGTGTATATCCCTAATCCCAGTTTTGCATTCTTCCCAATATATTTTAGTAGCAATTTGTTTTTGTTCTTCAAATTTCATTGTGCAATAAATTCGAGGAAACTTTTTGCAAATTTTGTTATGAAGACAAAAGAGGGGTCCAACCCGGTACTAGCAAAGTGTACCTAATAAAATGGCCGGTGAGCTTTGCAATATTCCCCATATATTTTAGTGTCAATTCATTTTTGTTCTTCAAATTTATTGCGCAGTAAAGTCAAGGAAAAATTTTGCAAATTTTGTTATGAAGGCAAAAGGTGGGTCCAACCCGGTACCAACATGGTGTACCTAATAAAGTGGCCGGTGAGTGTATATCCCTAATCCCAGTTTTGCAATCCTCCCAATGTGTTTTAATGGCAATTCGTTTTTTTTTTTCCTTTTAAATTTTATTACGCAGTTAAGTCGAGGAAAATTTTTGCAAATTTTGTTATTAACCACTTAAGCCCCGGAGGATTTGGCTGCTAAACGACCAGAGGGTATTTTGCGATTCGGCACTGCGTGACTTTAACGGACAATTGCGCGGTCGTGCGACGCTGTACCTAAACGAATTTGGCGTCCTTTTTTTCCCACAAACAGAGCTTTCTTTTGGCGGTATTTGATCACCTGTGCGATTTTTTGATCACGCGCTATAAACAAAAAAAGAGCGTAAATTTTGCAAAAATAGCAATATTTTTCCCTTTTTTTTATATGAAATTCCCCCCAAAAAAAATGTAAAAATCAAAATTTTTTAATATTTTCGGCCAATTTGTTTTATGCTACCTATGTTTGGTAAAAAAAATCGCAAAAAGCGTATTTTGATTGGTTTGCGCAAAAGTTATTGCGTTTACTAACAAAGGGAAAGATTTTTGTCATTTTTGTTGTTTTTTTTTTTAACGCGTAATGGCGGCGATCTGCGATTTTTTTTTTGCGGTACTGCGACATTGCGGCGGACAGATCGGACCCTTGACTGACATTTTTGACACTTTTGGGGTTACCAGTGACATTTCTACAGTAATCAGTGCTATATATATGCACTGTTACTGTAAAAATACACTGGTAGTGAAGGGGTTAACTTTATTTGAGAGGGAGGGGCTGTGTGTGTCCCTAGGGGCGTGATTCTAACTGTGATTGGCTGTGGCTTCAATGAATCTGTGATCAATGAATCTACATAGTAGATCCATGTGATCATCTCTCATACAGAGAGGAGAATGACAGGCAGCTCGTTTACACAAGCTGCCTGACTTTCTCCCTCTCCCCCGCCGATCGCAGAGTGGCCGGCGGCGATCGGGTCCGCCGGTCACACGCGCGGGGGGGTCCGTGACCACGCGGGAGCGGGAGCGCGCCTCCGGCGGCGCGCGCTCGCTCCCTAAACCCTCACAGGCGAGCGACGTAGACCTACGTCACTTTGCCTGTGAGGGGCTGACCGCCGCCGTAGATAGTCGTGCGGCGGTCGGCAAGTGGTTAAGGCAAAAGGGGGGTCCAACCCGGTACTAACAATGTGTACTTAATAAAATGGCCGGTGAGTGTATATCCCTCCCTAATCCCAGTTTTGCAATCTTCCCAATATATTTTAGTGGTAATTCGTTTTTGTTCTTCACAATTTTTTGTGCAATAAAGTCGAGGAAAATTTTTGCAAATTTTGTTATGAAGGCAAAAGGGGGGGTCCAACCCGGTACTAGCAAGGTGTACCTAATAAAATGACCGGTGAGCTTTGCAATCTTCCCAATATATTTTAGTGGTAATTCGTTTTTGTTCTTCAAATTTTATTGCGCAATTAAGTCGTGGAAAATTTTTGCAAATTTTGTTATGAAGGCAAAAAGGGGGTCCAACCCGGTACTAGCAAGGTGTACCTAATAAAATGGCCGGTGAGTGTAAATACCTGAAATAAATACTTTTCGGCATACGCGCTCATTACCTTCTTAGCGGACATAAAATAAAGTTTGAAATGTTACATTTAATCTTTTCACTCTTCCTCCCATTAACAAAAGGAAGGAGTAGAAAGTTCACGTCGGTTTTGTTCCAAGTCTTTGGTGAGCGCTCCGCTCTCTCTCTCTCCATTGATTGGGTCTCATTAAATTCCTGCCCCGAATGATCGAGCCGCGCTAATCAAAGACATGCGGGTCGCTCATTACACGTCACCTAACAAGTCTGATTGTATCTGACATTTTATATCTTCCCGAGACGTCGTTCTCCCCTTGTTTATAATGCAGTCATTTCCAAAGCGGCCGGGCCAATATTCCTCGGCTAACCATTCTGGACATGATGGATTCATTACTCCGTCACTATTAGTCCTGGCTTATATCACTTTCACTATTTAAAACTCTTTTATTTACTTGACATCACATGCTATCTTTGAACATCGGCAGAAACGTAAAAAAAAAAATAAAAAAAAAAGGTTTACCTCGGCATAACTTGGAATACGACCTTTAATTATCATCATTTTGTAGGATAATAAGACCCAGGCAAACATTATGGTCGTTGAGGACATTGTTAAATGATGGGAATGATATAATCGAAGTTGAAGTGTTAGGATTCTGAGAAGCTTTTTTCGGGCTCAGCGGAATCCATTGGCCATTAAACAAAACGTTCTTTGTCCTCGAATTATCCGCCTTCTTGTAAGACGCGCCCTTCCGTAAGTTTAATTCAGAAGAAATCAAGAGAAAATGCGGTGACACAATCGATAGAAGTGATTGATTTGGAATCTGGCCAGTGATGGGGTCAGGACCGAGCTTTTGGGCTTGCTGAATGGATACAATGGTGGCCATCGCAGTGGGGTTCGCGCTTTTGCGACTTACCATATTATTAAAGTCATATTAACCGCTTAAGGACCTCCCCATGTACATTTACTGTGGCAGGGCGGCCCTTAACCACTTCCGGACCGCCCGCCGCCGATTTACTGTGGCAGGGCGGCCCTTAACCACTTAAGCCCTGGAAGATTTTACCCCCTTCCTGACCAGGGCCTATTTTGCGATTCGGCACTGCGTGACTTAAACGGACAATTGCGCGGTCGTGCAACGCTGTACCTAAACGAATTTGACGTCCTTTTTTTTCTCACAAACAGAGCTTTCTTTTGGTGGTATTTGATCACCTGTGCGACTTTTTGATCATGCGCTATAAACAAAAAAATAGCGTCAATTTTGCAAAAATAACAATATTTTTCACATTTTTTTATGTGAAATTCCCCCCAAAAAATGTAAAAATCAAAATTTTTTTAAATTTTTGGCCAATTTGTTTTATGCTACATATGTTTGGTAAAAAAAAAATCGCAAAAAGCGTATTTTGATTGGTTTGCGCAAAAGTTATTGCGTTTACTAACAAAGGGAAAGATTTTTGTCATTTTTGTTGTTTTTTTTTAACGTGTAATGGCGGCGATCTGCGATTTTTTTTGCGGTACTGCGACATTGCGGCGGACAGAACGGACCCTTGACTGACATTTTTGACACTTTTGGGGTTAACAGTGACATTTCTACAGTAATCAGTGCTATACATATGCACTGTTACTGTAAAATTACACTGGCAGTGAAGGGGTTAACTTTTTTGAGAGGGAGGGGTTATGTGTGTCCCTAGGGGCGTGATTCTAACTGTGATTGGATGTGGCTTGAGGTGTAGGAACAGTGATCAACGGTCCTACATAGTAGAACCGTATGATCACCATTCTTACACAGGGGAGAATGACAGGCGGCTTTGTTTACATTAGCCACCTGCCTTTCTCCCTCTGCACCGACGATCACTGAGTGACCGGCGGACATCGAGTCCTCGCTCCCTAGACCCTCACAAGCTAGCGACGTAGTACTATGTCGCTCTGCCTGTGAAGGGCTGACCGCCGCAGTAAATAGTCGCATGGCGGTCGGCAAGCGGTTAACTACTTCCGGACCGCCCGCCGACGATTTACTGCGGCAGGGCGCTCCCTCCTGCGCAAAACAATGTAGGTCTACGTTGGTCGCGCGCCTGAAGCTAGGGGGTGAGCGTGTGCCGCCGGTGGTGCTCTCCCGCCCCCATTCAGCAGCGGGGACTCCGATGCACGGGGCAGGCGGCTCCGATTGCCGCCGGCCACCCGCGATCGCTCCCCGCTAAGAGAGAGGAACGGTCAGCTATTGTAAACACATCTGACCGTTCTTCTCCCTGGAATGATCACAGAGCGCCTGTGATCCTTCTATATAGGATCACAGGTCTCTATGATCATTTCACAAGCCCAACCCCCATACAGTTAGAAACACGCCCCCTAGGTACACATTTAACCCCTTGATCACCCACAGTGTTAACCCCTTCCCTGCCAGTGTCATTTTTACAGTGACAGTGCATATTTTTAGCACCGATTACTGTAGTAATGTCACTGGTCCCCCCAAAAGTGTCAAAAATGTCAGTTTGGGGTCCGATCTGTCCGCTGCAATGTCGTAGTCCCGCAAAAAATCGCAGATCGCCGCCATTAATCGTTAAAAAAAAAACCAATAAAAATGACAAAAATCTTTCCCCTAGTTTGTAGACGCGATAACTTTTTCGCAAACCAATCAAAATACGCTTATTGGGATTTTTTTTTAACTAAAAATATGTAGCAGAAAACAAATTTACCTAAAATGTTAAAAAATTTTGATTTTTTAATTTTTTTTTTTTTTGGGAAAGTTATATAGCAGAATGTGAAAAATATTGTTTTTTTTTCTTCAGAATTGATGCTCTTTTTTTGTTTATAGCGCAAAATAAAAATCGCACAGGTGATCAAATACCACCAAAAGAAAGCTCTATTTGTCTGAAAAAAAGGACGTCAATTTTGTTTGGGTACAGCGTCGCATGACCGCACAATTGTCCGTTAAAGTAACAGAGTGCCGAATCGCAAAATAGGACCTGGTCATTAACCACTTAAGCCCCGGAGGATTTGGCTGCTAAACGACCAGAGGGTATTTTGCGATTCGGCACTGCGTGACTTTAACGGACAATTGCGCGGTCGTGCGACGCTGTACCTAAACGAAAAACGAATTTGGCGTCCTTTTTTTTCCCACAAACAGAGCTTTCTTTTGGCGGTATTTGATCACCTGTGCGATTTTTTGATCACGCGCTATAAACAAAAAAAGAGCGTCAATTTTGCAAAAATAGCAATATTTTTCCCTTTTTTTTATATGAAATTCCCCCCAAAAAAAATGTAAAAATCAAAATTTTTTAATATTTTCGGCCAATTTGTTTTATGCTACCTATGTTTGGTAAAAAAAATCGCAAAAAGCGTATTTTGATTGGTTTGCGCAAAAGTTATTGCGTTTACTAACAAAGGGAAAGATTTTTGTCATTTTTGTTGTTTTTTTTTTAACGCGTAATGGCGGCGATCTGCGATTTTTTTTGCGGTACTGCGACATTGCGGCGGACAGATCGGACCCTTGACTGACATTTTTGACACTTTTGGGGTTACCAGTGACATTTCTACAGTAATCAGTGCTATATATATGCACTGTTACTGTAAAAATACACTGGTAGTGAAGGGGTTAACTTTATTTGAGAGGGAGGGGCTGTGTGTGTCCCTAGGGGCGTGATTCTAACTGTGATTGGCTGTGGCTTCAACTGTATGCAGAGTGATCAATGGATCTACATAGTAGATCCATGTGATCATCTCTCATACAGAGAGGAGAATGACAGGCGGCTTGTTTACACAAGCTGCCTGACTTTCTCCCTCTCCCCCGCCGATCGCAGAGTGGCCGGCGGCGATCGGGTCCGCCGGTCACACGCGCGGGGGGGTCCGTGACCACGCGGGAGCGGGAGCGCGCCTCCGGCGGCGCGCGCTCGCTCCCTAAACCCTCACAGGCGAGCGACGTAGACCTACGTCACTTTGCCTGTGAGGGGCTGACCGCCGCCGTAGATAGTCGTGCGGCGGTCGGCAAGTGGTTAAGGGGGCAAATCCTTCCGGTCTTAAAGTGGTTAAGATAAGAAATATGCTGCTGGCGGGAACACCAGACAAACATAAATTAGATGAAATAATAGAAAATAAGTTACATTAGATACACTGCTGTCATGTTTTAAAGGTGTAGTTTAGGTATTTTTATATGTTTTGCCTTCTCTGGTTCTTCCCCTCACTCCCTAAATAGCATGCTAATTATATGTTTTATTTTTTTATTACGTATCGTATTTTAGACCTAATCACATCATCTCTGGGTATATACCCCACGTACCTCATAGATATCTAGGTATCACATACCAGGTTAGAGGCCAAAGTGATGAGAGGGCTACCCTTACATCTCTGGTCCAAAGAAAAATTCCTTTAAATATTGTGCCTGGGGGGCCCCGCGATGTGTCTGTAAAGTTTTGGATCTGTAGCATGGATAGACCTTTCTACAGCAAACAATACATTCCTAAAGGAAAAAATGTCATTTACACTTGCATTTAAACTAACCCTAACTCTAACCCTAACCCTAACCCTTAACTTAGGGTTAGAGTTGGAGTTAGGGTTAGGGTTAACCATGTAAAACATGTAGAACATCAGTTTGATTAGGGTTAGTGTTAAGGCTAACCCTAACCCTAACCCTAACCCCAACTCTAACCCTAACCCTTAGGGTTAGGGTTAGGGTTAACCGTAACCCCAGGGCTTTTTTTTCAGAGAATAGGTGCAGGAACTCCTCCCTTCTGAGTCACCCCTTAACTCTGTTTCCTACCCACCCCCCGAGCACCATTCCTAGGTTTCACCTCCTACCGCCCTCCCAGTACCACCCCTTTTAGAGAATTAACAATAACAAGAAAGGCAATATAATAGATCATCTAGAAACAATGGACACCCCAGCGACAATAGATCCACCCCTGCCACAATGGACTTCCAACATCCAGCATCAATAGACTCTCCAGCAGCCAGCAGCATTAGGCCCCTCCAACAGTAGATCCCATCCCTCCCAGCAATGATTGATTCCCTGCAACATGATACCCCACCAGCAACAACAGACTTCCCCAGCAACAATAGAGCCTCTGTGCAAATAGACCCCCTCCAGCAGCAAATAGATCCCCTCCAGCAACAAATAGATCCCCTCCAGCAACACTACAGTCCCCAGTAGCCAGCATCAATAGACCCTCCAGCAGCCAGCAACAAAGACCCCTCCCTCAACAATAAATCTCTCCCAGCAACAACTGACCCACCAGCAGCAAAAGACCCACCCCAGCAACAATAAATCCCTATGAGCAACAGAAGACCTCCCTAGCAAAAATAGACCCCCATCCGCTGCAGCAATAGATTCCCTATTAGCCAGCATCAATAGATCCTCCAGCACACCCCAGCACCCCTTGCCATTACATACATTCAGTTCTGGAGGTGCCGGAACTGCGTTCCCGCTGAAAAAAAGCCCTGCCTAACCCTAACTCTAACCCTTACCCTAACCCTTAGGGTTAGGGTTAACACTAACTCTAACCCTAACCTGAACCCTAACCCTAACTCTAACCCTTAGAGTTACTCTAGCTCTAACCCTAACTCTAACCCTTAGAGTTACCCTAACTCTAACCCTAACCTCAACCCGAACCCTAGCCCTAACCCTTCCTCTAACCCTAACACTAACCCTAACCCTTAGAGTTACCCTAACCTCAACCCGAACCCTAACCCTTGGGGTTGGGGTTAGGGTTAGAGTTAACCCTAACTCTAACCCTAACTCTAACCCTAACCCTAATCAAACTGATGTTCTACATGGTCTACATGGTTCTAGATGGACTAGTAGCTGATATATAATCACTGCTCAATCTCACTGCACTTAGAACTTAATAAAGCACCGTCCTTTTTGCCTATTTTCCTTTTTTTTTAAAAAGTTTCAATTTTCGAATTTGGTTCGAACATCCCGATTTGTTCGAAGTTCTTCGAACTAGTGAACAGCCAATGTTCTGCTCGAACTTAGGTTCGACTCCAACTCGAAGCTCATTCCTAGTAGGAACTAGCTGCATTGGCAATGTATTATGCAAAGTACTGGCAGGTCCAAAGACCAGTTAGGCAAGTTAAGTCAATAATGGGAAGGTAGATTAGAGACAGGTCCAGGGCCAGGCTGGGTTAGCAACAGATCTAAGGAACAGTTTGGCTTACAGGATAACAGCAAGAAGGCCATACAGCAAGTTACTAGTTCAGCCTTGCTCCTTAAATAGGTCTCTGGCACCAAGGTTGAAATCAAGCACCCATGCAGTGCCATAATAACACTCTTCTAGTTCTAGTGATTTACACCTAGAATATAAGTTCAATCACTTTTGAAAAAAAAAAAAAACCTTCACTGATCAAAAGTATCATTGAAGTCAAAAAGGCCTTTGTTGTACCTCTTCTCCAACCTTCCCTCAAACTAAAAAGAAAAAAATATGACATTGACTATATATACAATTTAACACAGGGTTTCTCAACCAGGGTTCCTCCAGAGGTTGTTTAGGGTTCCTTGAGCAATAATCAAATCCTGCTTCTCAGATACATTCCCACTGGCACCATTTGTCAGGAGAAGAACCGTCACTTAGCAGCAACAGGAACACCGGAGGCGGATGCGCATGCACGGGAGCGCTCCGGCGCGTGAACGTAGGCGTGCCGGCGTAGAGCGTGCGCGCCATAACGCCCGCCACTTCAGTCCTGGCCCTACATAAGATGTCATCCTGATGCGCTCCTGTGCTGGTTTATCGTCAGCTCCTGTACCCTGTGACCTGTGTTCCTGTTTTCACCCGGCTTGCCTCTTGGACCTGTCTGCTTCTCCCCCTCGATCGACCTCGGCTTACCTGACCACTCTTTGTTCTGATACCTCTGCTGGATCTTCTGTGTACCGACCTTGGCTTGCCTCCCACGGACTTTCTCTTGTCTTCGGCCCTTTGCTACTCCTGAACCCGGCTCATTACTTCTGGACTGATTAACTGTGTATGACCCTCGGCCTGGCATTAACCTTTTGTCTTTTCTCCACTGAGCACATTCAGATCTCCTGGAAGCAGTCCTGGGTATCCATCCATCCATCCGGATCTCGCTTGCATCCAGTGCTCCTTGGGACGTGTCATCTCCTGTCTCACCTCCAGGGGTGATCCGCACCGAGCTGCAAGGGAAGCCCTCTCAGCACTTCGGCCTCAACCAAGGTAACTGACACCATTGATCATTTTAGCTATCTGTAAGGGGGTAATTCT
This sequence comes from Pelophylax lessonae, assembly GCF_965119305.1. Lineage (NCBI taxonomy): Eukaryota > Metazoa > Chordata > Amphibia > Anura > Ranidae > Pelophylax > Pelophylax lessonae. The sequence goes on from NC_138772.1 coordinate 19,394,874, forward strand.
TCCCAATGACCACAAGCGTGAGGAGCATCCTTCCCATTTACCATCACACTAATGTATCATAAGATGTAGATACAGGGCTTTTTTTCAGCTGGAACCTGGTGGAACTCAGTTCCACCACCTCTGGCTCAGGCCCTCTGCTCCCAGATCACTACTATCACTTGTAAACACAGAAGTCCGGCTGCAGCATTTACAAGTAACAGCTCGTCTCCCAATGGCTCCCCCAGATCTGATATCCTGAGTGGCTCCCACTGAGTGCAGGATGGGAACATGGGAGATGCAGGTGCCCGGGGTGCAGTGTAGATGCCTACACCCTTACTGGATGATCTCTCCGAGTGTGAGAGAGGCAGAGCCAAATGCTGTGTGTGGGAGTACTAGAACCAGCTGGGTGCTTCAGCTTAATACAGCAACAAAAGTAAGACATGTGGAAGACAGTAGGGCTTTTAAAGAGATGGGGAAAAAATGGGGCAGTGGAGAAGGAGTTGCATGCAGAGGTCAGAGCGGAAGAGGGGAAAAAAAGAGATATGTATGGAAATGCAGAGGTGAGCAGCTGTGGAAGAAGGCTGAATTCTGTATCGTGTGTGTAGCGCACCCCTAAACTCTGCACTATGTATGTAGCGCACTCCCAAACTCTGCAGTCTGTGTGCAACCCTCTGTACGTAATACACTCCTTTTATTCAATGCCCCTTTAACCACTTAAGCCCTGGAGGATTTGGCTGCTCAAAGACCAGGGCCTATTTTGCGATTCGGCACTGCGTGACTTAAACGGACAATTGCGATGCTGTACCCAAATGAAATTGACGTCCTTTTTTTCCCACAAACAGAGCTTTCTTTTGGTGGTATTTGATCACCTGTGCGATTTTTACCTTTTGCGCTATAAACAAAAAAAGAGCATCAATTTTGAAAAAATAACAATATTTTTCACATTTTTTTATATGAAATTCCCCCCCCCCCCCCCCAAAAAAATGTAAAAATCAAAATGTTTTAACATTTTAGGCCAATTTGTTTTCTGCTACATATTTTTGGTAAAAAAAAAAATCGCAATGGGCATATTTTGATTGGTTTGGGCAAAAGTTACTGCGTTTACTAACTAAGGGAAAGATTTATGTCATTTTTATAGTTTTTTTTTTTAACTAGTGATGGCGGCGATCTGCGTTTTTTTTTTTTCTTTTTGCGGGACTGCGACATTGCGGCGGACAGATCGGACTCCTGACTGACATTTTTGACACTTTTGGGGATACCAGTGACATTACTACAGTAATCAGTGCTATACATATGCACTGTTACTGTAAAAATGACACTGGCAGGGAAAGGGTTAACTTCACTAGAGATCAAGGGGTTAAGTGTGTCCCTAGGGGCGTGCTTCTAACTGTAGAGGGGCGTGGCTTTTGATGTAACCACAGAGACATACGATCCTACATAGCAGGGTCGTATGATCTCTGCAGTTACATCAGGGAGAATGACAGACGGCTGTGTTTACATCAGCCGCCTGTCTTTCTCCCTCTCCAGCGGGAGATCGCGAGTGACCGGCGGACATCGGAGCCGCCGGTCACTCGTGCAGGGACCACCGTGAACAAGCAGGGGCCGGGAGCGCGCCTCCGATGGCGTGTGCTCGCCCCCTACTGGCTCCTGTACTGCGCCACTTTGCCCAGGAGGGGCTGACCTTTGCCCAGGAGGGGCTGACCGCTGCAGTAACGCCGCGGTCGACAAGTGGTTAAGACCCTGTTAGTGAAATTTGACCACAGCCACTATTTGATGCGGTTTGAAGGGTGTATGTGTGTGTGTGTGGGGGGGGGGGGGGGGGTTGGGGGTTCGTGGCTGAGTTCCTGTACCTATTTTCTGAGAAAAAAAGCCCTGTGTAGATATAGTGATTGTAAAATGTAGATGTAGATATAGCAGGGGTTCCCTGACACCAGGAAGTCAACTCATGGGTTCCTCAGTGTTGAAAAGGGTAAGAAAGGTTGCTTGAATGAATGAATGCTTGACCCAGACACAAGTTAAAGCGGAGTTCTGGCCGCGGGGGTGAAATTTAGCTAAAAATCCCCCCGGGACAGTTTGGGCTAGTATATTCCACAATCGATAGCCTCTGTACTGTCCCGGGTCACACTTAGCTTTTAGAAGAAATACTTACCTTGAAAATTTCTTCCCAAGCGCTGCCGTCCTCTTTGGCGTCCTCTCCCGTGCCCTCTTCTCCCAGAATGCGCCTGCGCCGGCCCCGCTCGTCACTTCTGGTGCAGGCTCGTCATCCCTCCACAGCTTCTGGGCATGCCCAGAAGCTGTTTAGCAGGGAGTGAGGTACCCGCACCGGAAGTGACTTGCGGGGCCGGTGCAGGCGCATTGATTCCTGGGAGCGATGACGTTCGGCTCCCAGGAATCAATGCAAAGAGGAAGTGACGGCGCGGGCCACGACCACAGAGGGAGGAAGTGGAAGAAAGGTGAGTATATTTTCTTCAATAACAAGGTAAGTAAACAAAAAAAAAATCGTAACTATCCATTTGTTTTTCAGGTGACCAAGAGCGAGCGGATGGCCCAAAATCAATTATGTCGATTTTGTGGCTGGAACTCTGCTTTAACTTTACTTTAGTAAAGCAGGTTGTATTTGTTCCAGCAAAAAAAAAAAAAGAACAATAATCTGTAATTCTAGCATTCTGTAAATATAATTTATAAATCACCAAGCTGGCCCTCCTCTCCATCACCCACCACTGATAATGACACACATTAACCAGTACAATGTCTGCCATCTGCGTGTTTTCTGATTACAGTTTCATGTCTTGCCTAACGGTGCCAAATTCTTCCTTCCAAATTGGCAGCCAATAAGAGGACTAAAATTATCCGGCCTGATTTACATTATAAATTATTTTCTTTTTCTTAATGGCCTTTAAGTGGCACACTTAGCGTTCCCTTTTCATGTTAGAGAAATTTCCATCGTTCATCAAGTGCAAGGCTTTCCACGCCTAATCTGACTCACCATCCGGATAATTCTGTATTCCACTAGACCATTTATCACCAGTTTTCGACTGTTATAAGGCTTCTTCCTTTTGCGCAGTTTTGGTAGTCATCGGAAGGTATAGGTTTCAGTAACGGCCCATTCACGGTAAATGATACGTTCATTTTTTGTTCAAACATATGTGGAACAAGTTTTCAGATGCTCCTATTTTTTCCGAGTGGAAGCTTAACCGATATGGGTCTCTGTAGAGTAATATCCACAGTGTTTGGCCTTTAATACGTTCGTGGGGCTTGGTAAAAATTAATAATGTAATGCTTTTACGAGATATTTTTTTCTGGTATCTGTGCTTTCTCTCCTGTTATGTAGTTGTTAATGCGTACATTAAGCCAGATGCATGGGGTGTTAGGGTATACGGTCATATATATATTGCATCATTACATGACTTTTAAACCCTCATGGGAATCTTGATAGAGACCACCCAATATGGAATGAAAATACAATTTTGGTTGCTGTGATTCATTTAAGAAACTAGCTCAAGGCTTGAATATACTGTATTTTAATTAAAGTAAAGTCTCCCAGAGTATACAGCAGTAGATTGTGTATGAATAAGCAAGGGGCAAAAGTCTTTCAGCTTTAAACAAGACTAACAACCCATTCACACTTGGGTGACTTGGCATGTGACTCTGGACATCAAAGTTGCATGACAAGTTGCCCCTCATGTTTTCCAATGATAACCATTCATATATTACATAGTTACATAGTTATATAGTTTGTGAGGTTGAAAAAAGACATCAGTCCATCCAGTTCAACCTATGATGTGTGTGTGTGTTTGCTGTTAAACGTACATTGTATACCCCTGTATGTTGTACATTGTATACCCCTGTATGTTATACATTGTATACCCCTGTATGTTGTGGTCTTTAAGGTGCCCATCTAATAGTTTTTTTGCAACCATCGATGCTCCCTGATGATACCACTGCTTGTGGAAGAGAATTCCACATCCTTACTGCTCTGACAATGAAGAACCCCTTACGTATTTTAAGGTTAAACCGTTTTTCCTCTAGTTTTAGTAAGTGGCCACGTGTCTTATTGTATTCCCTTTCCCTAAAAAGTTTGTTCCCTATGCTAGGGTCCTCACCAGTACAGTATTTGTACATTGATATCATATCCCCTCTCAATCGTCTCTTCTCCAGAGAGAATAAGTTCAGTGCTTGTAGTCTTTCCTCATAGCTGATGTCCTCCATTCCCCTAATTATTTTTGTTGCCCTTCTCTGGACTCTTTCCAGTTCCAGCACATCCTTCCTGAGGACCGGTGCCCAGAACTGGACAGCATACTCCAGATGTGGCCGGACCAGAGTCTTGTAGAGAGGGAGAATAATCTCTTTATTTCTGGAGGGAATCCCATTTTTTATACATCCCAGTATTCTGTTGGCTTTGCTTGCGGCGGCTTGGCATTGCTTGGCGTTGTCTACCAGTACCCCCAAGTCCTTTTCCATTTTAGACTCACCCAGAGGTTCCCCCCCTAGTGAGTAGCTTGCTCTCTAGTTTCTGACGCCCAAGTGCATTACTTTACATTTTTCAACATTAAACCTCATCTGCCATGTAGTTGCCCACCCTGTTATTTTGTTCAGGTCCGCTTGCAAGGTTTCCACATCCTGCATAGAAGATATTGGCATGCTTAGTTTAGTATCATCCGCAAATACGGAGATTGCGCTAGATATCCCCTCCTCTAGGTCATAAGTATGTAAGACTTAACCACTTGCCGACTGCCAACAGTAATATTACTGCGGCAGTGCGGCTTCCCTGGGTCCAGCAACATAGACCTATGTCACTGGACTCCTAGTGATTCCGGCGGCATGCTCCCGCTGTGTTTAGACTAGGGATCGACTGATTATCGGCAAGACCAATATATCAGGGGGGCCGATATGCACTTTGCCCGATATATCGGAATCGGCCTTTGGATTTACCGATATTGCTGATATTTCGGGAAAGTGCTTGTACCAGGGTGATGTCTGCAGCTAGAGGCATCACCCCTGTACATGCGTCCATAGCCGACGGTCGGCTGTCTTGTAATGACAACCAATGTGGCTGAGAAGCCGCTCGGCTGTCATTACAAAGAGTGGGAGACCCAGGCATCCTACCTCCACCTCCGCCGCTGCCGAAGAGAAGACCCGGTGTACTGCGTCTCCATGTAAAAAACCCGGAAGTGATGTCATGACATCACTTCTGGGTACTCGGCGCCAAATTAAAAAAAACTGACAGCATTCAAAACAGTCAAACTTGGCGTTTTTAATGCTTTTCGGTGCAGAGGAGGGGTTTGGGGTCTTTTAGAGCCCCAGATCCCTCCACAAGAGTACCTTTAGAAAAAAAAAAAATGTTTTTTTACATGTCAGAAAATATCGGCAGAAATCGGCCGATGCCGATATCCGATGACCAAAATATCGGTATCGGCATTAAAAAAACAATATCAGTTGATCACTAGTTTAGACACAGTGGGAGTCGGGCCGGAGGAGGAGAGGTGGTGATTGCAGCCTCCCTTCCCCCATCGTTGGGGAAACTGTGAGAAGACCCGCCTGCTTATGTAAACAAAGCAGGCGGGTCTTCTCAGTGACAGACAGGAAGAGATCAGCAAATTCAGCATAGCATATTCAGTCACAGAACCCCCCCCCCACCCACACACACGTCAGTAAGCATGAGGCATTCATTTAACCCATTGTGACAGGAAGTCAGGTAAATCTGGGGATGTAGTCACAGAGAGGAGACACATTCCCACCTGGTTTGGAAAGTTCACAAATTACTATAGGGTGTCGGCTGCCAAGGGCAGCAGGAAGGTGTAAAGAAGTTGAAAGGCCTTCAGCTGTTCGGAATGAGGAAATGAAGGCCTCTATAATTTGTCCAGAGGAAGTCTATGGATTGCTGTCTCCTGAAGCCATGTGGGCTGGGAGAAGGAGGACAGTCAGATGTGTGCCTCCCGACAAGCTGGTGAGCATGGGAGAAGACCCCCTGAAGTGATGTGTGCTAAGGAGGGTAACCAGTTGTGAAGACTTCTCAAGGTAAATAAACAAACTATTTCTATGTGGAAGAAATAAAGGAATGTTTGCCATGTGAAGAGAAAAACAAAGGGACAGCTTAAATGAACATGTGCTGTGTGAAGAGATAAAACATGGACTATTGAGAGTCTGCTGTATGACCAGCCAAGTCTGCCCAACAGTAGGTTGGGGACAGACTTCATTAGATAGGTTCCAGTGTGTGAGAAGGTAGCCGCCCACAGTGGCAAGGATTTATTTTGTTTTATTTTATTTTGGCTGTTTTGAGGCTTGCAATTGTGTGAAGTAAATTGCATGAATAAAACAAAGTGTTGTTTGCAAACACTGCTCGGCTATCTCTCTGTGAAAACGCACCCCCAAAGGGGTCATCTACACCCGCCACCGAGCTAATCCCTCACACCATTGATTACCCATAGGGTTAACCCCTTTCCTGCCAGTGTCATTATTACAGTAACAGTGCATATTTTTAGCACTGATTACTGTAGTAATGTCACTGGTCCCCCTAAAAGTGTCAAAAATGTCAGTTAGGGGTCCGATCTGTCCGCCGCAATGTCGCAGTCCCGCAAAAAAACACAGATCGCCGCCATTACTAGTAAAATAAAAAACAAAACAATAAAATTGACATAAATCTTTCCCGTAGTTAGTAAATGCGATAACTTTTGAGCAAACCAATCAAAATACGCTTATTGCATTTTTTTTTTTTACCAAAAATATGTAGCAGAAAATAAACTGGCCTAAAATGGTAAAAAATTTAGATTTTTAAATGTTTTTTTGGGAATGTTATATAGCAGAATGTGAAAAATATTGTTTTTTTTTTTTTCAAAATTGTCGCTCTTTTTTTGTTTATAGCGCAAAAAATAAAAATCGCAGAGGTGATCAAATACCACCAAAAGAAAGCTCTATTTGTGTGAAAAAAAGGACGTAAATTTTGTTTGGGTACAGCGTTGCACAACCGCGCAATTGTCCGTTAAAGTAACGCAGCGCCAAATCGCAAAATAGGGCCTGGTCAGAATGGGGGTAAATTCTTTCCGGGACTGAAGTGGTTAAAGTCGCAGCTCATGCACTACTTTGGTCTGACTTCATGCAACTTGAGGGCCATAGACTTCAATGTTAACCGTAAAAAATGACATTAAAGTTGTACCTGAACGTTTTACATGCAACAGTGGGCCCGACTTTGCAGAGGGACAAACAAGTCACACTAATCTTTGCTCTTCTATTTGCCATTCGGCGTCATATTTCTTAACTGCTGGATACTTCATTGTTAATTGATTCAAAGAGGCAGACTGTCCTCTATTCTATGTCTTCATCACCAACCCTGAAATTAGCTGTCTGTCCCTATGTCATAACTTTGGTCTGCTTGATATTTAGCAGAAGTTCAACTCTAGTCCCTAATTTTCTCTTTAATCACTTGCTTACCGGCCACTTTCACCACCCTTCCTGCCCAGGACAATTTTCAGTTTGCAGTGCTGTCACACTTTGAATGACAATACTGACAAGTCATGCAATACTATACTTATATGACATTTTTATCACTTTTTTTTCCACACAAAAAGTGCTTTCTTTTGGTGGTATTTAATCACCGCTGTTTTATTTTTTGCTAAACAAAAGAAAAAAGAGCAAAAATAAAAATAAAAAAAATGTTCAAAGTTTGTTGTAAATTCTTTTCCAAAAAGGTAATTTTTCTCCTTCACTGATGTGCACTGATAGGCTGCACTGATGGGCACAGATGAGGTGGCACTGATGGACACTGATAGGTTGCACTGATAGGTGGAACTGATGGGCACAGATGAGGTGGCACTGATGGGCACTGATAGGTGGAACTGATGGGCACAGATGAGGGGGCACTGATGGGCACTGATAGGTGGAACTGATGGGCACTGATGAGGCAGCACTAGTGGGCACTGATGAGGAGGCACTAATGAGGCTGCCTTGATAGACGGCACTGATGGGCGATGATAGGTGGCACTGACAGGTGGCAATGCTGGGCACTGGTAGGCAGCACTGATGGGCACTGATATTCAGCACTGATAAGTGACACTGATGAGGAGGCACTGATTGTCAGCACCAATGGGCACTGATTAGCAGCACTCATGGGCACTGACAGGCAGCACTGGTGGACGCTGACAGGCAACACTGGTGGGCACTGTTGGGTCTGAACTGATAATCAGGACACTGATAATCAGTGCCCTGACTATCAGTGTAGATGTTCCTTCAACACAAGCCACTTATCGGCTCTCTTCTCTTCTCCTCTCCTAATTACCTGATAACTCCCTTTCCAGGAATCCTCCAGGACGGTCACATGAGAGATCAGCTGCCCCTCAGTCATATAAAGATGACATGGACAGCAAAGGCTAACAGCCTGATATATCTAGTTAACAATTTTCCATTAGTAAGAGTGGGGTCCACAGTCCTGGAGGATTTCTGGAAAGGGAGTTATCAGGTAATAAATTTCCCAAGTCATCCTCCAGGGCGGTCACATGAGACCCCAACGATGCATACTTAGGATGGGACTACCGCTTGCAGGACCTTACGAGCAAAGGTCAGATCTTGGATGGAGCAAAGATCAATCCTGTAGTGTCTCACGAAAGCAGAGTCACTAGACCAGGTGGCTGCTTGGCAAATTTATGTGATGGATGCCCCAGACTTTTCCACCCAGGAAGTAGCTACAGAGCGAGTGGAGTGTACCTTCACATCTGGATTTGGGTCGAGTAGGACGTTTCTATCGCCATCTTGATCCATCAGGCTATAGAACTTTTAGATGCCGACTTTCCCTCGTGAGTGCCTCCGAATAGTATGAAGAGGTTGGACGCCTTCCTGGAGGGTTTAGTGACCTCCAAATAACTTAGGAAGCACCTACTGATGTCCAGTGCAGGAAAAGTCTCTTCTCCACTTCTTGTGACCGATAAAATGCCAAAACGACTTTAGGGAGGAACAGTGGATCTGTTTTGAGTACCAGCTTGTCTGGAAAGATCGTGAGAATGGTTCTTTTAAAAACAGGACTTGTAGCTCACTTACACGCCTGGCTGATGTGATGGCAACCAGCAATGCTACCTTAAGGGTAAGGTGTTTAAGGGATGCTTCCGCGAATGGTTCAAAAGGGTCTCTGGTGGGGGCCTTGAGTATCAATGAGAGATCCCAGGGGGGCTTCCCTCTGGCACTTGCTGGGATGGGTTCTCTTTATGGATTTGAAAAGTCGTTTGACTAAAGGATTATTGTTGATCGGTATGTCAAGGAATACAGATAGGGCTGCCACATGAACCTTGAGGGTACTCACTGCGAGCCCAGCTTATGCACCCTCCAGGAGGAAGGCTAGAATGGTAATTATGCTCTGCAGACTTCTATTTATTGACTGCATTTTTGAAGTATAAATCTTCCACACTTTGCCGTAAATCTTCCTGGTTACTGGCTTCCTACTTTGTAGTAGGGTGTCTACCACCTTGGCTGAGAGTCCCTTGTCTAGCAGCGTGCGCCGTTCAGGATCCATGCTGACAGTTTCAAGGTTTGGATTTGTGGTTGGTAAGCTCCTGATTGTGATTATAGATCGCTCATGCTCGGTAGCATCCAAGGGTCTTCTTCTGCCATCTTTTTCAGTGACATGAACCATGCCCTTTTTGGCCAGTAAGGCGCCAGGAGAATCACTCTTAATCCCTCTAGCCGAATATTCCCGATTGTCCTGCAAATGAGTTGGATCGGTGTAAATGCGTAGTTAAGGTTGAATCGCCATGGGAACACCATGGATTCTATCCCTAAAAAGACCTTTTCTCTTTTCAAGGTGAAATAATTTGCTACTTTCTTGTTCTTTGCTCTGGCAAACAGGTCCACTTCTGGGGAACCCCATGTTAGAGTCAGTGCTGAGAAGATTTGGTGGTTCAGCTCCCATTGTGTTGGATCCAATAGTCTGCGATCCGCCAGAACGTTGTCTGTCCCCTTGATGTGGACGACTGAGAGGGATAGGGGGATGAGTTTCTGCCTGAGACAGTAGGTCGTGAGCCACCCTCATTAGAGGTTTTGATCTCGTGCTCCCTTGGTGGTTGATGTATGCCACCATCGTGACGTTGCTCGACAGTACCTGGATTTGTCTGCCTGTTGTTTCATTCTGGAAACCTTGCAGGGATTCCCATACTGCTGAGAGCTCCCTTAATTTGGAGGAAACTTCTGGCCCAGTATAGTTTCAGGCTCCCTGTCTTACCTGGTGGCCTTTGTGGCCTCCCCAACTTAGGGCGCTTGCGTCCGTGGTGGCTCTGACCTGGATAGGCAGAAGCCAGAGCTTTCCCTTAGTCAGCGAATCCTTTTTGAGCCACCAAGCTAAGGACTTTCTGATGAGAAGAGGGACGGGAATCTTCTCCTCCAAGAAGGTTGTCTTTCCATCCCAATGGCTTAGGAGATGGAACTGTAGTGCTTTTGTGTGAAATTGCCTCAATGAACAGCTGGGATTGAAGCAGACCTGAGGCATAGGAGGATCATTATGTTCCTTCTTGTCACCCTGGTTGCGGTGATCAGTTGTTTTGTCACGTTGATCAGTTTTTTACTTTGTCCTCTGGTAAGAAGATCCTTTGGGCCACTGAATCTATAGTGTAGTGAACCTGAGAGAGTTGTGACATGGAAGCTGGTTGGTGACTTTGTCATGAATTCTTTCCTGCAAGATGAAAGAGTTTGCACAGAAACATTGCCATAGTTGGAAAAAGTGTCGTAATCTTCCTCCCACTGGTAAGATGGCATCATTGGGGTTTATCGCTGTTGGGTCCAGAGGTGGGAAGAGGACATTCAATTTCCCCTTGTTTTTATTAAAGACCTATCTTCGTTGGGGATGTGTCTTTTCCCCTTTTGATTGAGTTTCTCCTCTTGGGCGACGAAAAAACTTTTTCGGCTTTTCTTTTCTTTTGGAAAATCCTTTGGATTTGTCAGCTGAGCTTGCTAACACTTTGTCGAGCTCCGGACCGAACAGTAAGCTACCATCAAAGGGGATGTTACATATTTTTATTCTTTGATGCATAGTCTCCATCCCAGGTTTTGAGCCAGAGGGCCCTCCTGGCCGCATTAATTAGGCCTGTGGTGCGAGCTCAAACTCTAACAGCTTCTGCAGAGGCGTCAGCCATATATACCACTCCCTTTTCTATCAAGAGCAGGGAGTCCAGCGCCTCCTCTGTGCCAGGGACTTTTTCTAGATGACCACAGAGTTGTTCGAGCCAGAATGACACATTCCCGGCTACGCAGGTATTGGCCATGTTAGGCTGAAATCCTGCCGCCCCTGCCTCGTAAGCCCTCCTTGGCATCACATCTATTTTCTTATCCAAAGGATCCTTCAGGAGGCCCGTATCCTCGAAGGGATAAATCAGATTTTTTTTTTTTTAACTCTGACCAAAGATGCGTCTAATTTTGGGCATCATGATGGGATGCCTTCCGTTTCTTCGAAAGAAAATCTCCTTTTTAGGGCTTGAGGAAAAAAAAAATATATATTTGTTAATGATTCTTTTAAGAGATAGATGGACCAGAATGGACCTGTTTTTTGGTCTCCTGCTGACCAGTCACGAAAGGAGTCGGTGGTCTGAGCTTCCTGTACATTTTCTGTTGTGTAGCTAGCCTTAAGGAGTTCCTCCGTTTCTTCTGCTGGAAGCAGGTGTTTAGGTATCTTTTTGGGTTCTGCCCGGCCTAAGGAGTCCTCTAGTTCAGCATCAGAATCAGAGCTATCTTGAAAGAGGAGCTCCCCTTCCTCTTCAGAGTCAGAGTAGGTCAGCTACGGCTGAGGGACGGCAGGAGATCTCCAAGTCTTCTCTCGAGGTGCACTCCTCGGCTTAACGGATGTTGATGGTTGATCCGCACTCTCTACTGGATGCCTGAAGGGATTTTAGAGTGGATGTTACTTCCTTCTTGAAATCTAGGAAGTCTTTTGCCAACAGCTTAGACTCATCGTTGATAATAATTAGCTGTGAGATAGAAAAAAACAGACAGAGGGGAAGTTTCCATCAGACCTGTGCCATGCATGGAAGGCACCCGCCCCCCCTTCCCCCAGAGCAGCTACCCACATAAGGCAGTACCCCATCCACATCCTTCCCTTCCACTTACCATTAAAGGCTGGGGCCTGGTTCTGCAGCCTCTGATAGGGGAGCAAGGTCCTTCGCCATTAGGAGCGCCTGGGGGGGAAGGGAGCAAGCAAGCTTCTCCTAACAAGTGCTACCGCCCTCTTGCAGAAGTATATATATATATATGAGAATAGAAGGGGTAGGTAGAGAGGTAGGTGCGGGACCCTGATCCGCCCCTCACTCAGGCGCCATCGGATCACAGCAAGAGAGGGCTTCGCCCACACTTTTTCCCCTTTTCATTCAGTATGCAATAGGAGAATATTTAAAGTCCCGCATCCAATGTTCTCACTAGCCCTTTACATTAACTAGTTCCCACCCAGCCTATGGCAAAATGACGCTGGCAGAAAACTCTCGTCCCTCTCATGACATCCTCCCAGGTCACGCCGCTCATGTGCGTCCCCGGGGGCGCGCAGAGCGGCGATCGGGGATGAGGCGTGTTTCTTTGGACACAGCCCATCCCCGATCAGGGTAAAGAGCCAACAAAATTGTCTCTTTGCCACGTGACCAATCAGTTGGTCACAAATGTAAATAAACCGCGGTAGCTCGCTGTTACTGGGATCTCCTCTTCACACAACGATCCAGTGTGAGGAGGAGATCGCGGGAACAGTGAGTTAACGATTAACCCCATACAGTACTGTGCACTGATTGCCCCATTAATTAAAGAGTACCTGTCTGCAGCCCATCAGAGTACCTGTCTGCAGCCTATCAGAGCATCAGAGTACCTGTCTGCAGCCCATCAGAGTTTCAGAGTACCTGTCTGCAGCCTATCAGAGCATCAGAGTACCTGTCTGCAGCCCATCAGAGCATCAGAGTACCTGTCTGCAGCCTATCAGGGTATCAGAGTACCTGTCTGCAGCCTATCAGAGCATCAGAGTACCTGTCTGCAGCCCATCAGAGCATCAGAGTACCTGTCTGCAGCCCATCAGAGCATCAGAGTACCTGTCTGCAGCCCATCAGGGTATCAGAGTACCTGTCTGCAGCCTATCAGAGTATCAGAGTACCTGCCTACAGCCTATCAGAATATCAGAGTACCTGCCTACAGCCTATCAGAGTATCAGAGTACCTGTCTGCAGCCCATCAGAATATCAGAGTACCTGTCTGCAGCCCATCAGAGTATCAGAGTACCTGTCTGCAGCCCATCAGAATATCAGAGTACCTGTCTGCAGCCCATCAGAGTATCAGAGTACCTGTCTGCAGCCCATCAGAATATCAGAGTACCTATCTGCAGCCCATCAGAGCATCAGAGTACCTGTCTGCAGCCCATCAGAATATCAGAGTACCTGCCTGCAGCCCATCAGAGTATCAGAGTACCTGTCTGCAGCCCATCAGGGTATCAGAGTACCTGTCTGCAGCCCATCAGAGTATCAGAGTACCTGTCTGCAGCCCATCAGGGTATCAGAGTACCTGTCTGCAGCCCATCAGGGTATCAGAGTACCTGTCTGCAGCCCATCAGGGTATCAGAGTACCTGTCTGCAGCCCATCAGGGTATCAGAGTACCTGTCTGCAGCCCATCAGAGCATCAGAGTACCTGTCTGCAGCCCATCAGAGTATCAGAGTACCTGTCTGCAGCCCATCAGAATATCAGAGTACCTGCCTGCAGCCCATCAGAATATCAGAGTACCTGTCTGCAGCCCATCAGAGCATCAGAGTACCTGTCTGCAGCCCATCAGAGTATCAGAGTACCTGTCTGCAGCCCATCAGAATATCAGAGTACCTGCCTGCAGCCCATCAGAATATCAGAGTACCTGTCTGCAGCCCATCAGAATATCAGAGTACCTGTCTGCAGCCCATCAGAGTATCAGAGTACCTGTCTGCAGCCCATCAGAGTATCAGAGTACCTGTCTGCAGCCTATCAGAATATCAGAGTACCTGTCTGAAGCCCATCAGAGTATCAGAGTACCTGTCTGCAGCCCATCAGAGTATCAGAGTACCTGTCTGCAGCCCATCAGAATATCAGAGTACCTGTCTGCAGCCCATCAGAATATCAGAGTACCTGTCTGAAGCCCATCAGAGCATCAGAGTACCTGTCTGCAGCCCATCATATAATATAATATACACTAATTTGGGCTATTTTTAGCGAAGATATGAAGTAGTATTAATTTTGGCTAAAATGTATGAAGAAAAATTACTTTTTTGCAAAATTGTAAAATAGAAACGAAAAAAAGTGTTTTTTTTTTTTTAACACAATTTCCACCCTTTTTCCGCTTATATCACAAAAAAGAAAAGAAAAAAAAAAGACTGTTTTAATATAAACTTTGAAAAGAAAGCTCTATGTTTCTGAAAAAAATGTATAAAAATTGTTTGGGTACAGTGTAGCATGACTGAATAAATATCATTCAAAGTGTCTGAGCAGGAAGGGGGTAAAAATGGCCGGTATAGAAGTGGTTAACCCCTTAACAAAACAAATCATGTACCTGTACATCATTTGGCTTTAATTGGTTGTACTGGGATGATGCCTGCAGCTACAGGCATCATCCCAGTATCATTTTTTAAAGCTGGCGGTTGACTTTTTTTGTAAAAGCCATCCGAGCAGCTAATTAGCTGCTGGATTGCTATTACAGTGCCTCCCTGGGGGTCCCTTCTGGAAATGAAATCCAGGGATTCTGCCAGCTTACCACAGAGATTATGGAGGAGGTGGTTCAAGGTGTGGTATGGCAAACAGGAAAGTGGCGTCACTTCCAGTTTCCCCGGATGTACACAGCGCCACTTTTAAATGAGAAAACAACCTGAACACACCAATCTTGATGTTATCAGATGCTTTTAGGGCAGAGGAATGGTCTGGGGTCTAAAAGAATCAAGATCTCTACATAAAGAGTACCTGGCACATGCCTATTGCTGTATAAAGGATGTTCAGATTACTTGTAATGGCATTAAAAAATATAAAAGAAGAGAAAAAAACCTAAAAGAAACCGATTATTATTATTATTAATTTATTTATTTATTATATTTTATTATTTATTATTAATTTTTTCTTCTTTTTTTTCCTTTTTTTTCTTTTCTTTTTCAATTATTAATTATTATTATTATTATTATTATTATTATTAAAAAAAATAGAAAGCACCCCCATCCCCTAAGCGCCGGTTCACACTGCAGCGACGCTACTTCGCACCGCGACCTCCGAGCGGCCGCCACGGACTTCATAACATTGAAGTCTATGGCGGTCGCCTCCGGGTCGCCCCAAAGAAGCTCCGGACCCTTTTTCTAGGTCGGAGCGACTTGTGTCGCTCCTATTAGAACGGGTCCGCAGCTTCCCTATGGGAGGCGACCTGCGGCGACCTGTGAGGTCGCCTCACAGGTCGCCCTAGTGTGAACCGGCACTAATGCTTACGCAGAAGGGTGAATGCACACGTCGGTCCCGCACACATACATAAACAGCACCACGCATGTGAGGTATTTCCACGAACGTCTGAGCAAGAGCAATGAATCTAGCACCAGACCTCCTCTGTAACTCTACATTGGTAACCTGTAATGGCTGTAAATGGCTTTGCGATTCCATATCAACTTTAAACCGTTTAACGACTGCCCGCTGCAGTTATACTGCGTCAGGCAGCCACTCCTGTGCGAACCGACATAGGTATATGTCGGTCGAGCGCCTGCAGCTAGGGGGCCCCCGGTGGCATGCTCCTGCCCTCACTCAGCAGTGGGGACTCCGATGCACGGGGGAAAGCGGCTCGATTGCCGCCTGACACCCCCGATCGCTCCCCGCTGAGAGAGAAGGATGGTCGGCTGTTGTAAACACATCTGACCGTTCTTCTCTCTGGAATGATCACAGAGCCCCTGTGATCCTTCTATACAGGATCACAGATCTCTATGGTCATTTCACAAGCCACCCCCCCCACAGTTAGAAACACTCCCCTAGGCTCACATTTAACCCCTTGATCACCCACAGTGTTAACCCCTTCCCTGCCAGTGTCAGTATTACAGTGACAGTGCATATTTTTAGCACTGATTACTGTAGTAATGTCACTGCTCCCCCGAAAAGTGTAAAAAATGTCAGCTAGGGGTCCGATCTGTCCGCCGCAATGTCGCAGTCCCGCTAAAAATCGCAGATCGCCGCCATTACTAGTAACAAAAAAAAAAAAAAAACAATAAAAACGACATAAATCTTTCCTGTAGTTTGTAGACGCAATAACTTTTGCGCAAACCAATCAAAATACGCTTATTGTATTTTTTTTTACCAAAAATATGTAGCAGAAAATGAATTGGCCTAAAATGTTAAAAAAAATTTTATTTTTTTATTTTTTTTTTTGTGAATGTTATAAAACAGAATGTGAATTTTTTATTTTTATTTTTTTCAGAATTGTTGCTCTTTTTTTGTTTATAGCGCAAAAAATAAAAATCGCACAGGTGATCAAATACCACCAAAAGAAAGCTCTGTTTGTGGGAAAAAAAATACATCAATTGTATTTGGGTACAGCGTCGCACTTTCCATTACAGTAACGCATCGCTGAATCACAAAAAATGGCCTGGTCATTAAGGGGGAAAATCCTTCCAGTCCAGAAGTGGTTAAAGCGGAGTTCCGGGCAGAGAATCGTTTTTTTTTTTAACATACCCCCGGGACAGTCAGGGCTAGCACATTCCACAATGGCTAGCCTCTGATCTGTCCCGGTTCGCACTTACCTTTTAGAAGAAATACTTACTTAGAAGTTTTCTTCCACAGCGTTTCCATCTCGGTTGTGGGCAGCTGAAGCCGGCGCGGTCCTCTTCTCCGTCTTCTTCCGCGTCTTCGTGTCCCAGAATGCGCTGCACCGGCCCCTCTCGTCACTTCCAGTGCGGCGCCGCATTCCTAAACAGCTTCTGGGCATGCCCAGAAGCTGTTTAGCAGGGGAATGCGGCGTCGCCCGGAAATGACGAGCGGGGCCGGTGCGGCGCATTGATTCCTGGGAGCTATGACGTTCAGCTCCCAGGAATCATAGCGAGACAGGAAGTGACGGGGTGAGCCGCGGCTCCGAGGGAGGAAGCTGTCATAGGTGAGTATTTACGATCGTCAATTACAAGGTGAGTTTTTAAAAAAAAAAAAATCTAACTATCCAATTCCTTTTCAGGTTAGGCTGAACTAGCGGACGGGCACAAAAAAAAAATATCGTTTTTGTGCCCGGAACTCCGCTTTAAAGTGGGACCTGTTATGTATCTACAGGGGCATCTCATAACATTAGAATATCATCAAAAAGATTTATTTCAGTAATTCAATTCAAAAAGTGAAACTTATATATTACTGTATATAGATGTGTTACACACAGAGTGATAGATTTCAAGCATTTCTTTCTTTTAATTTTGAGGATTATGACTTACAGCTAGTGACACCCCAAAATTCAGTATCCCAGAAAATTAGAATATTACATGAGATCACAAAAAAAAAAAAGGATTTTTGATACAGAAATGTTGGCTTAGTGAAAAGTCTGTCCATGTACAGTATAGTATGCACTCAATACTTGATCGGGGCTCCTTTTGCATGAATTACTGCATCAATGAAGGGGTGGCATGGAGGCGATCAGCCTGTGGCACTGCTGAGGTGTTATGGAAGCCCAGGTTGCTTTGATAGCGACCTTCAGCTCATCTGCATTGTTGGGTCTGGTGTCTCTCATCTTCCTATTGACAATACCCCACAGATTCTCTATGGGATTTAAGTCAGGCGAGTTTGCTGGCCAATCAAGCACAGTGATTCCCATGATCATGTGACCAGGTATTGGTAGGTTTGGCAGAGTGAACCGGTGCCAAGTCCTGCTGGAAAAATGAAATCAGCCTGCTATGTTTACAAAGCAGGCGGCTCTCCTGTCAGTTTCTCTGAAGATCGCGGGAGGCCGGGGACGATCAAGCCCGCTCCTCCAGTCGCAGAGACCGCATGTGCATAATCACGTGTTTATGCACAGCCGAGTCGTGCTGCTGCAGTAAATCTGCTTGGGGCGGTCGGCAAGTGGTTAGTTGCTAATTGCGCAGTCATGCAACACTGTACCCAAATGACATTCATATCATTTTATTTCGCACAAATAGAGCTTTCTTTTAGTGGTATTCGATCACCGCTGGGTATTTTTTTTTCATTGCTATATAAACAAAACAATACTGAACATTTTGGAAAAAAAAAAACACATTTTATTTAGCTTCTGTTATAAAATGTTGCAAAAAAAAAAAAAAAATCCTTCTTCATCAGTTTCAGCAACAATGTATTCTGCTACATTTCTTTGGTAAAAACAACCCACATCAAAGTGTATATTATTTAGTCTGTAGGGAAGTTAAGAGTCCACAAACTATGATATATACACTATATTACCAAAAGTATTGGGACGCCTGCCTTTACACGCACATGAAATTTAACCGCTTTCCAAACCGCCCGCCGCCGGCTGTTGTAAACACAGCTGACAGTTCCTCTCCCTGGAATGATCACAGAGCCCCTGTGATCCTTCTATATAGGATCACAGGTCTCTATGATCATTTCACAAGCCCCGCCCCCATACGCCTCTGATTGCCACCTGACACCCGCGATCGCTCCCCGCTGAGAGAGAAGAACGGTCGGCTGTTGTAAACACATCTGACCGCACTTCTCCCTGGAATGGTCACAGAGCCCCTGTGATCCTTCTATATAGGATCACAGGTCTCTATGATCATTTCACAAGCCCCCCCCCCATACAGTTAGAAACACTCCCCTAGGTACACATTTAACCCCTTGATCACCCACTGTGTTAACCCCTTCCCTGCCAGTGTCATTATTATAGTAACAGTGTATATTTTTTAGCACTGATTACTGTCGTAATGTCACTGGTCCCCCCAAAAGTGTCAAAAATGTCAGTTAGGGGTCCGATCTGTCCGCCGCAATGTCGCAGTCCCGCTAAAAATCGCAGATCGCCGCCATTACTAGTAAAAAAAAAAACAATAAAAATTACATACATTTTTCCCGTAGTTAGTAAACGCGATAACTTTTGCGCAAACCAATCAAAATACGCTTTTTGCAATTTTTTTTACCAAACATATGTAGCATAAAACAAATTGGCCGAAAATGTTAAAAAATTTTGATTTTTACATTTTTTTGGGGAATTTCATATAAAAAAGTGTGAAAAATATTATTTTTGCAAAATTTAGGCTCTTTTTTTGTTTCTAGCGCATGATCACAAAATCGCACAGGTGATCAAATACCACCAAAAGAAAGCTCTGTTTGTGGGAAAAAAGGGACGTCAGATTCGTTTAGGTACAGCGTCGCACGACCGCGCAATTGTCCGTTAAATTCACGCAGTAAAAAGTCGCAAAAAACCCCCTGGTCAGGAATGGGGTAAAATCTTCCGGGGCTTAAGTGGTTAAGGGGGCAAATCCTTCCGGTCCAGAAGTGGTTCATTTGGGTACAGCATTGCATGACCGTGCAATTATCAGTTAGCACAGTGCCAAATAGCAAAAACATGGCCTGATCATGAAGAAGGTACAATCTGTAGCTGAAGTGGTTAAGTCGCTAGCGAAAAGTTCTGCTCCTCCCTTTGCAATGCTCAGGGCAGGCCCTGTCCTTTATTCTGGGGTGGGTCCCTTTTGTCTCAGCTGAGCGTACAACCCTGACATCTAGAGGCTCTCACGAGTATTACAACCCCTTCCGCCCCCTTTAGGCGCACAGTACAATAATGCTAAATTTAACACGGCAGGGCCTTTTCCCCTAAGCAAATGATTGATTCCAGAGGATTAAACTCCAGATGTAATAAAGTCTTTTTTACCACGAGAACGCGAGGCGGGTGAAAATGTTATTTTATAAAATTCACAGAAAAGCCTTTAAAGCATCAGCATTTCCCAGAGCTAAAAGGGAAAGGTCCGTTTTTTTTTTAAAACAAGATAATAAAATACTCCTAATGCAAAACACAATCCGGAGGAGGCCAGGACTTTGTATGGGGCCCCGTGTCCATGGGAACCTGGATATTTTCTAATTAAATTTCTCTCTGGGCTATAATGCTTTGTGTACGCTAACACGGGCCCCGTTTTTATTAAAATGTTTGAAGCGGTGGTTTAAAACTGATTACAAAGCCCAGTGTCCAAGTCAGAGAACACAAACAAACCAGTTTCTATGTGGTGGCTTTCCTTTGATCCGTCTCCTTTGTCTAAAGGGACTTTGGGGAGCTGCCGAAATTAAACTAAGAACAGGATTACCATGGGATGGTCTACATTACAAGGAAACATCGGCAATGTGCGCCGGGCTCAGATAAAATAGGAATATATATGGGGGGGGACGCAGGTTTCTGAAGGTTTTCGATTCTCCATTTGTTGGGCTATGTTCGAGAAACGTTCTGGTGTCACACATTGTCTGTGCTGGAACAGTGACAAAGAATGAGGGAGGAAGACAGGTAAGAGTTATAAAAGGGTTAATTCACCAAAAAATTATATTTCAATGCTTGGTGGATTCTGGAGTGGTAAACCCCCTGAGAGTGTTTCCTATCACTTGGGAACTCCATGGTGAGATCTCTGCACTGAGTTCTTGGGTCTGCACACCTGTTGTGCCCATGATAAGGGGTTCTCACCTTTCCTATGCTGGGTTCTTGGGTCTGCCCACATGCTGTGCCCATAATAAGGGGCTCTCACCTTCCCTTTGCTGAGTTCTTGGGTCTGCCCACCTGCTGTGC
Organism: Pelophylax lessonae; assembly: GCF_965119305.1. Classification (NCBI taxonomy): domain Eukaryota; kingdom Metazoa; phylum Chordata; class Amphibia; order Anura; family Ranidae; genus Pelophylax; species Pelophylax lessonae. Next base: position 19,415,530 of record NC_138772.1, read on the forward strand.
CCATACTAGGGGTTCCCACCATCCCTGTGCTGAGTTCTTAGATCTGCACACCTGCTGTGCCCATTATGTGGGGTTCCCACCATCTCTGTGCTGAATCCCTGGAACTGCACACCTGCTGTGCCCATTATGAGGGGTTTCTGCCATCCCTGTGCTGAATTCCAGGGTCTATACACCTGCTGTGCCCATAATGAGGGGTTCTCATCATACCTGTGCTGAGTTCTTGGGTCAGCCCACCTGCTGTGTCCATGATGATGGGTTGCCCATTATGATGGGTTCCTGCTGTGCCCATTATGAGGGGTTCCCGTCATCCTTGTCTGGATGTCCTGGGTCTATACACCTGCTGTGTCCATAACAAGGGGTTCTCACCTTCCCTATGCTGAGTTCTTGGGTCTGCCCACCTGCTGTGCCCATTATAGGGGATATCACCATCCCTGTGCTGAGTTCTTGGATCTGCACACCTGCTGTGCCCATTATGAAGGGTTCCCACCATCTCTGTGCTGAATTCCTGGAACTGCACACCTGCTGTGCCCATTACGAGGGGTTTCTGCCATCCCTGTGCTGAATTCCAGGGTCTATACACCTGCTGTGCCCATAATGAAGGGTTCTCACCATCCCTGTGCTGAGTTCTTGGGTCATTCCACCTGCTGTGCCCATTATGGTGGGTTCCCACAATCTGTGCGCTGTGTTATCAGGGCTGTGCACCTGATGTGCCCATTATAAGGGGGGTCCCATCATCTGTGCACTGAGTTCCCAGGTCTGCCCACCTGCTGTGCCCATTATAAGGGGTTCCCACTATCCATGTGCTGATTTCCCGGGTCTGATCACCTGCTGTGTCCATTATGAGGGCTTCCACCATCTCAGCTGAATTGGTCTGTTAGCCACTCAAACATAAAACTTCAGTTTTGGGTTAGCTGATGCCTTTCATTTTTTTTTTTTTTTTTTTTTAATGAGTGGGGGGGGGGGTGAACTTGTATCAATGGACTTTAATTTGGGTTCTGACCAGGACCAGCATCTGTGGTGAGAGACCTCTTGGCCACCTGAGTTTGCTGTACTTCCTGTAGACTGATGGGGTGTACCAATAGAAGTTTAAGAGCCCAAACCCCAAAGTTTACCTTACATGTAGGGTTGAGCGGACACCTAGATGTCCGTGTTCGACGGGTTCGGCCGAACTTTAAAAAAAAGTCCGAGTCCGTGTCCCGGACTTTTACCGAACTTTTCCCGGACACCGAACCCCATTGAAGTCAATGGGGACCCGAACTTTAAGGCACTAAAATGGCTCTAAAACACCAAAGGAAAGGGCTAGAGTGCTGCAAATGGCAGCAAAACGTAATTAAGAGCATGGCAAGTGCTCTGCAAACAAATGTGGATAGGGAAATAACTTAAAACAACAAAAAAAAACAGAAAAATAAAACAATGTTCTTCTTCATCTCTGAAGGACGAGGCCCATATGGAGTAGGAGGGAGGTTGAGGTGGTGGTGGATGTGGCGGTGACATAGGCGTGCGCACAGGGTGTGCTGGGTGTGCCTGGGCACACCCTAATCACCTAGGGCACATAGCATTGCCAGTGAGGAGATGGGAAAGATCTCCCTGGGACCTGCTCTGCTCTATTTCTCCTTGCCTACAGGTACATGGCCCCGATACATTACTCTCCCTGCTGGCAAACACATGCATGTGTATTTCAACTTTGGGGTGCACACCTTAATGCAATAGGCTGCGCACACCTATGGGCGGTGTAGGTGGAAGCGGCGGTGGAGGAGGACCAGGGCCGGATTAACAGCATCATGGGCTTGGTGCTGAGGATTTTGAAGGGCCTTAAGGGCCGTGCCTTGCCATGCACCCAGAGGAGGAAGGGTGCAGCCATGCATGCCTAATTCAACATGGGATGCTGTCTCTGAAGCCCATAAACACATCCATGCATCGCCAACTGTCCCTCCTTGTCCGGCCTTCACGCTGTGTGGGGAGGTTCTGAGGGTGCTGCCTGGGGAAGCGAGCATAGAAGCCAGACTTCTGTGTTTACAAGTGACAGAAGAGCGGTAACAGTGAATATGGCCAACCCGGGGCCTATATAAAAGGTAGGGGCCTGGAGCTGCAGCTCCAATAGCCCCTACATTAATCTGGCCCTGAGGAGGAGGACGAGGTAGCCAACACTGCTTCTTTTCAAAAATTTTAAATGAGGGTACACCCCAAAAGAGTGAGAAAGAGCAAAAATGGAACAATGGGTGGGTAAGGTCGGTATCCATTGCTATTCTGCATAAGGTACGGAAAAGTCCCGTGGGATCCATGCCTGGTTCATTTTAATGAACGTGAGCTTGTCCACATTGTCTCTGGACAGGCGGCTGCGCTTGTCTGTTATAACGCCCCCAGCCGTGCTAAATACCCGTTCAGATAATACACTGGCTGCAGGGCACGCCAGCACCTCCAAGGCGTAAAGGGCAAGCTCAGGCCATGTGCCCAATTTGGAGACCCAGAAGTTGAAGGGGGCAGACCCGTCATTCACTACATGTAGGCGTGTGCACACATACTGCTCCACCATGTTGGTAAAATGCTGCCTCCTGCTAAGACGTTCCATCTGAGCTGCTGGTGCTGCTGTTTGTTGTGGCGTGCTGACAAAGCTTTTCCACATTTCGGCCATGCTAACCCTGCCTTCTGAGGTGCTGGCGGTGCCCTGGTTGCGTTGGCGACCTCCTCCTCCTCCTCCTCTGCCTTGTGCTTCCACTGTGGCCCCGCTGTCAGATGGGAATGCCAGCAGCATGGCGTCTACCAGCGTGCGCTTGTACTCGCGCATCTTGCGATCGCGCTCCAGTGAGTGAATTAAGGACGGTACGTTGTCCTTGTAACGGGGATCCAGCAGCGTGGCCACCCAGTAATCAGCACAAGTTAGAATGTGGGCAACTCGGCGGTCGTTGTGGAGACACTGCAGCATGTAATCGCTCATGTGTGCCAGGCTGCCCAGAGGCGACGAAAGGCTGTCCTCTGTGGGAGGTGTATCGTCCGTGTCCTCTGTATCCCCCCAGCCACGCACCAGTGATGGCCATGAGCTGGCCTGGGTGCCACCCTGCTGTGAACATGGTTCCATCTCCTCCTCCAGCTCCTCCTCCTCCTCATCCTCCTCATCCTCCAGAACTGTGCCCCTGCTGGACAATTGCGTCCCTGGCGTTTGCGTGTGCAGGAACCCACCCTCGGAGCCCCTTGCGAATGACTGCCCTGAAAGCCTTGGAAATGTTACCTCTTCATCCTCCTCCTCCTCCTCATCCTGTGCCACATCCTCTTCCATCATCGCCCGAATTGTTTTTTCAAGGAGGCATAGAAGTGGGATAGTTAAGCTGAGAACGGCGTCATTGCCACTGGCCATGTTGGTGGAGTACTCAAAACAGCGCAAGAAGGCACACAGGTCTCGCATGGAGGCCCAGTTATTGGTGGTGAAGTGGTGCTGTTCCGCAGAGCGACTCACGCGTGCGTGCTGCAGCTGAAACTCCACTATGGCCTGCTGCTGCTCGCACAGTCTTTCCAGCATGTGCAAGGTGGAGTTCCACCTTGTGGGCACGTCACATATGAGGCGGTGAGCGGGAAGGCCGAAGTTACGCTGCAGCGCTGCCAGGCGAGCAGCAGCAGGGTGAGAACGCCGAAAGTGCGCACAAACGGCCCGCACTTTCTGCAGCAGCTCTGACATATCGGGGTAGTTTTTAAGGAACCTCTGCACCACCAAATTCAGCACATGCGCCAGGCAAGGGATGTGCGTCAAACCGGCTAGGCCCAGAGCTGCTATGAGATTTCGCCCGTTATCGCACACCACCAGGCCGGGCTTGAGGCTCGCTGGCAGCAACCACTCATTTGTCTGCTGTTCCATGCTCCTCCACAACTCCTGCGCGGTGTGTGGTTTGTCCCCCAAACAGGCAAGTTGTAAAACTGCCTGCTGTCGTTTACCCCTGGCCGTGCTGAAGTTGGTGGTGAAGGTGTTACGCTGTCCGGATGAGGAGGCGGTAGAGGATGAGGAAGCGGAGTAGGAGGAGTTAGGAACAGGAGGCAAACTGAAGCGCCCTGCAATCCTCGGTGGTGGAAGGACATGCGCCAAATTGCTATCCGCCTCAGGCCCATCCGCCACTGCATTTACCCAGTGTGCCGTTAGGGAGATATAACGCCCCTGACCGTGCTTACTGGTCCACGTATCCGTAGTTAGGTGGACCTTGGCACAGATGGCGTTGCGCAGTGCACACCTGATATTTTCCCCCACTTGGTTGTGCAGGGAAGGGATGGCTTGCCTGGAAAAGTAGTGGCGGCTGGGCACGACGTACTGTGGGACAGCCACCGACATAAGGTTTTTAAAACTGTGCGTCTCCACCAGACGGAATGACAGCATTTCAAAGGCCAATAATTTTGAAATGCTGGCATTCAGGGCCAGGGATCGCGGGTGGGTAGGGGGGTACTTCCTCTTCCTCTCAAGTGTTTGGGAGATGGAAAGCTGAACGCTTCCACGGGACATTGTGGAGATGGTTGTTGGTGACCCAGGTGGTGGTGTTGCTGACAGATCGTCTGTTTGCGGGGTGGCAGGTGCCGGTATCACTACAGATGTGGCTGGAGCGGCCGAGACTGCAGCAGAAGAGGAAGCAGGATGAGCCAGAGACGTTTCTTGGTTTTGAAGGTGTGTACTCCACTGCAGCTCGTGCTTTGCACTTAGATGCCTGATCATGCAGGTTGTGCTCAGGTTGAGAAGGTTTATGCCTCGCTTCAAGCTCTGATTGCACAGGGTGCAAACCACTCGTGTCCTGTCATCAGCACATTTTCTAAAGAACTTCCACGCTAGAGAACTCCTTTGAGCTGACTTTGGTGCGCTCGTTCCCTTGCTGCGTTGGGCAGTAGCGGGCGTAGTGTCTAGGGCACGGCCGCTCCGCTTCTGCACCCTGCTCCCTCTTCTGCTGTGCTGGTGGCTCTGTGCGACCACCGCCTCTTCCTCCAAACTACTCAGGTCACCTGCATGACGTTCATTCCATGTGGGGTCGAGGACCTCATCGTCCTCCACATCATCTTCCACCCAGTCTTCACCCCTGCCCTCCTTGTCGGTCTCCACAATGCTGAACGCCGCAGCAGTTGGCACCTGCGTTTCGTCATCATCGGAGACGTGCTGCGATGATCCTTGCATGTACTCATCTTGAGAAATAAGTGGTTGGGCATCGCTGCACTCAATCTCTTCCACTTCTGGGGCAGGGCTAGGTGGATGGCCCTGGGAAACCCTGCTGACAGAGTCCTCAAAAAGAATAAGAGACTGCTGTATGGCTTGGGGCTCAGACTGCTGGCCTGATTTGCAAGGGGGTGAGGTGAAAGACGGTTGGACATTGGCTGCAGGTGCCAACTCTGACCTTTCTGCAGTAGACTGGGTGGGAGACAATGTGAAGGAACTGGAGGCACTGTCAGCAGCAAACCAATCTACTATCGCCTCAACTTGTTCTGGCCTCATCACTTCTAGGGGCGTTTGATGCCCTACCAAATACTGATGCAGGTTCTGTCGCCTACTCACACTTGAGGAAGGTGTTTCACTTGTGCGTGTAGCTGGCACAGATCGACCACGTCCTCTCCTTGCAACAGGAGCTCTACCAGCAGCACCACGACCCAGGCCACGGCCCTTATTTGACGGTCTCCTCATATTTCTGTAATTTAAGATCTTGCCCTAGAAAGGTTTTTATTGAATAGCGGAATAGGAAATATGATCCAAAAAAGTGTATGTATCTCGCACGTACAAAACCACACTAGGCCCCAATTACTATTGTTTCTACCCCTAAAAGGATGGATGAGGAGTAGGAGGAGTATGGAACAGACAGCACCCTCAAATCTTCAGAAGTATGAGATGAACCCCAAAAACTTGGAAAGGTGGATCTCACACGTACCGACACAGACTATCCCGCAATTCAATTGATCCTCAAAGGTTTTTATTGAATAGCGGAATAGGAAATATGATCAAAAAAAGTGTATGTATCTCGCACGTACACAACCACACTAGGCCCCAATTACTATTGTTTGTACCCCTAAAAGGATGGATGAGGAGTAGGAGGAGGAGTATGGAACAGGCAGCACCCTCAAATCTTCAGAAGTATGAGATGAACCCCAAAAACTTGGAAAGGTGGATCTCACACGTACCGACACAGACTATCCCGCAATTCAATTGATCCTCAAAGGTTTTTATTGAATAGCGGAATAGGAAATATGATCAAAAAAAGTGTATGTATCTCGCACGTACACAACCACACTAGGCCCCAATTACTATTGTTTGTACCCCTAAAAGGATGGATGAGGAGTAGGAGGAGGAGTATGGAACAGGCAGCACCCTCAAATCTTCAGAAGTATGAGATGAACCCCAAAAACTTGGAAAGGTGGATCTCACACGTACCGACACAGACTATCCCGCAATTCAATTGATCCTCAAAGGTTTTTATTGAATAGCGGAATAGGAAATATGATCAAAAAAAGTGTATGTATCTCGCACGTACACAACCACACTAGGCCCCAATTACTATTGTTTGTACCCCTAAAAGGATGGTTGAGCAGTAGGAGCAGGAGTATGGAACAGGCAGCACCCTCAAATCTTCAGAAGTATGAGATGAACCCCAACAACTTGGAAAGGTGGATCTCACACGTACCGACACAGACTATCTCGCAATTGAATTGATCCCCAAAGGTTTTAATTGAATAGCGGAATAGAAAATATGATCAAAAAGAAAGTGTATGTATCTCGCACGTACACCACCACACTAGGCCCCAACTACTATTGTTTGTACCCCTAAAAGGATGGTTGAGCAGTAGGAGGAGGAGTATGGAACAGGCAGCACCCTCAAATCTTCAGAAGTATGAGATGAACCCCAAAAACTTGGAAAGGTGGATCTCTCTCACACGTACCAACACAGACTATCCCCCAATTTAACTGATCCTCAAAGGTTTTTGATTAAATAGCGGAATAGAAAATATGATCCAAAAAAAGTGTATGTATATCACACGTACACAACCACACTAGGCCCCAATTACTATTGTTTGTACCCCTAAAAGGCTAGATGAGGAGTAGGGGGAGTATGGAACAGGCAGCACCCTCAAACCTTCAGAAGTATGAGATGAACCCCAACAACTTGGAAAGGTGGATCTCTCTCACACGTACCAACACAGACTATCCCCCAATTTAACTGATCCCCAAAGGTTTTTGATTAAATAGCGGAATAGAAAATATGATCCAAAAAAAGTGTATGTATATCACACGTACACAACCACACTAGGCCCCAATTACTATTGTTTGTACCCCTAAAAGGCTAGATGAGGAGTAGGGGGGGTATGGAACAGGCAGCACCCTCAAACCTTCAGAAGTATGAGATGAACCCCAACAACTTGGAAAGGTGGATCTCTCTCACACGTACCAACACAGACTATCCCCCAATTTAACTGATCCCCAAAGGTTTTTGATTAAATAGCGGAATAGAAAATATGATCCAAAAAAAGTGTATGTATATCACACGTACACAACCACACTGGGCCCCAATTACTATTGTTTGTACCCCTAAAAGGCTAGATGAGGAGTAGGGGGAGTATGGAACAGGCAGCACCCTCAAACCTTCAGAAGTATGAGATGAACCCCAACAACTTGGAAAGGTGGATCTCTCTCACACGTACCAACACAGACTATCCCCCAATTTAACTGATCCCCAAAGGTTTTTGATTAAATAGCGGAATAGAAAATATGATCCAAAAAAAGTGTATGTATATCACACGTACACAACCACACTAGGCCCCAATTACTATTGTTTGTACCCCTAAAAGGCTAGATGAGGAGTAGGGGGAGTATGGAACAGGCAGCACCCTCAAACCTTCAGAAGTATGAGATGAACCCCAACAACTTGGAAAGGTGGATCTCTCTCACACGTACCAACACAGACTATCCCCCAATTTAACTGATCCCCAAAGGTTTTTGATTAAATAGCGGAATAGAAAATATGATCCAAAAAAAGTGTATGTATATCACACGTACACAACCACACTAGGCCCCAATTACTATTGTTTGTACCCCTAAAAGGCTAGATGAGGAGTAGGGGGGGTATGGAACAGGCAGCACCCTCAAATCTTCAGAAGTATGAGATGAACCCCAAAAACTTGGAAAGGTGGATCTCTCTCACACGTACCAACACAGACTATCCCCCAATTTAACTGATCCCCAAAGGTTTTTGATTAAATAGCGGAATAGAAAATATGATCCAAAAAAAGTGTATGTATATCACACGTACACAACCACACTAGGCCCCAATTACTATTGTTTGTACCCCTAAAAGGCTAGATGAGGAGTAGGGGGAGTATGGAACAGGCAGCACCCTCAAACCTTCAGAAGTATGAGATGAACCCCAACAACTTGGAAAGGTGGATCTCTCTCACACGTACCAACACAGACTATCCCCCAATTTAACTGATCCCCAAAGGTTTTTGATTAAATAGCGGAATAGAAAATATGATCCAAAAAAAGTGTATGTATATCACACGTACACAACCACACTAGGCCCCAATTACTATTGTTTGTACCCCTAAAAGGCTAGGAGTAGGGGGAGTATGGAACAGGCAGCACCCTCAAACCTTCAGAAGTATGAGATGAACCCCAACAACTTGGAAAGGTGGATCTCTCTCACACGTACCAACACAGACTATCCCCCAATTTAACTGATCCCCAAAGGTTTTTGATTAAATAGCGGAATAGAAAATATGATCCAAAAAAAGTGTATGTATATCACACGTACACAACCACACTAGGCCCCAATTACTATTGTTTGTACCCCTAAAAGGCTAGATGAGGAGTAGGGGGGGTATGGAACAGGCAGCACCCTCAAATCTTCAGAAGTATGAGATGAACCCCAAAAACTTGGAAAGGTGGATCTCTCTCACACGTACCAACACAGACTATCCCCCAATTTAACTGATCCCCAAAGGTTTTTGATTAAATAGCGGAATAGAAAATATGATCCAAAAAAAGTGTATGTATATCACACGTACACAACCACACTAGGCCCCAATTACTATTGTTTGTACCCCTAAAAGGCTAGATGAGGAGTAGGGGGGGTATGGAACAGGCAGCACCCTCAAACCTTCAGAAGTATGAGATGAACCCCAACAACTTGGAAAGGTGGATCTCTCTCACACGTACCAACACAGACTATCCCCCAATTTAACTGATCCCCAAAGGTTTTTGATTAAATAGCGGAATAGAAAATATGATCCAAAAAAAGTGTATGTATATCACACGTACACAACCACACTAGGCCCCAATTACTATTGTTTGTACCCCTAAAAGGCTAGATGAGGAGTAGGGGGGGTATGGAACAGGCAGCACCCTCAAATCTTCAGAAGTATGAGCAGGGGCGGACTGATAACCTATGGGGCCCCCGGGCAATATGAGATCATGGGGCCCCCCTGTGTCCATGTCCATGAGTACACATGTTGCAGCAGGAGTTAAACCCCCTGTTGCTTTTGGTGGGTTATCGTGACCCATTCAAGTGAATGAGGCCCACTCAGCAAACACCCTGCAACCATGTGCAATGCACATAGTTTCAGCATGCTAGTGTGTGATTCAAGGAGTTGAAGCAGGTGATGAGGAGGCAATACAACGCCTTCTCATTGCCTACTTTAACCCTTTTTTTTTTTTGCTGTACTGCACAAGGTTGCACAGCCTTTGCAATGCAGCCCCATTCACTTGAATGAGTTATGCTTGGCAGGTGCTACATCTGCCAAGCGTGACAGGACATATAATTCCTGATGCGGATGCAACATGTGTACACCCCTGGCCCTTGCAGTTAAAGGGGGTGTGGTGGGGGTGAGTAAATACAGGGCTCAATTCTGAGGTTTTCCTGCCCCCAAACTGCAAATTTAAACAGGCCCTTGCTGTCCTGAACAACCTATCCCAGTTGGTGTTTAGGGGACCCCTTGAAAGAGGACAGAGAGGGACCCCTGAGATAAAGACAGAGAGTGACCCTTGGAATAATGACAGAGAGTAGCCCCTGGGATAAGAACAGAGAGGGACCCCTGGGATAAGGACAGAGAGGGGCCCCAGGGATGAGAGCAGAGAGGGTCCTGGAATGAGAACAGAGAGAGGGTCCTAATATGAGAGCAGAGAGGGGGTCCAGGGATGAGAGCAGAGAGGGGGTCCTGAGATGAGAGCAGAGAGGGGGTCCTGAGATGAGAACAGAGAGGGGGTCCTGAGATGAGAACAGAGAGGGGGTCCTGAGATGAGAACAGAGAGGGGGTCCTGAGATGAGAACAGAGAGGGGACACTGGAATGAGAGCTGAGAGAGACCCCTGGGATGAGAGCAGAGAGGGGGCCTTGGGATGAGAGCTGAGAGAGACCCCTGGGATGAGAGCAGAGAGGGGGTCCTGGGATGAGAGCATCGAGGGGGCCCTGGGATGAGAGCTGAGAGAGACCCCTGGGATGAGAGCAGAGAGAGACCCCTGGGATGAGAGCAGAGAGAGACCCCTGGGATGAGAGCAGAGAGAGACCCCTGGGATGAGAGCAGAGAGAGACCCCTGGGATGAGAGCAGAGAGGGGGTCCTGGGATGAGAGCAGAGAGGGGGCCATGGGATGAGAGCAGAGAGGGGGTCCTGGGATGAGAGCAGAGAGGGGGGTCCTGGGATGAGAGCAGAGAGGGGGGTCCTGGGATGAGAGCAGAGAGGGGGGTCCTGGGATGAGAGCAGAGAGGGGGTCCTGGGATGAGAGCTGAGAGAGACCCCTGGGATGAGAGCAGAGAGGGGGTCCTGGGATGAGAGCAGAGAGGGGGCCATGGGATGAGAGCAGAGAGGGGGTCCTGGGATGAGAGCAGAGAGGGGGCCATGGGATGAGAGCAGAGAGGGGGCCATGGGATGAGAGCAGAGAGGGGGCCCTGGGATGAGAGCAGAGAGGGGGTCCTGGGATGAGAGCAGAGAGGGGGTCCTGGGATGAGAACAGAGGGGGGGTCCTGAGATGAGAGCAGAGAGGGGACACTGGAATGAGAGCTGAGAGAGACCCCTGGGATGAGAGCAGAGAGGGGGCCTTGGGATGAGAGCTGAGAGAGACCCCTGGGATGAGAGCAGAGAGGGGGTCCTGGGATGAGAGCATCGAGGGGGCCCTGGGATGAGAGCTGAGAGAGACCCCTGGGATGAGAGCAGAGAGGGGGTCCTGGGATGAGAGCAGAGAGGGGGTCCTGGGATGAGAGCAGAGAGGGGGTCCTGGGATGAGAGCAGAGGGGGGGGTCCTGGGATGAGAGCAGAGAGGGGGGGTCCTGGGATGAGAGCAGAGAGGGGGGGTCCTGGGATGAGAGCAGAGAGGGGGGGTCCTGGGATGAGAGCAGAGAGGGGGTCCTGGGATGAGAGCAGAGAGGGGGTCCTGGGATGAGAGCAGAGAGGGGGTCCTGGGATGAGAGCAGAGAGGGGGCCATGGGATGAGAGCAGAGAGGGGGCCATGGGATGAGAGCAGAGAGGGGGCCATGGGATGAGAGCAGAGAGGGGGCCCTGGGATGAGAGCAGAGAGGGGGCCCTGGGATGAGAGCAGAGAGGGGGCCCTGGGATGAGAGCAGAGAGGGGGTCCTGGGATGAGAGCAGAGAGGGGGTCCTGGGATGAGGAGAGAGGGGGTCCTGGGATGAGGAGATACGGGTCCTGGGATGAAGAGATACGGGTCCTGGGATGAGGAGAGAGGGGGTCCTGGGATGAGGAGAGAGGGGGCCCTGGGATGAGGAGAGAGGGGGTCCTGGGATGAGAGCGGAGAGAGGGGGTCCTGGGATGAGGAGAGAGGGGGTCCTGGGATGAGGAGATACGGGTCCTGGGATGAGGAGATACGGGTCCTGGGATGAGGAGATACGGGTCCTGGGATGAGGAGAGAGGGGGTCCTGGGATGAGGAGAGAGGGGTCCTGGGATGAGGAGAGAGGGGTCCTGGGATGAGGAGAGAGGGGGTCCTGGGATGAGGAGAGAGGGGTCCTGGGATGAGGAGAGAGGGGTCCTGGGATGAGGAGAGAGGGGGCCCTGGGATGAGGAGAGAGGGGGTCCTGGGATGAGGAGAGAGGGGGTCCTGGGATGAGGAGAGAGGGGGGCCTGGGATGAGGAGAGAGGGGGTCCTGGGATGAGGAGAGAGGGGGTCCTGGGATGAGGAGAGAGGGGGTCCTGGGATGAGGAGAGAGGGGGTCCTGGGATGAGGAGAGAGGGGTCCTGGGATGAGGAGAGAGGGGGTCCTGGGATGAGGAGAGAGGGGGCCCTGGGATGAGGAGAGAGGGGGTCCTGGGATGAGGAGAGAGGGGGTCCTGGGATGAGGAGAGAGGGGGTCCTGGGATGAGGAGAGAGGGGGTCCTGGGATGAGGAGAGAGGGGTCCTGGGATGAGGAGAGAGGGGGTCCTGGGATGAGGAGAGAGGGGTCCTGGGATGAGGAGAGAGGGGGTCCTGGGATGAGGAGAGAGGGGTCCTGGGATGAGGAGAGAGGGGGCCCTGGGATGAGGAGAGAGGGGGTCCTGGGATGAGGAGAGAGGGGGTCCTGGGATGAGGAGAGGGGGGGTCCTGGGATGAGGAGAGAGGGGGCCCTGGGATGAGGAGAGAGGGGGCCCTGGGATGAGGAGAGGGGGGGTCCTGGGATGAGGAGAGAGGGGGCCCTGGGATGAGGAGAGAGGGGGTCCTGGGATGAGGAGAGAGGGTTCCTGGGATGAGGAGAGAGGGGGCCCTGGGATGAGGAGAGAGGGGGTCCTGGGATGAGGAGAGAGGGGGTCCTGGGATGAGGAGAGAGGGGGTCCTGGGATGAGGAGAGGGGGGGTCCTGGGATGAGGAGAGAGGGGGCCCTGGGATGAGGAGAGAGGGGGCCCTGGGATGAGGAGAGGGGGGGTCCTGGGATGAGGAGAGAGGGGGCCCTGGGATGAGGAGAGAGGGGTCCTGGGATGAGGAGAGGGGGGGTCCTGGGATGAGGAGAGAGGGGGTCCTGGGATGAGGAGAGGGGGGGTCCTGGGATGAGGAGAGAGGGGGCCCTGGGATGAGGAGAGAGGGGGTCCTGGGATGAGAGCGGAGAGAGGGGGTCCTGGGATGAGGAGAGAGGGGGTCCTGGGATGAGGAGAGAGGGGGTCCTGGGATGAGGAGAGGGGGGGTCCTGGGATGAGGAGAGAGGGGGCCCTGGGATGAGGAGAGAGGGGGCCCTGGGATGAGGAGAGGGGGGGTCCTGGGATGAGGAGAGAGGGGGCCCTGGGATGAGGAGAGAGGGGTCCTGGGATGAGGAGAGGGGGGGTCCTGGGATGAGGAGAGAGGGGGTCCTGGGATGAGGAGAGGGGGGGTCCTGGGATGAGGAGAGAGGGGGCCCTGGGATGAGGAGAGAGGGGGTCCTGGGATGAGAGCGGAGAGAGGGGGTCCTGGGATGAGGAGAGAGGGGGTCCTGGGATGAGGAGATACGGGTCCTGGGATGAGGAGATACGGGTCCTGGGATGAGGAGATACGGGTCCTGGGATGAGGAGAGAGGGGTCCTGGGATGAGGAGAGAGGGGTCCTGGGATGAGGAGAGAGGGGGTCCTGGGATGAGGAGAGAGGGGTCCTGGGATGAGGAGAGAGGGGTCCTGGGATGAGGAGAGAGGGGGCCCTGGGATGAGGAGAGAGGGGGTCCTGGGATGAGGAGAGAGGGGGTCCTGGGATGAGGAGAGAGGGGGGCCTGGGATGAGGAGAGAGGGGGTCCTGGGATGAGGAGAGAGGGGGTCCTGGGATGAGGAGAGAGGGGGTCCTGGGATGAGGAGAGAGGGGTCCTGGGATGAGGAGAGAGGGGGTCCTGGGATGAGGAGAGAGGGGTCCTGGGATGAGGAGAGAGGGGGTCCTGGGATGAGGAGAGAGGGGTCCTGGGATGAGGAGAGAGGGGGCCCTGGGATGAGGAGAGAGGGGGTCCTGGGATGAGGAGAGAGGGGGTCCTGGGATGAGGAGAGGGGGGGTCCTGGGATGAGGAGAGAGGGGGCCCTGGGATGAGGAGAGAGGGGGCCCTGGGATGAGGAGAGGGGGGGTCCTGGGATGAGGAGAGAGGGGGCCCTGGGATGAGGAGAGAGGGGGTCCTGGGATGAGGAGAGAGGGTTCCTGGGATGAGGAGAGAGGGGGCCCTGGGATGAGGAGAGAGGGGGTCCTGGGATGAGGAGAGAGGGGGTCCTGGGATGAGGAGAGAGGGGGTCCTGGGATGAGGAGAGGGGGGGTCCTGGGATGAGGAGAGAGGGGGCCCTGGGATGAGGAGAGAGGGGGCCCTGGGATGAGGAGAGGGGGGGTCCTGGGATGAGGAGAGAGGGGGCCCTGGGATGAGGAGAGAGGGGTCCTGGGATGAGGAGAGAGGGGGTCCTGGGATGAGGAGAGGGGGGGTCCTGGGATGAGGAGAGGGGGGGTCCTGGGATGAGTGGCAATCTGCACCTCTTTGATTTGGGGAGAAGGGGCAGTAAGAGAACATGTGCTGGGGGGTGCATTTGGAGGGGAGAGGTCAGAGTTGAAATCCCCTCACACCACCTCCTCACCTTCTAGCACAAGTCATCCCCCCTCCAAAAGCATCCCCCTAGCATATGCCCCTGCCCCCATCACTTCTCCATATGTGCATCCTTGTTATCTGTCCCCCTTCCGTATCCATAAACTATGTACAGTACATACCTCAGATAATCAGTGCAGCTCTTGAAGTTAATGTCCCTCCTCCCCGGCTACTCCTCCTCCCCCTGTCTGTGTACTTCAGAGCCGTGGAGGAGGATCCTTGGTGAGCTCTGTGTACTGTGCAGGCATCAGTTGGGGGAGAGATGTAAGTGTCAGCTGCTGCAGAGGGACGATCGCTGCGTGAGGGAGCCCAGGCACCCTGAAAGAGATGCAGGGAAGGTGTCCTGAGTGCCCACGCTAGTGTGTCTCTGTCAGGCCAGTTACCGGAGCTCAGTGCTGGAACTTGTTCTGGCACTGGGCTCCGGGATCATCACAGATGCTTTGGAAGGTAGGTGCCAGGAGCCTTTCATGGGGCCCCCTACTAGCCCCGGGCCCTCGGGCAGTGCCCGAGTGCCCTAATGGTCAGTCCGCCCCTGAGTATGAGATGAACCCCAAAAACTTGGAAAGGTGGATCTCTCTCACACGTACCAACACAGACTATCCCCCAATTTAACTGATCCCCAAAGGTTTTTGATTAAATAGCGGAATAGAAAATATGATCCAAAAAAAGTGTATGTATATCACACGTACACAACCACACTGGGCCCCAATTACTATTGTTTGTACCCCTAAAAGGCTAGGAGTAGGGGGGGTATGGAACAGGCAGCACCCTCAAATCTTCAGAAGTATGAGATGAACCCCAAAAACTTGGAAAGGTGGATCTCTCTCACACGTACCAACACAGACTATCCCCCAATTTAACTGATCCCCAAAGGTTTTTGATTAAATAGCGGAATAGAAAATATGATCCAAAAAAAGTGTATGTATATCACACGTACACAACCACACTAGGCCCCAATTACTATTGTTTGTACCCCTAAAAGGCTAGGAGTAGGGGGAGTATGGAACAGGCAGCACCCTCAAACCTTCAGAAGTATGAGATGAACCCCAACAACTTGGAAAGGTGGATCTCTCTCACACGTACCAACACAGACTATCCCCCAATTTAACTGATCCCCAAAGGTTTTTATTGAATAGCGGAATAGAAAATATGATCCCAAAAAAGTGTATGTATATCACACGTACACAACCACACTAGGCCCCAATTACTATTGTTTGTACCCCTAAAAGGCTAGATGAGGAGTAGGGGGGGTATGGAACAGGCAGCACCCTCAAATCTTCAGAAGTATGAGATGAACCCCAAAAACTTGGAAAGGTGGATCTCTCTCACACGTACCAACACAGACTATCCCCCAATTTAACTGATCCCCAAAGGTTTTTGATTAAATAGCGGAATAGAAAATATGATCCAAAAAAAGTGTATGTATATCACACGTACACAACCACACTAGGCCCCAATTACTATTGTTTGTACCCCTAAAAGGCTAGATGAGGAGTAGGGGGAGTATGGAACAGGCAGCACCCTCAAATCTTCAGAAGTATGAGATGGTGTTCACTGTACCCCACAAAGATTGAGTTCACTGCACCCCACAATGATTGTGTTCACTGCACCCCACAAAGATTGTGTTCACTGCACCTCACAAAGATTGTGTTCACTGTACCCCCCAAAGATTGTGTTCACTGCACCCCACAAAGATTCTGTTCACTGTACCCCACAAAGATTGTGTTCACTGCACCCTAAAAGGATGTTGTTCACTGCACCCCACAAAGATTGTGTTCACTGCACCCTAAAAGGATGTTGTTCACTGCACCCCAAAAAGATTGTGTTCACTGTACCCCCCCAAAGATTGTGTTCACTGCACCCCACAAAGATTGTGTTCACTGCACCCCAAAAAGATTGTGTTCACTGTACCCCCCAAAGATTGTGTTCACTGCACCCCAAAAAGATTGTGTTCACTGTACCCCCCAAAGATTGTGTTCACTGCACCCCACAAAGATTCTGTTCACTGTACCCCACAAAGATTGTGTTCACTGCACCCCAAAAAGATTGTGTTCACTGTACCCCCCCAAAGATTGTGTTCACTGCACCCCACAAAGATTCTGTTCACTGCACCCCACAAAGGATTTTGTTCACTGCACCCCAAAAAGATTGTGTTCACTGCACCCCAAAAAGGATTTTGATCACTGCACCCCAAAAAGGATGTTGTTCACTGCACCCCAAAAATGATTTTGTTCACTCCACCCCAAAAAGATTGTGTTCACTGCACCCCACAAAGATTGTGTTCACTGCACCCCAAAAAGATTGTGTTCACTGTACCCCCCAAAGATTGTGTTCACTGCACCCCACAAAGATTCTGTTCACTGTACCCCACAAAGATTGTGTTCACTGCACCCCAAAAAGATTGTGTTCACTGCACCCCAAAAAGGATGTTGTTCACTGCACCCCAAAAAGGATGTTGTTCACTCCACCCCAAAAAGATTGTGTTCACTGCACCCCACAAAGATTGTGTTCACTGCACCCCAAAAAGATTGTGTTCACTGCACCCCAAAAATGATTTTGTTCACTGCACCCCAAAAAGGATTTTGTTCACTGCACCCCAAAAAGGATGTTGTTCACTCCACCCCAAAAAGATTGTGTTCACTGCACCCCAAAAAGATTGTGTTCACTGCACCCCACAAAGGATTTTGTTCACTGCACCCCAAAAAGATTGTGTTCACTGCACCCCAAAAAGGATGTTGTTCACTGCACCCCAAAAAGGATTTTGTTCACTGCACCCCAAAAAGATTGTGTTCACTGCACCCCACAAAGGATTTTGTTCACTGCACCCCACAAAGATTGTGTTCACTGCACACCAAAAAGGATTGTGTTCACTGCACCCCAAAAAGATTTTGTTCACTGCACCCCAAAAAGATTGTGTTCACTGCAGCCCAAAAAGATTGTGTTCACTGCAGCCCAAAAAGATTGTGTTCACTGCAGCTCACACACAGAAAAATGGATGTGGATCACTGACACCTGCCTATCTCCAATCCCACACCACACAGCAATATCGATTGTAGTTTGTAGAACACAGTTTCCCTAAAATTCAGCAGACTCTGTCCCTAACAGGATTGAGAAGAGATCGTAGATCAGGATTGAGTGCAGATTCACCCCACCCCCCACACAGCAATATCGATTGTAGTTTGTAGAAGACACTGACCCTATAATTCAGCAGACTCTATCCCTAAAATGCCTACAACTCGCCCTGCCTAAACACTCCGACCTGTCCCTCAATTCTATCCGGACACAAATGGTTTTTTCCTGCCTATCTTTCCCTAATCAGCAGCCAGCACGTTGATGTGTGCTCTGTCCCTTAGCTAAGCAGCAGAATGACGCTGCTGCGGCGGCTGCCTCGAACTTATAAAGACTTGGTCACATGCTTCAGACGGCCAATCACAGCTACTAAGACATTTGCAGGCATGGCTGGGATGGCTTAAGGCACACCAGTTAAACGATTGTTGATTGGCTGTTGAAAGCCCGCCATGAAAAGAGCGCCAAAGCATGCAAAACCCGGAAATAAAACGACCGAACACGGATTTTTACCCGAACATACAGTAAAGTGTCCGTGTCCGTGTTCGGGTAAAAAAAATCCAATTATTCGGTACGAACACGAATAATACAGTCCGTGTTCGCTCAACACTACTTACATGGACATGACCAATCAGAAGCTACAAGCCATCAGATAAGGCTATGCGTATGACGCACTTGCCCATGGCACTAGCCGCTCGCCTATATAACCTCACGTATCCAGTAGCAATAAAGGAAGTATCATTTACCTGAACACGTTTCAGTGTGGTTCTTCTCGTGCATGCACCAGATTATATAGGCTAAATCAGGAAGGGGGCAGATAATCGCCTGATTGGGCTGATCCAAAACAGTTCGGTAGCTGTTGACTTTCAATAAAAGGAAACTCACCTGTCCAGGGGTCCAGCTCTGTCTTCACCCGGGCCGGATCTTCAATAATCTTTGGGACCCGGCGCCGGCATGTTTACGGAGGGAAGCCAACTGTGACCCCTTGCTGCTACACAGCCGGCTTCCCACTGAGAATGTGCGAGGCTTGCTACACTTTTTGAATGGCGCCACAGACTTCTGAGACCTGTGACATCTCCCAGAAGGCTGCGGGCAAATGGGAGGGGGCGTGGGAGTGGATACCTATCAAAACCAGGTACCAGGAGTCCCCATTAGAGCCCCTATTACATCAGGGTGCCCATCAGACTTCCCTCTTACATCAGGGTCCCCATCAGAGTCTTCTCTTACATCAGGGTCTCCATCCGAGCCCCCCTTACATGAAGGTCTGCTTTAGGAGTCCCCCTTACATCAGGGTCCCCATCAGAATCCCCCCCCCTTACATCAGGGTCTTCATCAGAGCCCCCTTACATGAAAGTCTGCCATAGGAGTTCCCCCTTACATCAGGGTTCCCATCAGAGTCCCCCCTTACATCAGGGTCCCCTTCAGAGTCCCCTCTACATCAGGGTCTCCATCAGAGCCCCCCTTACTTGAAAGTCTGCCTTAGGAGCCCCCCCTTACATCAGGGTTCCCATTATAGTCCCCCCTTACAATAGGGTCCCCATCAGAGCCTCCACTTAGATCAGGGTCTCCATCAGAGCCCCTCTTACATGAAAGTTTGCTTTAGGAGTCCCCCGTACATAAGGGTCCCCATCAGACTCCCCCCATACATCAGGGTTCCCATCAGAGTCTCCTGTTACATCAGGGTCTCCATCAGAGCCCCCTTACATGAAAGTCTGCCTTAGGAGTCTCCCCTTACATCAGGGTTCTCATTGGAGTCCCCCTTACATCAGGGTTCCCATTGGAGTCCCCCCTTTAATCAGGGACTCCATCAGAGCCTCCACTTAGATCAGGGTCCCCATCAGAGCCCCCCTTACATTAAAGTATGCCTTAGGAGTCCCCCTTTCATCAGGGTCCCCATCAGAGTCCCCTCTTACACCAGGGTCCTCATCAGAATCTCCCCTTACATCAGGATCCCCATCAGAACCGCCCCCCCCCCCACACCCCGCATGAAAGTCTGCCTCAGGGGTTCCTTCTTACATCAGGATCCCCTTCAAAGTCTCCTATTACATCAGGGTGTCCAACAGAGTCCCCCCTTACATCAGGGTCCTCATCAGAATCTCCCCTTACACCACGGTCTTCATCAGAGCGCCCATTACATGAAAGTCTGCCTTAGGAGTCCCCTCTTACATCAAGACCTCTCTTTCATCAGGGTCCCCATCAGAGTCTCCCCTTACATCAGGGTCTCCATCAAAGCCCCCTTACATGAAAATCTGCCTTAGGAGTACCCCCTTACATCAGGGTCCCCACCAGAGCCCCCCTCCCTTTCATCGGGGTCCCCATCAGAGCCCCCCTGCGTTCAGGTTCCCCCTTTATATCAGGATCCTCATCAGAGTCTCCCTTTACATCAGAAGTAGAGACCATAGCCAACCTCAGCAGACCAATATCCTCTGAGTGCACATTGAGGATACACCATGACCATAGCTGAGGGCTGAATAAAACCTTGTAGCGGGCTGGATGTGGCCCATGGGTCATAATTTGAAGACCCCTGATCTACTCAGGGCCAGATTAACGTAGGGGCTATTGGAGCTGCAGCTCCAGGCCCCTACCTTTATATAGGCCCCGGGTTGGCCATATTCACTGTTACCGCTCTTCTGTCACTTGTA
Organism: Pelophylax lessonae; assembly: GCF_965119305.1. Lineage (NCBI taxonomy): Eukaryota > Metazoa > Chordata > Amphibia > Anura > Ranidae > Pelophylax > Pelophylax lessonae. The sequence goes on from NC_138772.1 coordinate 19,435,727, forward strand.
AACACAGAAGTCTGGCTTCTATGCTCGCTTCCCCAGGCAGCACCCTCAGAACCTCCCCACACAGCGCGAAGGCCGGACAAGGAGGGACAGTTGCCGATGCGTGGATGTGTTTATGGGCTTCAGAGACAGCATCCCATGTTGAATTAGGCATGCATGGCTGCACCCTTCCTCCTCTGGGTGCATGCCAAGGCACGGCCCTTAAGGCCCTTCAAAATCCTCAGCACCAAGCCCATGATGCTCTTAATCCGGCCCTGGATCTACTGACACCATTAAGAAAGGAAACAAAGGCGCCCCCACTTTCTTCATAAAATGTGGAATACCCCTTAGACTAGATTTGGAATAAAAGTAAACAATATGATTTCCAAATTTACAAAGATTTACAGAGCAATATTTTCCATTTTTGATGTCAAATAATGACTCCATCAGGGTAATCATGCTTTTAATCTCGAAAAGAGTAAATACCGTCCTGATGTTTGAAGGTGTGGCAAATTCCTGGTCTAAAACTTTAGATTCACAAATGACATCGACCTTTTTGGCTGCCGATCCGGAACTACAGTGAAAAACTTTGCAAATATTTGTCTAATGTCTACAAAACGCACCAGCCCCATGCCAGCAACCCTTACCACATCGCTTCCAATCGCACAAAAGTAGTTATAGTAACATCATTGTTTACCCAAACAAGCTGCTCATGTAACGTTCTATTGTAAATGTCAGGACCAATCAGAACTCGGAGATTACAACGTAACCCCGCGCCGCACCGTGCCAAAAACATATCAACAGGCCGTAAGCAGAGGATAAAATTCTTCTCTAGGAATATTTTTACAGTCGTTTGTGTTCCCTTTTTGCTATGGAAATGGGAAGAGTTTTATTGGGTTTTTTTTTTCCCTTTAAGTAAACCGATACTTTTTATCTGCTAATGAAAAGTAAACAGGAATAAATCTCTCAATGTGTTTTTAAATTTGTTTCGGGTGATCATTTTTTGATTTTTTTTTTCTTTTCAACAGCTGGGTTTTACACATAATTGGTTAACCCCTTCCCGGTGAGCATTCACTTACCTATATGCAGCCTCACCAAAGTGGGTCTGTATTTGTGGGGCCGCATATACTGTATGTGCCGCTGTGTGTGCTGAGGATGGGCAGCACGGCGCACTCCTAACCAGAGATGTATAGTAACTAAGTAGAACTACTTCACTACTGTACTTATGTACAGAAAGGCGGTATCTGTACTTTCCTAGAGTAGAATTTTTTTCTCCTACTTCCACTTTTACTTCACTACATTTTTTCAATGATTTCAATACTTCTACTCCGATATTTTATTTTTGTGCTGCATAGTTACTCGTTACTATTATAAAAATTACCACTGCCAGAACAGTAGATGGCAGGTTTCATGAAGCTCAAAACATGTGTATTATCAGCGCATACGAAAATAAATGCTACTGTATGTATAAATAAAAGCTGCATTTGAAATAATAAAAAACAATATGATGTTCAAACTTTTGACTTCTTTTTTTAATAACTACATAACACAGTACTTGTACTTTTACTTTCAGTACTTGAGTAGCAAATTTTTCAAAACTACTGGTACTTTTACTTTCAGTACTTGAGTAGCAACATTTTTAAAAAAACTACTTGCAATACTTAAAGCGGAGTTCCACCCTAGTTATACATTTTTTTTATAAAAATACCCCCGGGACAGTCAGGGCTAGCACATTCCACAATGGCTAGCCTCTGATCTGTCCCGGGTTGCACTTACCTTTCAGGAGAAATACTTACCTTGAAATTGTCTTCTCCAGCGCTGCCATCTCAGGTGTGGGCAGCTTGAAGCCAGCGCGATCCTCTTCCGCATCCTCTTCGGTCCTCTTCCTCCTTCTTCGGTCCCACGATGCACTGCACCGGCCCCGACGTCACTTCCGGGTCGCGCGCGTCATCCCTCCACAGCTTCTGGGCATGCCCAGAAGCTGTTTAGAAGGGAATGACGCGCGCGCCCCGGAACTGACATCGGGGCCGGTGCAGGCGCAATGATTCCTGGGAGCGATGACGTTCAGCTCCCAGGAATCATTGCAAAAGCCAGGAAGTGACGAATCGCCGTGGCCGCCGAGGGGAGGAAGAAGGAAGTAAGGTGAGTATATTTTCTCTAAAAGGTAAGTGAAAAAAAAAAAAAAATTGCGATTATCCATTTGTTTTTCAGGTGACCGGGAGCGAGAAGATGGAGGTAAGTATACATTTCGGGTGGAACTCCGCTTTAAGTACAAAAAATGTTGAATACTTTAGTACTTCGACTCAAGTCACTTTTTGATCGAGCACTTCTACTTCTACTCAAGTATGGGTTTCGAGTACTTTATACAACTCTGCTCCTAACGTAGAGACTGAGCTCTCGCCAACAGCTCTGGGTCTTATACTGTCAAATGGGAACCAGAAGGCACAGTTACTTATCATCTGATCACTGTGATAGCCTCTGATTGGCTATCACAGTGATCAGTCACTGTACAGCCCATCCCTGTGTTGGTTTCTCCTCTTGAATGGAGAAAAAGTTACATTTTATTACCTATTAGCAGGGCCGCCATCAGGGGGGTACAGCCCATACAGATGTATGGAGCCCGGGCGTCCCGAGGGGCCCAGTCCTGAGGGATGCCCAAACTAAAAGGTGACACCTCCCCTTTTTTCCTTTCCTCCTCTACACTGGCAACGCTGCAGTGGCTCCTGACTCCCAGCCTCCCGCTGGCTGCCACTGTCAAAATTATTGGTTGCTAGGACCGCCTGGCATCCTAGCATTCAATTATATGCATTCACAGGCCCGGGCAGAGGAGGAGGATGTAACTTGGTGGCCAGGCCTGGGGGCCCAGGCCTACAGCTGTGTAAGGGGCCCCAACATTTCTGATGGCTGCCCTGCCTATTAGATACAGTACATGATATAATACATTGTATTACCTACTAGATATCAAATTTAATACATTTTACGACCTACTAGATATCAGATATAATACATTGTACAGGCATACCCCATTTTACGTACACTCGCAAGTACGGACACAGCTTGGTCAGCTTGGCATGGCACTACTCCTGGTTTTTAACATTGGCATCTATGGGAAATATTGGTCAGCTTGACATGGCACTGCAACTATAAGTGACAGGGACACAAAACTTAGGGAGCACCGAAAGGGGACCCAGGACTACAACATATGCTATTTTGTGGCCAGCCAGTTTGCCTAGGTAATCTATCATGTCATAGTCCTGGGTCCCCTCTCGGTGCTCCCCAAGCTTGGTGTCCCTGTCACTTATGGTTCGGAAGCAGTGCCATGTCAAGCTGACCAATATTTCCCATAGAGCTACTGTATATGTATGCATTAAGAAGTGAAAAAACGTATTGCTTCACTTTAAGTATATTTTCGTTTTACATACAAGCTCTGGTCCCATTGTGTACTTAAAAGTGGGGTATGCCTGTATTACCTACTAGATATCAGATATAATACACTGCATTACCTACTAGATATTGGATTCAATACACTGTATTACCTATCAGATACCTGATATAATAAAGCAATGGCCAAACATTTTGAGAATAACACAAATATTATTTTCACAGTTTGCTGCTTCAGTGTTTTTAGATCTCTGTGTCAGATGTTACTATGATACAGCATCTCACAAAAGTAAGTACACCCCTCACATTTTTGTAAATATTTTATTATATCTTTTCATGTGACAACACTGAAGAAATGACACTTTGCTACAATTTAAAGTAGTGAGTGTACAGCTTGTATAACAGTGTAAATTTGCTGTCCCCTCAAAATAACTCAACACACAGCCATTAATGTCTAAACCGGTTATAGTATTTTTTTTTTAAATTTATACAGGTTATAGTATTTTTTTTAAAAAATGTATACAGGTTATAGTATTTTTTTTAAAAAATGTATACAGGTTATTGTATTTTAAATTTTATTTTTAAATTTATACAGGTTATAGTATTTTTTAATTTATACAGGTTATAGTATTTTTTTAAAAAATGTATACAGGTTATAGTATTTTTTATTTAAAATGTATACAGGTTATTGTATTTTAAATTTTTATTTTTAAATTTATACAGGTTATAGTATTTTTTTTAATTTATACAGGTTATAGTATTTTTTTTTAAAACATTTATACAGGTTATTGTATTTTTAAATTTATAC
>NC_138772.1:19440091-19495091 GCF_965119305.1 Pelophylax lessonae
GAGCAGAGAGGGGGCCATGGGATGAGAGCAGAGAGGGGGCCATGGGATGAGAGCAGAGAGGGGGCCATGGGATGAGAGCAGAGAGGGGGCCCTGGGATGAGAGCAGAGAGGGGGCCCTGGGATGAGAGCAGAGAGGGGGCCCTGGGATGAGAGCAGAGAGGGGGTCCTGGGATGAGAGCAGAGAGGGGGTCCTGGGATGAGGAGAGAGGGGGTCCTGGGATGAGGAGATACGGGTCCTGGGATGAAGAGATACGGGTCCTGGGATGAGGAGAGAGGGGGTCCTGGGATGAGGAGAGAGGGGGCCCTGGGATGAGGAGAGAGGGGGTCCTGGGATGAGAGCGGAGAGAGGGGGTCCTGGGATGAGGAGAGAGGGGGTCCTGGGATGAGGAGATACGGGTCCTGGGATGAGGAGATACGGGTCCTGGGATGAGGAGATACGGGTCCTGGGATGAGGAGAGAGGGGGTCCTGGGATGAGGAGAGAGGGGTCCTCTCCTGGATGAGGAGGGAGAGGGTTTAGGGCCCTGGGGGGAGGGGGTAGGGAGAGGGAGGGGGGTCCTGGGATGATGTGGGAGAGAGGTGTCCTGGATGAGGAGAGAGGGGTCCTGGGATGAGGAGAGAGGGGGTCCTGGGATGAGGAGAGAGGGGTCCTGGGATGAGGAGAGAGGGGTCCTGGGATGAGGAGAGAGGGGTCCTGGGATGAGGAGAGAGGGGGTCCTGGGGATGAGGTGGAGAGAGGGGTCCTGGGATGAGGAGAGAGGGGGTCCTGGGATGAGGAGAGAGGGGGTCCTGGGATGAGGAGAGAGGGGGTCCTGGGATGAGGAGAGAGGGGGTCCTGGGATGAGGAGAGAGGGGGTCCTGGGATGAGGAGAGAGGGGGTCCTGGATGAGGAGAGAGGGGGTCCTGGGATGAGGAGAGAGGGGGTCCTGGGATGAGGAGAGAGGGGGTCCTGGGATGAGGAGAGAGGGGGTCCTGGATGAGGAGAGAGAGGGGGTCCTGGGATGAGGAGAGAGGGGGTCCTGGGATGAGGAGAGAGGGGGTCCTGGGATGAGGAGAGAGGGGGTCCTGGGATGAGGAGAGAGGGGGTCCTGGGATGAGGAGAGAGGGGGTCCTGGGATGAGGAGAGAGGGGGTCCTGGGATGAGGAGAGGGGGGTCCTGGGATGAGGAGAGAGGGGGCCCTGGGATGAGGAGAGAGGGGCCCTGGGATGAGGAGAGGAGGGGGTCCTGGGATGAGGAGAGAGGGGGCCCTGGGATGAGGAGAGAGGGGGTCCTGGGATGAGGAGAGAGGGGTCCTGGGATGAGGAGAGAGGGGGCCTGGGATGAGGAGAGAGGGGGTCCTGGGATGAGGAGAGAGGGGGTCCTGGGATGAGGAGAGAGGGGGTCCTGGGATGAGGAGAGAGGGGGGTCCTGGGATGAGGAGAGAGGGGGCCCTGGGATGAGGAGAGAGGGGGCCCTGGGATGAGGAGAGAGGGGGTCCTGGGATGAGGAGAGAGGGGGCCCTGGGATGAGGAGAGAGGGGTCCTGGATAGGGAGAGGGGGGTCCTGGGATGAGGAGAGAGGGGGTCCTGGGATGAGGAGAGAGGGGGTCCTGGGATGAGAGTGAGGGGGCCCTGGGATGAGGAGAGAGGGGGTCCTGGGATGAGGCGAGAGGAGGGGGTCCTGGGATGAGGAGAGAGGGGGTCCTGGGATGAGGAGAGAGGGGGTCCTGGGGATGAGGAGAGGGGGGGTCCTGGGATGAGGAGAGAGGGGGGCCCTGGGATGAGGAGAGAGGGGGCCCTGGGATGAGGAGAGGGGGGGTCCTGGGATGAGGAGAGAGGGGCCCTGGGATGAGGAGAGAGGGGTGCCTGGGATGAAGGAGAGGGGGGGTCCTGGGATGAGGAGAGAGGGGGTCCTGGGATGAGGAGAGGGGGGGTCCTGGGATGAGGAGAGAGGGGGCCCTGGGATGAAGGAGAGGGGGTCCTGGGATGAGAGCGGAGAGAGGGGGTCCTGGGATGAGGAGAGGGGGTCCTGGGATGAGGAGAGAGGGGTCCTGGGATGAGGAGACGGGTCCTGGGATGAGGAGATACGGGTCCTGGATGAGGAGAGAGGGGTCCTGGGATGAGGAGAGAGGGGGTCCTGGGATGAGGAGAGAGGGGGTCCTGGGATGAGGAGAGAGGGGTCCTGGGATGAGGAGAGAGGGGTCCTGGGATGAGGAGAGAGGGGGGCCCTGGGATGAGGAGAGAGGGGGTCCTGGGATGAGGAGAGAGGGGGTCCTGGGATGAGGAGAGAGGGGGTCCTGGGATGAGGAGAGAGGGGGTCCTGGGATGAGGAGAGAGGGGGTCCTGGGATGAGGAGAGAGGGGGTCCTGGGATGAGGAGAGAGGGGTCCTGGGATGAGGAGAGAGGGGGTCCTGGGATGAGGAGAGAGGGGTCCTGGGATGAGGAGAGAGGGGGTCCTGGGATGAGGAGAGGGGTCCTGGGATGAGGAGAGAGGGGGCCCTGGGATGAGGAGAGAGGGGGTCCTGGGATGAGGAGAGAGGGGGTCCTGGGATGAGGAGAGGGGGGGTCCTGGGATGAGGAGAGAGGGGGCCCTGGGATGAGGAGAGAGGGGGCCCTGGGATGAGGAGAGGGGGGGTCCTGGGATGAGGAGAGAGGGGGCCCTGGGATGAGGAGAGAGGGGGTCCTGGGATGAGGAGAGAGGGTTCCTGGGATGAGGAGAGAGGGGGCCCTGGGATGAGGAGAGAGGGGGTCCTGGGATGAGGAGAGAGGGGGTCCTGGGATGAGGAGAGAGGGGGTCCTGGGATGAGGAGAGGGGGGGTCCTGGGATGAGGAGAGAGGGGGCCCTGGGATGAGGAGAGAGGGGGCCCTGGGATGAGGAGAGGGGGGGTCCTGGGATGAGGAGAGAGGGGGCCCTGGGATGAGGAGAGAGGGGTCCTGGGATGAGGAGAGAGGGGGTCCTGGGATGAGGAGAGGGGGGGTCCTGGGATGAGGAGAGGGGGGGTCCTGGGATGAGTGGCAATCTGCACCTCTTTGATTTGGGGAGAAGGGGCAGTAAGAGAACATGTGCTGGGGGGTGCATTTGGAGGGGAGAGGTCAGAGTTGAAATCCCCTCACACCACCTCCTCACCTTCTAGCACAAGTCATCCCCCCTCCAAAAGCATCCCCCTAGCATATGCCCCTGCCCCCATCACTTCTCCATATGTGCATCCTTGTTATCTGTCCCCCTTCCGTATCCATAAACTATGTACAGTACATACCTCAGATAATCAGTGCAGCTCTTGAAGTTAATGTCCCTCCTCCCCGGCTACTCCTCCTCCCCCTGTCTGTGTACTTCAGAGCCGTGGAGGAGGATCCTTGGTGAGCTCTGTGTACTGTGCAGGCATCAGTTGGGGGAGAGATGTAAGTGTCAGCTGCTGCAGAGGGACGATCGCTGCGTGAGGGAGCCCAGGCACCCTGAAAGAGATGCAGGGAAGGTGTCCTGAGTGCCCACGCTAGTGTGTCTCTGTCAGGCCAGTTACCGGAGCTCAGTGCTGGAACTTGTTCTGGCACTGGGCTCCGGGATCATCACAGATGCTTTGGAAGGTAGGTGCCAGGAGCCTTTCATGGGGCCCCCTACTAGCCCCGGGCCCTCGGGCAGTGCCCGAGTGCCCTAATGGTCAGTCCGCCCCTGAGTATGAGATGAACCCCAAAAACTTGGAAAGGTGGATCTCTCTCACACGTACCAACACAGACTATCCCCCAATTTAACTGATCCCCAAAGGTTTTTGATTAAATAGCGGAATAGAAAATATGATCCAAAAAAAGTGTATGTATATCACACGTACACAACCACACTGGGCCCCAATTACTATTGTTTGTACCCCTAAAAGGCTAGGAGTAGGGGGGGTATGGAACAGGCAGCACCCTCAAATCTTCAGAAGTATGAGATGAACCCCAAAAACTTGGAAAGGTGGATCTCTCTCACACGTACCAACACAGACTATCCCCCAATTTAACTGATCCCCAAAGGTTTTTGATTAAATAGCGGAATAGAAAATATGATCCAAAAAAAGTGTATGTATATCACACGTACACAACCACACTAGGCCCCAATTACTATTGTTTGTACCCCTAAAAGGCTAGGAGTAGGGGGAGTATGGAACAGGCAGCACCCTCAAACCTTCAGAAGTATGAGATGAACCCCAACAACTTGGAAAGGTGGATCTCTCTCACACGTACCAACACAGACTATCCCCCAATTTAACTGATCCCCAAAGGTTTTTATTGAATAGCGGAATAGAAAATATGATCCCAAAAAAGTGTATGTATATCACACGTACACAACCACACTAGGCCCCAATTACTATTGTTTGTACCCCTAAAAGGCTAGATGAGGAGTAGGGGGGGTATGGAACAGGCAGCACCCTCAAATCTTCAGAAGTATGAGATGAACCCCAAAAACTTGGAAAGGTGGATCTCTCTCACACGTACCAACACAGACTATCCCCCAATTTAACTGATCCCCAAAGGTTTTTGATTAAATAGCGGAATAGAAAATATGATCCAAAAAAAGTGTATGTATATCACACGTACACAACCACACTAGGCCCCAATTACTATTGTTTGTACCCCTAAAAGGCTAGATGAGGAGTAGGGGGAGTATGGAACAGGCAGCACCCTCAAATCTTCAGAAGTATGAGATGGTGTTCACTGTACCCCACAAAGATTGAGTTCACTGCACCCCACAATGATTGTGTTCACTGCACCCCACAAAGATTGTGTTCACTGCACCTCACAAAGATTGTGTTCACTGTACCCCCCAAAGATTGTGTTCACTGCACCCCACAAAGATTCTGTTCACTGTACCCCACAAAGATTGTGTTCACTGCACCCTAAAAGGATGTTGTTCACTGCACCCCACAAAGATTGTGTTCACTGCACCCTAAAAGGATGTTGTTCACTGCACCCCAAAAAGATTGTGTTCACTGTACCCCCCCAAAGATTGTGTTCACTGCACCCCACAAAGATTGTGTTCACTGCACCCCAAAAAGATTGTGTTCACTGTACCCCCCAAAGATTGTGTTCACTGCACCCCAAAAAGATTGTGTTCACTGTACCCCCCAAAGATTGTGTTCACTGCACCCCACAAAGATTCTGTTCACTGTACCCCACAAAGATTGTGTTCACTGCACCCCAAAAAGATTGTGTTCACTGTACCCCCCCAAAGATTGTGTTCACTGCACCCCACAAAGATTCTGTTCACTGCACCCCACAAAGGATTTTGTTCACTGCACCCCAAAAAGATTGTGTTCACTGCACCCCAAAAAGGATTTTGATCACTGCACCCCAAAAAGGATGTTGTTCACTGCACCCCAAAAATGATTTTGTTCACTCCACCCCAAAAAGATTGTGTTCACTGCACCCCACAAAGATTGTGTTCACTGCACCCCAAAAAGATTGTGTTCACTGTACCCCCCAAAGATTGTGTTCACTGCACCCCACAAAGATTCTGTTCACTGTACCCCACAAAGATTGTGTTCACTGCACCCCAAAAAGATTGTGTTCACTGCACCCCAAAAAGGATGTTGTTCACTGCACCCCAAAAAGGATGTTGTTCACTCCACCCCAAAAAGATTGTGTTCACTGCACCCCACAAAGATTGTGTTCACTGCACCCCAAAAAGATTGTGTTCACTGCACCCCAAAAATGATTTTGTTCACTGCACCCCAAAAAGGATTTTGTTCACTGCACCCCAAAAAGGATGTTGTTCACTCCACCCCAAAAAGATTGTGTTCACTGCACCCCAAAAAGATTGTGTTCACTGCACCCCACAAAGGATTTTGTTCACTGCACCCCAAAAAGATTGTGTTCACTGCACCCCAAAAAGGATGTTGTTCACTGCACCCCAAAAAGGATTTTGTTCACTGCACCCCAAAAAGATTGTGTTCACTGCACCCCACAAAGGATTTTGTTCACTGCACCCCACAAAGATTGTGTTCACTGCACACCAAAAAGGATTGTGTTCACTGCACCCCAAAAAGATTTTGTTCACTGCACCCCAAAAAGATTGTGTTCACTGCAGCCCAAAAAGATTGTGTTCACTGCAGCCCAAAAAGATTGTGTTCACTGCAGCTCACACACAGAAAAATGGATGTGGATCACTGACACCTGCCTATCTCCAATCCCACACCACACAGCAATATCGATTGTAGTTTGTAGAACACAGTTTCCCTAAAATTCAGCAGACTCTGTCCCTAACAGGATTGAGAAGAGATCGTAGATCAGGATTGAGTGCAGATTCACCCCACCCCCCACACAGCAATATCGATTGTAGTTTGTAGAAGACACTGACCCTATAATTCAGCAGACTCTATCCCTAAAATGCCTACAACTCGCCCTGCCTAAACACTCCGACCTGTCCCTCAATTCTATCCGGACACAAATGGTTTTTTCCTGCCTATCTTTCCCTAATCAGCAGCCAGCACGTTGATGTGTGCTCTGTCCCTTAGCTAAGCAGCAGAATGACGCTGCTGCGGCGGCTGCCTCGAACTTATAAAGACTTGGTCACATGCTTCAGACGGCCAATCACAGCTACTAAGACATTTGCAGGCATGGCTGGGATGGCTTAAGGCACACCAGTTAAACGATTGTTGATTGGCTGTTGAAAGCCCGCCATGAAAAGAGCGCCAAAGCATGCAAAACCCGGAAATAAAACGACCGAACACGGATTTTTACCCGAACATACAGTAAAGTGTCCGTGTCCGTGTTCGGGTAAAAAAAATCCAATTATTCGGTACGAACACGAATAATACAGTCCGTGTTCGCTCAACACTACTTACATGGACATGACCAATCAGAAGCTACAAGCCATCAGATAAGGCTATGCGTATGACGCACTTGCCCATGGCACTAGCCGCTCGCCTATATAACCTCACGTATCCAGTAGCAATAAAGGAAGTATCATTTACCTGAACACGTTTCAGTGTGGTTCTTCTCGTGCATGCACCAGATTATATAGGCTAAATCAGGAAGGGGGCAGATAATCGCCTGATTGGGCTGATCCAAAACAGTTCGGTAGCTGTTGACTTTCAATAAAAGGAAACTCACCTGTCCAGGGGTCCAGCTCTGTCTTCACCCGGGCCGGATCTTCAATAATCTTTGGGACCCGGCGCCGGCATGTTTACGGAGGGAAGCCAACTGTGACCCCTTGCTGCTACACAGCCGGCTTCCCACTGAGAATGTGCGAGGCTTGCTACACTTTTTGAATGGCGCCACAGACTTCTGAGACCTGTGACATCTCCCAGAAGGCTGCGGGCAAATGGGAGGGGGCGTGGGAGTGGATACCTATCAAAACCAGGTACCAGGAGTCCCCATTAGAGCCCCTATTACATCAGGGTGCCCATCAGACTTCCCTCTTACATCAGGGTCCCCATCAGAGTCTTCTCTTACATCAGGGTCTCCATCCGAGCCCCCCTTACATGAAGGTCTGCTTTAGGAGTCCCCCTTACATCAGGGTCCCCATCAGAATCCCCCCCCCTTACATCAGGGTCTTCATCAGAGCCCCCTTACATGAAAGTCTGCCATAGGAGTTCCCCCTTACATCAGGGTTCCCATCAGAGTCCCCCCTTACATCAGGGTCCCCTTCAGAGTCCCCTCTACATCAGGGTCTCCATCAGAGCCCCCCTTACTTGAAAGTCTGCCTTAGGAGCCCCCCCTTACATCAGGGTTCCCATTATAGTCCCCCCTTACAATAGGGTCCCCATCAGAGCCTCCACTTAGATCAGGGTCTCCATCAGAGCCCCTCTTACATGAAAGTTTGCTTTAGGAGTCCCCCGTACATAAGGGTCCCCATCAGACTCCCCCCATACATCAGGGTTCCCATCAGAGTCTCCTGTTACATCAGGGTCTCCATCAGAGCCCCCTTACATGAAAGTCTGCCTTAGGAGTCTCCCCTTACATCAGGGTTCTCATTGGAGTCCCCCTTACATCAGGGTTCCCATTGGAGTCCCCCCTTTAATCAGGGACTCCATCAGAGCCTCCACTTAGATCAGGGTCCCCATCAGAGCCCCCCTTACATTAAAGTATGCCTTAGGAGTCCCCCTTTCATCAGGGTCCCCATCAGAGTCCCCTCTTACACCAGGGTCCTCATCAGAATCTCCCCTTACATCAGGATCCCCATCAGAACCGCCCCCCCCCCCACACCCCGCATGAAAGTCTGCCTCAGGGGTTCCTTCTTACATCAGGATCCCCTTCAAAGTCTCCTATTACATCAGGGTGTCCAACAGAGTCCCCCCTTACATCAGGGTCCTCATCAGAATCTCCCCTTACACCACGGTCTTCATCAGAGCGCCCATTACATGAAAGTCTGCCTTAGGAGTCCCCTCTTACATCAAGACCTCTCTTTCATCAGGGTCCCCATCAGAGTCTCCCCTTACATCAGGGTCTCCATCAAAGCCCCCTTACATGAAAATCTGCCTTAGGAGTACCCCCTTACATCAGGGTCCCCACCAGAGCCCCCCTCCCTTTCATCGGGGTCCCCATCAGAGCCCCCCTGCGTTCAGGTTCCCCCTTTATATCAGGATCCTCATCAGAGTCTCCCTTTACATCAGAAGTAGAGACCATAGCCAACCTCAGCAGACCAATATCCTCTGAGTGCACATTGAGGATACACCATGACCATAGCTGAGGGCTGAATAAAACCTTGTAGCGGGCTGGATGTGGCCCATGGGTCATAATTTGAAGACCCCTGATCTACTCAGGGCCAGATTAACGTAGGGGCTATTGGAGCTGCAGCTCCAGGCCCCTACCTTTATATAGGCCCCGGGTTGGCCATATTCACTGTTACCGCTCTTCTGTCACTTGTAAACACAGAAGTCTGGCTTCTATGCTCGCTTCCCCAGGCAGCACCCTCAGAACCTCCCCACACAGCGCGAAGGCCGGACAAGGAGGGACAGTTGCCGATGCGTGGATGTGTTTATGGGCTTCAGAGACAGCATCCCATGTTGAATTAGGCATGCATGGCTGCACCCTTCCTCCTCTGGGTGCATGCCAAGGCACGGCCCTTAAGGCCCTTCAAAATCCTCAGCACCAAGCCCATGATGCTCTTAATCCGGCCCTGGATCTACTGACACCATTAAGAAAGGAAACAAAGGCGCCCCCACTTTCTTCATAAAATGTGGAATACCCCTTAGACTAGATTTGGAATAAAAGTAAACAATATGATTTCCAAATTTACAAAGATTTACAGAGCAATATTTTCCATTTTTGATGTCAAATAATGACTCCATCAGGGTAATCATGCTTTTAATCTCGAAAAGAGTAAATACCGTCCTGATGTTTGAAGGTGTGGCAAATTCCTGGTCTAAAACTTTAGATTCACAAATGACATCGACCTTTTTGGCTGCCGATCCGGAACTACAGTGAAAAACTTTGCAAATATTTGTCTAATGTCTACAAAACGCACCAGCCCCATGCCAGCAACCCTTACCACATCGCTTCCAATCGCACAAAAGTAGTTATAGTAACATCATTGTTTACCCAAACAAGCTGCTCATGTAACGTTCTATTGTAAATGTCAGGACCAATCAGAACTCGGAGATTACAACGTAACCCCGCGCCGCACCGTGCCAAAAACATATCAACAGGCCGTAAGCAGAGGATAAAATTCTTCTCTAGGAATATTTTTACAGTCGTTTGTGTTCCCTTTTTGCTATGGAAATGGGAAGAGTTTTATTGGGTTTTTTTTTTCCCTTTAAGTAAACCGATACTTTTTATCTGCTAATGAAAAGTAAACAGGAATAAATCTCTCAATGTGTTTTTAAATTTGTTTCGGGTGATCATTTTTTGATTTTTTTTTTCTTTTCAACAGCTGGGTTTTACACATAATTGGTTAACCCCTTCCCGGTGAGCATTCACTTACCTATATGCAGCCTCACCAAAGTGGGTCTGTATTTGTGGGGCCGCATATACTGTATGTGCCGCTGTGTGTGCTGAGGATGGGCAGCACGGCGCACTCCTAACCAGAGATGTATAGTAACTAAGTAGAACTACTTCACTACTGTACTTATGTACAGAAAGGCGGTATCTGTACTTTCCTAGAGTAGAATTTTTTTCTCCTACTTCCACTTTTACTTCACTACATTTTTTCAATGATTTCAATACTTCTACTCCGATATTTTATTTTTGTGCTGCATAGTTACTCGTTACTATTATAAAAATTACCACTGCCAGAACAGTAGATGGCAGGTTTCATGAAGCTCAAAACATGTGTATTATCAGCGCATACGAAAATAAATGCTACTGTATGTATAAATAAAAGCTGCATTTGAAATAATAAAAAACAATATGATGTTCAAACTTTTGACTTCTTTTTTTAATAACTACATAACACAGTACTTGTACTTTTACTTTCAGTACTTGAGTAGCAAATTTTTCAAAACTACTGGTACTTTTACTTTCAGTACTTGAGTAGCAACATTTTTAAAAAAACTACTTGCAATACTTAAAGCGGAGTTCCACCCTAGTTATACATTTTTTTTATAAAAATACCCCCGGGACAGTCAGGGCTAGCACATTCCACAATGGCTAGCCTCTGATCTGTCCCGGGTTGCACTTACCTTTCAGGAGAAATACTTACCTTGAAATTGTCTTCTCCAGCGCTGCCATCTCAGGTGTGGGCAGCTTGAAGCCAGCGCGATCCTCTTCCGCATCCTCTTCGGTCCTCTTCCTCCTTCTTCGGTCCCACGATGCACTGCACCGGCCCCGACGTCACTTCCGGGTCGCGCGCGTCATCCCTCCACAGCTTCTGGGCATGCCCAGAAGCTGTTTAGAAGGGAATGACGCGCGCGCCCCGGAACTGACATCGGGGCCGGTGCAGGCGCAATGATTCCTGGGAGCGATGACGTTCAGCTCCCAGGAATCATTGCAAAAGCCAGGAAGTGACGAATCGCCGTGGCCGCCGAGGGGAGGAAGAAGGAAGTAAGGTGAGTATATTTTCTCTAAAAGGTAAGTGAAAAAAAAAAAAAAATTGCGATTATCCATTTGTTTTTCAGGTGACCGGGAGCGAGAAGATGGAGGTAAGTATACATTTCGGGTGGAACTCCGCTTTAAGTACAAAAAATGTTGAATACTTTAGTACTTCGACTCAAGTCACTTTTTGATCGAGCACTTCTACTTCTACTCAAGTATGGGTTTCGAGTACTTTATACAACTCTGCTCCTAACGTAGAGACTGAGCTCTCGCCAACAGCTCTGGGTCTTATACTGTCAAATGGGAACCAGAAGGCACAGTTACTTATCATCTGATCACTGTGATAGCCTCTGATTGGCTATCACAGTGATCAGTCACTGTACAGCCCATCCCTGTGTTGGTTTCTCCTCTTGAATGGAGAAAAAGTTACATTTTATTACCTATTAGCAGGGCCGCCATCAGGGGGGTACAGCCCATACAGATGTATGGAGCCCGGGCGTCCCGAGGGGCCCAGTCCTGAGGGATGCCCAAACTAAAAGGTGACACCTCCCCTTTTTTCCTTTCCTCCTCTACACTGGCAACGCTGCAGTGGCTCCTGACTCCCAGCCTCCCGCTGGCTGCCACTGTCAAAATTATTGGTTGCTAGGACCGCCTGGCATCCTAGCATTCAATTATATGCATTCACAGGCCCGGGCAGAGGAGGAGGATGTAACTTGGTGGCCAGGCCTGGGGGCCCAGGCCTACAGCTGTGTAAGGGGCCCCAACATTTCTGATGGCTGCCCTGCCTATTAGATACAGTACATGATATAATACATTGTATTACCTACTAGATATCAAATTTAATACATTTTACGACCTACTAGATATCAGATATAATACATTGTACAGGCATACCCCATTTTACGTACACTCGCAAGTACGGACACAGCTTGGTCAGCTTGGCATGGCACTACTCCTGGTTTTTAACATTGGCATCTATGGGAAATATTGGTCAGCTTGACATGGCACTGCAACTATAAGTGACAGGGACACAAAACTTAGGGAGCACCGAAAGGGGACCCAGGACTACAACATATGCTATTTTGTGGCCAGCCAGTTTGCCTAGGTAATCTATCATGTCATAGTCCTGGGTCCCCTCTCGGTGCTCCCCAAGCTTGGTGTCCCTGTCACTTATGGTTCGGAAGCAGTGCCATGTCAAGCTGACCAATATTTCCCATAGAGCTACTGTATATGTATGCATTAAGAAGTGAAAAAACGTATTGCTTCACTTTAAGTATATTTTCGTTTTACATACAAGCTCTGGTCCCATTGTGTACTTAAAAGTGGGGTATGCCTGTATTACCTACTAGATATCAGATATAATACACTGCATTACCTACTAGATATTGGATTCAATACACTGTATTACCTATCAGATACCTGATATAATAAAGCAATGGCCAAACATTTTGAGAATAACACAAATATTATTTTCACAGTTTGCTGCTTCAGTGTTTTTAGATCTCTGTGTCAGATGTTACTATGATACAGCATCTCACAAAAGTAAGTACACCCCTCACATTTTTGTAAATATTTTATTATATCTTTTCATGTGACAACACTGAAGAAATGACACTTTGCTACAATTTAAAGTAGTGAGTGTACAGCTTGTATAACAGTGTAAATTTGCTGTCCCCTCAAAATAACTCAACACACAGCCATTAATGTCTAAACCGCTGGCAACAAAAGTGAGTACACCCCTAAGTGAAAATGTCCAAATTGGGCCCAAAGTGTCAATGTATTGTGTGTGGCCACCATTATTTTCCAGCACTGCCTTAACCCTCTTGGGCATGGAGTTCACCAGAGCTTCACAGGTTGCCACTGGAGTCCTCTTCCACTCCTCCATGATGACATCACAGAGCTGGTGGATGTTAGAGACCTTGCGCTCCTCCACCTTTCGTTTGAGGATGCCCCACAGATTCTCAATAGGGTTTAGGTCTGGAGACATGCTTGGCCAGTCCATCCCCTTTACCCTCAGCTTCTTTAGCAAGGCAGTGGTCATCTTGGAGGTGTGTTTGGGGTTGTTATGTTGGAATACTGCCCTGCAGCCCAGTCTCTGAAGGGAGGGGATCATGCTCTTCTTCAGTATGTCACAGTACATGTTGGCATTCATGGTTCCCTCAATGAACTGTAGCTCCCCAGTGCCAGCAGCACTCATGCAGCCCCAGACCATGACACTCCCACCACCATGCTTGACTGTAGGCAAGATACACTTGTCTTTGTACTCCTCACCTGGTTGCCAACACACACACTTGACACCATCTGAACCAAATAAGTTTATCTTGGTCTCATCAGACCACAGGAGATGGTTCCAGTAATCCATGTCCTTTTGCATCATCTTTTTTTGCATCATCTTTAGAAGAGGCTTCCTTCTGGGACGACAGCCATGCAGACCCATTTGATGCAGTGTGCGGCGTATGGTCTGAGCACTGACAGGCTGACCCCCCACCCCTTCAACCTCTGCAGCAATGCTGGCAGCACTCATACTTCTATTTCCCAAAGACAACCTCTGGATATGAAGCCGAGCACGTGCACTCAACTTCTTTGCAACAAGGAAGGCCATTCAAATGAATATAGAGCGGACTGAACTTCTAGCCAGAGGGAGATCCCACGGCAAGTGGGCAAAATCGCTCATCAATATCTTTATGGACCTTGCTTTGTGCACTGGTGGGCAGTCATGTTGGGACAGGAAGAGGCCATCCCCAAACTCTTCCCACAAAATTGGGGGCATGAAATTGTCCAAAATGTCTTGGTATGCTGACACCCTAAAAGTTCCCTTCACTGCAACTAAGGGGCCAAACCCATCCCCTGAAAAACAACCCCACACTAATCCCCCTCCACCAAATGATTTGGATCAGTGCACAAAGCAAGGTCCATAAAGACATGGGTGAGCACAATTGGGGTGGAGGAACTTGACTGGCCTGCACTGAGTCCTGACCTCAACCCAATAGAACACCTTTGGGATGAATTAGAGTGGAGATTATAAGCCAGGCCTTCTAGTCCAACATCACTACCTCACTTCACTACTGCTCTTCTGGAAGAATGGTCAAACATTCCCATAGACACATTACTAAGCCTTGTGGACAGTTTGTTGTTGAAGCTGTTACAGCTGCAAAGGGTGGGCCAACTCAATTTTGAACCCTACGGACTAAGACTGGGATGCTATTAAAATTCATCTGCGTGTAAAGGCAGGCGTCCCAATACTTTTGGTAATATAGTGTCGATGTTCTGGGGTGGGAGGGGGGCTCTGGATCTGTGGAATAGGGTCAGGAGGGTCCTTCATAGTTTCTTGCACTGGGACTCTGAAGGTTCTCTGAAGGTTCTCTGAAGGACACCTCTGGGTCCACGGGCCAATAGACCCCTTAGCTCACTGGGACTCTGAAGGTTCTCTGAAGGACACCTCTGGGTCCAGGGGCCAATAGACCCCTTAGCTCACTGGGACTCTGAAGGTTCTCTGAAGGACACCTCTGGGTCCACGGGCCAATAGACCCCCTTAGCTCACTGGGACTTTGAAGGTTCTCTGAAGGACACCTCTGGGTCCACGGACCAATAGACCCCTTAGCTCACTGGGACTCTGAAGGTTCTCTGAAGGACATCTCTGCGTCCACGGGCCAATAGACCCCTTAGCTCACTGGGACTCTGAAGGTTCTCTGAAGGACACCTCTGGGTCCACGGGCCAATAGACCCCTTAGCTCACTGGGACTCTGAAGGTTCTCTGAAGGACACCTCTGGGTCCATGGACCAATAGACCCCTTAGCTCACTGGGACTCTGAAGGTTCTCTGAAGGACACCCCTGGGTCCACGGGCCAATAGACCCCTTATCTCACTGGGACTCTGAAGGTTCTCTGAAGGAAACCTCTGGGTCCACGGGCCAATAGACCCCCTTAGCTCACTGGGACTTTGAAGGTTCTCTGAAGGACACCTCTGGGTCCACGGACCAATAGACCCCTTAGCTCACTGGGACTCTGAAGGTTCTCTGAAGGACATCTCTGCGTCCACGGGCCAATAGACCCCTTAGCTCACTGGGACTCTGAAGGTTCTCTGAAGGACATCTCTGGGTCCACGGGCCAATAGACCCCTTATCTCACTGGGACTCTGAAGGTTCTCTGAAGGACACCTCTGGGTCCACGGGCCAATAGACCCCTTAGCTCACTGGGACTTTGAAGGTTCTCTGAAGGACACCTCTGGGTCCACGGACCAATAGACCCCTTAGCTCACTGGGACTCTGAAGGTTCTCTGAAGGACGCCTCTGGGTCCACGGGCCAATAGACCCCTTAGCTCACTGGGACTCTGAAGGTTCTCTGAAGGACACCTCTGGGTCCATTGGCCAATAGACCCCTTAGCTCACTGGGACTCTGAAGGTTCTCTGAAGGACACCTCTGGGTCCACGGGGCAATAGACCCCTTAGCTCACAGGAGGGGCTAGAGAAGACCCATGTTCCAGTCAACAGAGTAGACCCAGTATAGGATTTAGAACCACCACCCCACCCCAATCAAAATAACAAATCCACTTTGGACAGAGTTGCCTTTTTTTCCATTGTACAACATAGTTTAGCTGTGCACGTAACTCCACTTTACATTATCCAAGTGTTTAATTTGGAACGAGCTCCATTTCACTAAACTCTGTAAAACTTTCAGAAGCTGTTATTTGCTTCCAGAGAACTTCCAGCAAAGCTGATCCTGAGCCACGAAATTCCAAAAAACAAAAAAATGTTGGTCGTTGGGTCTAACTTTCACACAAACTCTTGCAGGTGCGAAGAGATCGATAAACACCACCAAAGGCGAGCTGGTAATAACGGCTTCTTTATAACCGATTATCTACGGGGAAGTTTTCGGGACGTACCTGCAGGCTGGGGAACCGATGAGGAAAAGATTTTCACTTGTAGATTTGCCAAAATTTATGTTACAAGAAAAACCCAAGTCCCCTGGCTGAACCTGATACCTAAGACATAATAGCTACAGGTCATGCGGCTTTCCAGATTGTAGGGTGGACGCCTGTAGACACTTCATTTTTCCATATCCTGTCTATTTTTTCTTTTTTTTCTGTAAATGTAGATTTATTTTCTCTCGAAGCTCAAGGCCAATTTTAGTCTTTTTGTAGCATTTCACACAAATTTGGGTCATCAGTAGCCTTAAAAAAATTATTACCGATGCAAATTTAAAATGAAACTACTAGCTTAACCATTTTAGCTCCGCAATGCTGTACCCAAATAAAATGTGTATATTTTTTTTTCACACAAATAGAGCTTTCTTTTGGTGATATTTGATCATCACTGGGTTTTTTTTTTTTGCGCTATAAACAAAAAAAGACCAAAAATGTGTTTTTTATTTTCTGTTAAAAAAAATGTATTCAATTAAAAAAATTTAAATGTAATAATCTAATTTCTTCATAAATTCAGACAAAAAATGTATTCTGAAAATGTAAAATGAAACTACTAGGTTGACCACCTCAGCTTTGGAATATTTTACCCCCTTAATGACCAGGCCATTTTTTGGTATTCAGCACTGCGCTAATTTAACTTGTAATTGTGTGGTCATGCAATGCTGTACCAAAATTAAAATTTTATAATTTTTTTTCACACAAAAAGAGCTTTCTTTTGGTGACATTTGATCATCACTGGGTTTTTATTTTTTGTGCTATAAACAAAAAATTACCAAAAAATTAGTTTTTTACTTTCTGTTAAAACATTTATCCAATTAAAAAAGACCACAAATTTGTTTTTTTCTTTCTGTTAAATGTATCCAATTTAAAAAAAATATATATATTTTTTTCTGTTAAAAAATGTTTTCAATTAAAAAAAAATGTAACAATCTAATTTCTTTTATTTTTTGAACTATAAACAAAAAAAAAAAAAAAAAAAAAGACCTAAAATTTGTTTTCTACTTTCTGTTAAAAAATGTATTCAATAAAAAAAAAAAAAAAAGAAAATGTGAAAATGTAATTTCTTCATAAATTTAGACAAAAAAATGTATTCTGAAAATTTAAAACAAAACTACTAGCTTAACCACCTCAGCTCTGGAAGATTTTACCCCCTTCATGACCATGCGATTTTTTGCTATTCAGCACTGCGCTAATTTAACTTGTAATTGTGCAGTCGTGCAATGCTGTACCAAAATTACATTTTTATAATTTTTTTTTTTTACACAAAAAGAGCTTTCTTCTGGTGATATTTGATCACCACTGGGTTTTTTATTTTTTGCGCGATAACCAAAAAAATGATCAAAAATTTGTTTTTTACTTTCTGTTAAAAAAATGTATCCAATAAAAAAAAATGTAAAAATCAAATTTCTACATAAATTTAGACAAAAAAATTATTCTGAAAATGTAAAATGAAACTACTAGCTTAACCATTTTAGCTCCGCAATTCTGTACCCAAATAAAATGTGTATAATTTTTTTTCACATAAATAGAGCTTTCTTCTGGTGATATTTAATCACCACCGGGTTTTTTTTTATTTTTTGCGCTATAAACAAAAAAAAGACCAAAAATTTGTTTTTTATTTTCTGTTAAAAAATGTATTCAATTAAAAAAAATAAAAATGTAAAAATCTAATTTCTTCATATATTCAGACAAAAAATTTATTCTGAAAATTTAAAATGAAACTACTAGCTTAACCACTTAAACTCCGGAAGATTTTACCCCCTTCATGACCAGGCCATTTTTTGCTATTCAGCACTGCGCTAATGTAACTTGTAATTGTGCGGTCATGCAATGCTGTACCCAAATAAAATGTATATAATTTTTTTTCACACAAATAGAGCTTTCTTTTGGTGATATTTGATCATCACTGGATTTTTTATTTTTTGCACTATAAACAAAAAAAAAAAAAAAAAGACCTAACATTTGTTTTCTACTTTCTGTTAAAAAATGTATTCAATAAAAATAAAAAAAAATAAAATGTGAAAATGTAATTTCTTCATAAATTTAGACAAAAAATGTATTCTGAAAATTTTAAACTACTAGCTTGACCACTTCAGCTCTGGAAGATTGTACCCCTTCATGACCAGGCCATTTTTTACTATTCAGCACTGTGCTGCTTTAACTTGTAAGTGCACGGTCATGCAGCACTGTGCCCAAATGAAATTTATATAATTTTGTTTTCACACAAATAGAGCTTTCTTTTGGTGATATTTGATCATCACTGGGTTTTTATTTTTATTTTTTTTTTGTGCTATAAACAAAAAATGACCAAAAATTTGTTTTTTTACTTTCTGTTAAAAAATGTATTCAATAAAAAAAAAAAAAGAAAATGTGAAAATGTAATTTCTTCATAAATTTAGACAAAAAATGTATTCTGAAAATTTAAAACAAAACTACTAGCTTAACCTAATTAGCTCTGGAAGATTTTACCCCCTTCATGACCAGGCCATTTTTTACTATTCAGCACTGTGCTACTTTAAGTTGTAAGTGCACGGTCATGCAGCACTGTGCCCAAATGAAATTTATATAATTTTGTTTTCACACAAATAAAGCTTTCTTTTGGGGATATTTGATCACCACCGGGTTTTTTATTGTTTGCGCGATAACCAAAAAATGAACAAAAATTCGTTTTTTCTTTCTGTTAAAAAATGTATTCAATTTAAAAAAAAATGTAACAATCTAATTTCTTCATAAATTCAGACAAAAAATGTATTCTGAAAATTTAAAATGGAACTACTAGCTTGACCACCTCAGCTCTGGAAGATTTGACCCCCTTCATGACCAGGCCATTTTTTGCTATTCAGCGTTTTGCTAATTTAACTTGTAATTGTGTAGACATGCGACGCTGTACCCAAATAAAATTTATATAATTTGTTTTCACACAAAAAGAGCTTTCTTTTGGTGATATTTGATCATCACTGTTTTTTTTTTTTTTTTTTTTGTGCTATAAACAAAAAATGACCAAAAATTATTTTTTTACTTTCTGTTAAAAAAATGTATCCTATAAAAAAAATATAAAAATCTAATTTCTTCATAAATTTAGACAAAAATGTATTCTGAAAATTTAAAATGAAACTACTAGCTTAACCACCTCAGCTCTGGAAGATTTTACCCCCTTCATGACCAGGCTATTATTGGCTATTCAGCACTGTGCTACTTCCCAAATTAAATTTATATCATTTTTTTCACACAAATAGAGCTTCCTTTGGGTGATATTTGATCACCACTAGGTTGAACCATTGGCGAGGACCTTCTGACAGACTCCCGCTGTGTCTAATCAAGGTGGGTGCACAGGGGCACGCATGCACTCAACATAAACCCGGAAGAGGCCAACGACGTACAGGTAGGTGGCTGTGCTTGTATGGGCCGCCTGTCCGCAGTACATTGCAGGCAGGTGGTCCAGAATAGGTTAAAGCCCAATTGAACCTTACACTGCAATCAAATCCGCAAGGCATACATTTTATTTTTTTACAGATCTGAACACAGCTATATATGTTAGGCTATGGGTCTGTGTACACAACTCTGTAACAGAAAAATCTCTTCACAGTCTTGTGTATGGAGTATATTCAACCTCCATGGCGGTCTGATTATGTCAGGATTTCTGTGCTAAAAGCGTTACATTGTTTTGCATGGAAATTTGTTGTTTTATATTTTAAAACTCACCTTCCCCTGTGATCCCCCGCCGTAATCCCCAGCTGTCCTCCCCCGCCGTCCTCCTAGTGTCCTCCCATTGTCCTCCTGCTGTGTCCTCAGCAGTAGAGATGTACCGAACGGTTCGCCGGCGAACGGTTCCCGGCGAACTTCGAACGTTCGCGTTCGCCGCTGTGGGCGAACATATGCGATGTTCGGTCCGCCTCCTATACATCATCATTGAGGCAAACTTTGACCCTGAACATCACAGTCAGCAGACACATTCCAGGCCAATCAGCATACCTCCCTCCCACACCCTCCCACCTCCTATAAATAAGCAAGGGCAGCATCCATCTTAGATCATTTCTGTGTTACTGAGAGCAGGGAAAGTGCTGCTGCTGCTGCTGCTGTTATAGCTGGGGACAGTTCCCGGTCTTGTTAGCCAGTGTTCTTGGTACACTCCTGCTGTAAGGACAGCACCCCAAAAAGCCCTTCCTAGGGCTGGTATTTGTGTAATTTTTTTTGTTCTGTGATATATATATATATATATATTGTCCCCAAAAGCCCATTTGAGGGCTGGTATTTGAGTATTTTTTTAATATATATATATATATATATATATATATATATATATATATATATATATATATATATATATATATGTAGCATGTCCAGAGCCAGAAAAAAAAAGATCATATAGGTGTAAAAGGGGTTCCCACCATCCCTGCTCTACTGAAAAATTATCTTTTTTTTCTGGTTCTGGACATGCTACAGAGCTGAAACTTCACAGGTACACTTTTTAGACCCCCTAGACACCAAATCACACAAAAAAAGTTCTTAAAAATTGTCATTTTTGATAGAGAGACAATTATTGGAAAATTTAAAAAAAAAAAAAAAAAAAAAACTTAACAAAAAAAAAATTTCTTTGGATTTATTGTTTGGGGGGTCTAAAAGGTGTACCTGTGAAGTTTCAGCTCTGCAGCATGTCCAGAACCAGGAAAAAAAGATCATATAGGTGTAAAAGGGGTTCCCACCATCCCTGCTCTACTGAAAAATTATCTTTTTTTCTGGTTCTGGACATGCTACAGAGCTGAAACTTCACAGGTACACTTTTTAGACCCCCTAGACACTAGATCACACAAAAAAAGTTCTTAAAAATTGTCATTTTTGATAGAGAGCCAATTATTGGAAAACTTAAAAAAAAAACTTAAAAAAAAATTTCTTTGGATTTATTGTCTGGGGGGTCTAAAAGGTGTACCTGTGAGGTTTCAGCTCTGTAGCATGTCCAGAACCAGAAAAAAAATAGAATCAGGGTTACGGTTAGGGCTAGGGTTAGGGTTAGGGTCAGGGCTAAGGTTAGGGTTATTTTTAGTGCTTAGGGTTAGAGTTAGAGGGGTAGGGGTAGGGCTGCTAACTCTAACCCTAAGTATCTCACCGTAACCCTAACCCTAGCCCCTAACACTAAACCTAACCCTAACCCTCTAACCTTAACCCTAACCCTCTAACCTTAACCCTAACCCTCTAAGCCTAGCCATAAAAATAACCCTAACCCTAAACCTAACCCTAACCCTAACCCTAGCCCTAACCCTAACCCTAGCCCTAACCCTAATTCGTAATTTTTCCTGGTTCTGGACATGCTACAGAGCTGAAACTTCACAGGTACACTTTTTAGACCCCCCAGATGCTAAATCCAAAGAAATTTTTTATTTTTATTTTTTTAAAATTTTTCCAATAATTGGCTCTCTATCAAAAAATCACAATTTTTAAGAACTTTTTTTGTGTGATCCCTCTCCGGCATGCCACAGTCCAGGTGTTTGTCCCCTTGAAACAACTTTTCCATTACTATTGTGGCCAGAAAGAGTCCCTGTGGGTTTTAAAATTCGCCTGCCTATTAAAGTCTATGGCGGTTCGCAATGTTCGCCGCTTCGCGAACATTCGCCGATGTTCACGTTCGCGAACAGCGAATTTTATGTTCGCGACATCACTACTCAGCAGATGCCGGCACTTGCCTTCCGGTTATCTTTCCTGCGAGCTTTGCGACGCAGGGGGGTGAAACCGGCGGCAAAATCAAAAATGTAAATACACCAAATGAGATGATAGAAAGCTGTGATCCTAACGGATTACATTGTATCATCCCATTTCACCACAGGATCTCACCTGGTGACTTTTCCAGTGCCCTGCCTGTGCTTTTCCAGTTCTTTGTGCCTGGAAAATAAAGAACGACCATGGCGTCCAAAAAGCGTTCTTTTTGCGCAAAAGCGCTTTTAGACGAACTGGAAAACAGCGACAGCGAAACAGAGTTACTTGAGGAACGGAGCGATAGCGATTGGTGGGAAAATTCGTCATCAGGTACGGAAAGTGACGACAGCGACGATTCTGATGTCTCTTTCTGGCACATCGCTCCGTTGGAAATTCTGTGTTTACATCTACTAGTCCGTCTAATACTCCCCTCACCCCAGGCTGACCTTACTTCTGTCCAAAGGTGCCCCCCTGTATACCAGAGTGGGGGGTGCTCTAATACAGAAGGTGTGTTACTGGCCAGATCCCCAGGGGAAAACAGAAGGGGGGGAGGAGCTAAAGAAAAGAAAACTAATGCAGCCACCACATCTAATGATTAGTAAGCTGCAATATATTTAATTTTTGGTTTTGGGTTTAACCACTTAAGCCCCGGAAGATTTTACCCCCTTCCCGACCAGGCCCTATTTTGCGATTCGGCACTGCGTGACTTTAACAGACAATTGCGCGGTCGTGTGATGCTGTACCCAAATAAAATTGACGTCTGATATATTGAGGGCCGATATGCACTTTTCCTGATATATCGGAATCGCCCCCTGAGGTTACCGATATTACTGATATTTCGGAAAGTGCTTGTACCGGAGTGATGCCTGCAGCTAGAGGCATCTATCCATAGCCGACGATTGGCTGTCTTGTAATGACAACCGATGCGGCTGAGAAGCCGCTCGGCTGTCATTACACAGAGCGCGAGGGGACGTCCCGTGCCTTCCGCGGCTCACCCAGGGCTCTGATTGGGACTCCATGTAAAAACCCTTGGTACTTGCCGCCAGATTAAAAAAAATGACAGCATTCAAAACAGCCAAACTAGGCATTTTGAATGATTTTAAGTGCAGAGGAAGGGTTTGGGGTCTTTTAGACCCCCAGATCCCTCCACAAGAGTACCTGTCATGTGATAAAAATAAAAAAAATAAAAGTTTTTAAATGTACAAAAATATCGGCCGATATCGGCCGATACCGGCATGCAATGGCCAAAATATTGGTATCGGCAACGAAAAACCGATATCGGTCGATCACTACATCATAGTAACATATGTTACTAGATGACTGTCCACCTGCATCCAAGCAACCCCTTCCTGTTCCAACATGACTGCGCACCAGTTCACAAAGCAAGGTCCTTAAAAACATGGATGAGCGAGTTTGGGGTGGAGGAACTTGACTGGCCTGCACAGAGTCCTGACCTCAACCTGATAAAGCCCCTTTGGGATGAATTAGAGCCCAGACTACGAGCCAGGTAATCTTGCCCAACATCAGTGCCTGATCTCACAAATACGCTTCTGGAAGAATGGTCAAACATGCCCATAGACACTCCTAAACCTTGTGGACGGCCTTCCCAGAAGAGTTGAAGCTGTTATAGCTGCAAAGGGTGGGCCAACTCAATATTGAACCCTATGGACTAAGACTGGAATGCCATTAAAGTTCATGTGTGTGTAAGGGCAGGCGTCCCAATACTTTTGGTAATATAGTGTAGGTGTTTCCCCATGTGTGTATTAAAGCTCGTCAGCCAGGTTAGTCATCATACTGGAATAGTCCTAGGTCATCATACTGGAATAGTCCTAGGTATCCTCTGCTCATTGTTCCTTTTTTTGATTCATCAATGCACTATATAGGCCTATTAATTGCAATGGCAGCACATAAAAACGCACGCGGAAAGGCATGAATCCAGCCTTAGAAGCCACAGGGCAGAGACGCTGACTAGTCAAACCACAAAGACCATTGGGAACTTCAGACTGGCTGCTTAGAAATAGAAGTAATGGGCAGAAATGAGCAGAGCAGATCAGCCGGGGACAGATTTATGGACATTTATTCATATATAAATTGATCTGTAAGGAGTTATAAGATGAATTGCACATGAGGGGCCATTCTTTATAAGCTTCAAGCCATCATCTGCTATTCACTGAACTGGGCGAGTCTTTCGAAAATCACTCCAAGCAGCAGACCAATTTATTGACACTATTTCAAGTAACAAACGGAATGCTGCCAGACCACTCACATGCAGGAACAATGGAAACACTGGTCAGACGGGGGGAGAGTTTTAGCCCTGGTTCACACTGCTGCGTCTTCTTATGCGACTTGCTGCGAAGTGCGACACAAAGTCGCATAACAATTCAAAACACGTTCATTGCAACAGGTGCCGTCCTAATTTCTGCGGCTTAAGTTCCTGTACTACCTTTCTGCTTCTTCCTTGCATAATGAGTATCATAGACTGCAATGTTATAAACGTCACAGGTAAGTAGTTTCTTTGTCATATCTTTGCGACTTTGGCTGCGACTCCATAGAAGTTTTTTGTTTTTTTTAACCCTGTATTCCACTTCCATTTTCTGCTGTGTACTTGTGGTTCAGCCCATCCCTGCAGCTCAAAATCTCCCAAGCATTGTCACCTCCAAAAGCACATTGTCCACCAAGTAAGAACATTGTACAGCTGTGTTCACAGTGCAGGAAAGATGGCTTCCAAGAGGACTGAGGGATGCTCCTGACCAGGGACCTCCAATCTATAGCCTGCAGGATGGGTGTGGGTCTTTGCTTGGCTTTATCCAGTCCTTTGGGCACTATTCTTTCCACTGACACTAATGATGGGACACTATTCCTCCCACTGACACCAATGATGGGACACTATTCCTCCCACTGACACCAATGATGGGACACTATTCCTCCCACTGACACCAATGATGGGGCACTATTCCTCCCATTGACACCAACTATGGGTACTATTCTTCCCATTGACACCAATGATGGGACACTATTGATCTTTTATTGAAAAGAATCAAGCAACATATTTTATACAAAAGTAAAAAAAACAGAACTATAGTACAATATTCCAACAAAAAACAAAGGAATTCACATCCATGTGCAGAATATATACAATATATACATAATCCACTTCCAACATTTTTAGAAAACTATTTACATAAAGCAGCAGAGAGGGCCTAAGAGGCACAACCCATCACCTAGGTATGCAGCCATTTATCAAAAACTGAGCATTAAGAAAAAATCTAGGGTGATAAGAGACAGAAAACCACACCCGGGAAAGAGACTCCTGGCAGTCAGGGAGGCTTGAAACCCCTCCACGCCTTCAACCAAGCCCTCTGACCCCACTTGTCTCTCTCAAGCGCCCGAATCTTCCCCACCTCATGCAGAATGTCACACACCACCACCTAAACAGGAAGGATTTTACACCGAAGGGTGACCTGACACCGTGCATTCCATGTGTAATAACGGACTACTAAGCTAACTAAAAAAAGTGTATCCAAACAAAAGCCCCCACCAGTATTGAATGCTCCGTACACCCACTCAGCATAACCCAGCCTGGAGAGGAAAGGAACACCGAGGGCCCGCCCAACCTGTTTGTATACCTCTATGTTAAAAGGGCAACGAAGCAGAAAATGGTCCATAGTCTCCTCCTCACCTGCACATTCCACCCGAGGACAACCACAATCCATCCCACTGCGGAATTTCAAATTGCCCCGAACATAGAGCCTCCCGTGGAAGCACAACCAGGCCAGATCCCTGAATTTAAGGGGGACTCTAGCCAAATTAATCAATCTTAACCCTTCCGTCAAAATTGGGCCTGGGCATCCCTTAAGGCCAGTGGGTCATGAAAGACTTCGCTCAAGACTCGGCTCATAAGGACTTTCCTCGGAGCGGATCTGAGATCTTCAGCCGACAGTCGCCACTGCCGCAGCAACTTCAGACACGGAGCGACATAGGCTGGAAGCTGACCACGATGACCCCTGAGATTCTTCACTTGGCCACCTTCTTCCCAAAGCCGCAGAAAAGGCCTAAACCAAGATCTAAACATGCCTGCCCATCCAGGAGGTTCCACTGCAAGCATACTACCAATGTTAAACTTGAGAAATAGCAGTGAAAAGAAAAGAACGGGGTTGACCATACCTAAGCCACCCTCCCTCCTGGATAGATAGGTGACATTCCTCTTGATGGGGTTCAGTCTGTTCCCCCACAGCATCTGAAAGAACACACTATAGATCCTAGCATAGAGAGACACTGGCAAGATGCAGACAGGGCTGACATACAAGAAGATCGGTATCAGGTAAGTCTTAATCAGATCAACCCTTTCCCTCAGAGATAACTTCCATCTCTTCCAGCTGACCACCTTAGTATTGGCAACTTCCAGCCTGCCTTCCCAGTTTTTGAGGCCATAATCGCCAGGTCCAAATTCAATGCCTAATATCTTAATTTTTTCCTGGGGCACTGGAAAGGTGTCCGGGAGATCAAACCCCTCACCTTCCTTTCCCATCCAAAAAACTTCACTCTTTTCCTGATTGATCTTGGAGCCTGATGCTTCAGAGTACCGTGATGTCAGAGAGACCACCTCCTCCGCTTCATCCGTCCCAGTGACAATCACTGACACATCATCCGCATAGGCAACAACCCTCAAAGGCGGCTCACCCGGGATTCCCACTGGTACCCCACACAACATGCTGCTCTCTAGCCTCCTGATGAAGGGGTCGATTGCAAACACATAGAGCAGGGGACTCAGGGGACAACCCTGGCGCACCCCAGAACCAACCTCAAAGGACTGTCCAACCCAACCATTAACAAGAGGGAAGCTTTCTGCCCCCTTATACAAGACTTTTAACCAATCGACAAAACCACCCGGCAGACCGTACTTACTAAAGAGCAACCACAGGTACTCATGGTTGACACGATCGTAAGCCTTTGCCTGATCCAATGCCAGTAGATACTTTCCCCAGCCTGCAGCCCTGCACTGCTCCAAGGCCTCCCGGACAGCTAAAACCGCTGTGAAGGTGCTCCTACCCTGGATTGAACAGTGCTGATGGCGAGAAAGCAAAGACTCTGCTACTGCCGATAGGCGCCAAAAAAGTATCTTCGCCAGCACCTTTCTATCGACATTGAGAAGGCTGATGGGGCGCCAATTCTCAATCATCGAAGGATCTTTACCTTTTGAAAGAAGAATCACAGCTGAGTGTCTCATGGAAGGGGGAAGCACCCCCTCAGCAAGACAACTGTTAAAAATCTCTACCAAATGTGGGGCCAGAATAGACTTAAAGGCTTTGTAAAACTCAGCCGTCAGACCATCCGGTCCAGGTGACTTCTTGATGGCAAGCTGTTCAATTGCCCTCGTCACCTCTTCAACTGTGATCTCTTCTGTCAAATTCATCAAAGGGACATCTCCACCATTTAGACCTGAAGTAGAGTCCAAAAAGCTTTCCATCTTGTCTCGGTCAAGCTCTTTCCTCCCAAGAAGTTCAGCATAAAAAGACCTCACGACCTCCAGGATCCCTGACCTGGACTTTGTCAAGGAACCTGTACTATCCTTAAGGCCAACGACCATCTTAACAGCTACACCCTGTTTGCAGTTCTGGTAAGGGTCAGGCGAGTGGTATTTCCCATAGTCCCGCTCCAGAACCAAAGAGGTATGCCGATCATATTGACACTTCCTGAGGAGGATTTTCACTTCAGAGATTGCCCCAGGATCTCCTCCTCTCGAGACAAGAATATCCAGCTTCCTCCGCAAACGTTGGTAGGACATGTATCTATTAAACTGTTTTTTATTGGCTAGGCCCCTGAAGAATCCAGCAATCCTCTTTTTGGTCAGCTCCCACCACTCAGCCTTGCTACTACAAAAGTCCAGGATGGTCACCTGTGCCTGAAAGAATTCCTCAAAGGATTGTCTAACATGTTCTTCCTCAAGGAGAGTCGAATTTAATCTCCAGATGCCTTTGCCCCTCTGAGGGAAGTCTGAAGCATTCAAGACCACAGATAGCATACAGTGATCAGAGAACTCCACTGCCTGCACCACTGGGGGTGAGAAAGTAGAGGCCTCCTTCAAAAAAAACCTATCTATCTTACTCTGACTATTACCTCGATGAAAGGTGAACCCTGTGTCATCCGGAAGGTGCTTAATGTGCACATCCACAAGACCAGCATCCCTAACCATACTATTTAAAAAAACGC
Source organism: Pelophylax lessonae (assembly GCF_965119305.1). Taxonomy (NCBI): domain Eukaryota; kingdom Metazoa; phylum Chordata; class Amphibia; order Anura; family Ranidae; genus Pelophylax; species Pelophylax lessonae. The sequence continues at coordinate 19,467,834 of NC_138772.1, forward strand.
TATCATATCCCAGCCTGTCATTGAAGTCCTTCCTGTCCTTGGGCCTAGTCACAGTATTAAAGTCACCTCCAAAAACCACTTGCCGGGATGTAAAAAGAAATGGCCTGATCCTTGTAAAAAGGCATTTCCTGTCCCACTTTGTGTGCGGCCCATAAATATTAATTAGGCGCAGGTCCTGCCCTCCCACAAGAACGTCTAAGACCATACATCTCCCAATCTCCACCTCAATAACCCGCCGGACAGTTACCATGCCGGTTTTAAACAACACCGCCACCCCGCCGTAAGGCTCGGCCGCAAGAGACCAGTAAGATGGACCATACCTCCACTCTCTCTTGGCCATATGAATATCTGCCAAGGAGGTGAGCCTAGTCTCCTGCAAAAATAAAATTTCAGCATCTAATTGGCTGAACAAAAAGAAGGCCATAGAACGAGCTCTTACTGACTTAATACTGGCGACATTTATTGTCACCACTTTTAACGGAGGGGGAACCGCCATTTGGGTTATTGGGTGGATTGCTTCTTAGCTCCCCTCTGCTGCTCATCACCAGAAGCCTCTCTCTTTCTTGAGGCCTCCTCCAATTCCATTTCTGAATCAGAATTTTGCTCAGAAGAATCCCCAGATGAGGAGATATACCATGCAGAAGCCCTAGAACGGTTGGGGACAGACACTGGGGCTTCCTGTCCCTGTTCCGTCCTCACCGTCTGTCTCTTCCGCCTCACAACCTTCCTTCTCTCCTCCAGGTACTGCAGGTCAGATTCAGAGAGGTTATCTCTTGTTTTCTTCTTCTTTGAAGTCTTCACAGAAGACTTCTTTACAGAGGAAGCTGCAGCACCCTTTTTGGTACCCTCTACCACTCCTGGTGGGGGGGGACCTTCCCTTAAGTCAGACCTAGGAAGGGAAGACTCATGGGGCAAGACTGACTCGGGGGGCACAGACTTAGTAGGTTCTGACACAAGAGGAGCGGGTACAGTAGGCTGGGGGGACACAGAGACAGCCACAGAAGGAATACCTACAGACACAGGAGGGTTGGCCACAGAAACCGGGGAGGGATCCTGAACAGGACCTGGGGGGTCAGTCACCGCAGAGGAGGATGGTACACCAGGGGCCTCATCCTCCATCCTGTCCAGCCTCAACAGTTCATCTACTACCTCCTTCTCCATATTGTGCCAGGCTTCCGGACATCGGCTGTAGGGGTGGCCAAGGCGCAGGCACAGGTTGCACCTTATCGCCTGGGTACAGTCCCTGGCCACATGACCCTGTCCCCGACATACCGAACATATTAAGGCTGAACAGGAGGAGCTAAAATGCCCCTTTTCTCCACAGCGGTGACACAGCTTTGGCTGACCAGGATAAAAAATAGTCATCCTATCCCTCCCTATGAAAGCCGAGGAGGGCAGGTGACGGACAACATTCCCATCCCTGGCCAACCTGACCGTTACTGACCAACCCCCAGTCCAGATGTCACGTTCATCAAGGATTTTTTCTAGCCTTGTCAAAACCTTACCATAGTTCCTTAACCAGACCTCTAGGTCCCGAGCAGGAACACTCTCATTAGTGAGAATGATGGTTATTTTTTTAACCGTTGATCTCTGCGAAACAGCAACTGGTGCCAGATCTTCCCATTCGGGTCTTGACCTGCACCGAGCCTCATATCGTTCCCAGAACAGGTCAAGACCCTCCGGCCTGGTGAAGCTGATTGTGTACTCCCGGGTCCCAGCTACGTGTATTAGGGCATAAAGGTCATTCGCCCCAAAGCCCATCTCCAAAATCATATCCACCACCACACGCCGTGCTGGAGAGACTGCACCACCTTCCCATTTAAGTATAACGACATTACGTCTTGGACCCCCAGCAGAAGCCAGAGACCCAAGACTGGAACCAGGGGCGCTCAAAGTGGCAGTTTGTGGTGTAAATCTCTGCCTGGAAGCAGGGTTCCTCATTGGCTGCAGCCCTGGCTTAATAACATTACCAGGTGCAGAGCGTACCACCTGAGCAAAAGAGGGCTTATCAGGGCCAAGACCCCACACTGATGTAACTTTAGCTGACACATTACTATTATTATTATTATCCTTATTATTAACTGCTTGACCTGAGCCAGCAGGATTGTCCATTAAACACACATTAGTAGGATTATTCAGAACACCTGTGTTGGAAGAAATGTCAGAACAATCAGTATTCACTATCACAGTTTCTGCTGTAGTACCACAGGTGGCCTGATGCTGCAGTATAGAGACAGCAGCTGTGACTGGACAAACAGCCTTTGACTCAGCAAAAGGGGGGTTAATGGGTTGTTCAGGCTCTTGTAGTTCCTTTGCTGCAATGTCATTTTTCAAACGCAATTTTTCCTCAGAGGAAACATCAGCAGCTGAAGTATTGCTGGATATGGAATTACCAACCTGGGTGTCATTGGGCAAAACATCCGCATTAGCCAAGGTGTTAAATGGCACAAAAATAGTTTTATCAGCCACTTGTGACTTGCTAGGTTTTACCTTATCAGGCACATTATCAGGAAAGTTCTCCTCACCAAACACCAGCTGATCCGCCCGTACTGGAGACTCCACTGCCTGGATCACTTTCAGCATGCCTCCTGAGCCCTGAGAAGGCAATGGGCTGCTTACCTCACCCTGGGGGGGCAGGTGGTCAGAACTGGGGGTCTCCTGCTCCACCTCCATCTTTGCCATCCTTGCAAATCTGCGGTCATTGCAAAACTTTTCCTTAAAGGGCCCCTCTCTGCCTTCCATCATGGCCACAATGGTTTCCTGGTGTTGAACCCGGACCTTTGCCAACTGGATTTCCGAATCCATAGATCCACGGTTGCGGCTGTGCAAACCTTCACGTTGCTTTCGCAGACGTTTCAACTCCGCTCTCAGTTTGTAGAGCTGGTCTCTCTCCCTATTTAGGACCTTGATCCCGGCCACCACTCGCTCCCGAATGGACTCTGTATCCTCATCCTCACCAGGGGCAGAGAGATCCCCAGCCATGGCTTGTCCAGGAGCAGGCATGTCATCCATCCGCCCATGGGATGACTGAGAGCTTCCAGCAGGAGAGGCCCTGCTGTCCTGCATGGCCTCCCCAGATAGGGGCCAGCAGGGCTGGGAGAGATTTTACCAGACTCCCCTCTGACACAGATCACCTGGAACAGCTCCAGACACACAGCAAGAGATCCTCCCTGCAGCCACACCCGAAGATGAATGATGGGGCACTATTCCTCCCACTGACACCAATGATGGAGCACTATTCCCCCACTGATACCAATGATGGAGCACTATTCCTCCCATTGACACCAACTATGGGTACTATTCTTCCCATTGACACCAATGATGGGGCACTATTCCTCCCATTTATACCAATGATGGGGCACTATTCCTCCCACTGATACCAATGATGGGGCACTGTTCCTCCCATTGACACCAATGATAGGGCACTATTCCTCCCACAGATACCAATGATGGGGCACTTTTCCTCCCACCTATAACAATGATGGGGAACTATTCCTCCCACTGACACCAACTATGGGTACTATTCTTCCCATTGACACCAATGATGGGGCACTATTCCTCCCATTTATACCAATGATGGGACACTATTCCTCCCACTGATACCAATGATGGGGCACTATTCCTCCCATTGACACCAATGATGGGGCACTATTCCTCCCACTGACACCAACTATGGGTACTATTCTTCCCATTGACACCAATGATGGGGCACTATTCCTCCCATTTATACCAATGATGGGACACTATTCCTCCCACTGATACCAATGATGGGGCACTATTCCTCCCATTGACACCAATGATGGGGCACTATTCCTCCCACTGACACCAACTATGGGTACTATTCTTCCCATTGACACCAATGATGGGGCACTATTCCTCCCATTTATACCAATGATGGGGCACTATTCCTCCCACTGATACCAATGATGGGGCACTATTTCTCCCATTTACACAAATGATGGGGCACTATTCCTCCCACAGATACCAATGATGGGGCACTATTCCTCCCACTGATACCAATGATGGGGCACTATTCCTCCCACTGACACCAACTATGGGTACTATTCTTCCCATTGACACCAATGATGGGGCACTATTCCTCCCATTTATACCAATGATGGGGCACTATTCCTCCCACTGATACCAATGATGGGGCACTATTCCTCCCATTGACACCAATGATGGGGCACTATTCCTCCCACTGACACCAACTATGGGTACTATTCTTCCCATTGACACCAATGATGGGGCACTATTCCTCCCATTTTTACCAATGATGGGGCACTACTCCTCCCACTGATACCAATGATGGGGCACTATTTCTCCCATTTACACAAATGATGGGGCACTATTCCTCCCACAGATACCAATGATGGGGCACTATTCCTCCCACTGATACCAATGATGGGGCACTATTCCTCCCACTGACACCAACTATGGGTACTATTCTTCCCATTGACACCAATGATGGGGCACTATTCCTCCCATTTATACCAATGATGGGGCACTATTCCTCCCACTGATACCAATGATGGGGCACTATTCCTCCCATTGACACCAATGATGGGGCACTATTCCTCCCACTGACACCAACTATGGGTACTATTCTTCCCATTGACACCAATGATGGGGCACTATTCCTCCCATTTATACCAATGATGGGGCACTACTCCTCCCACTGATACCAATGATGGGACACTATTCCTTCCACTGACAACAACAATGGGGCACTAGACCTCCTCTTCCCACTAATACATTTATGGGGCAGTATTCGTTCCACTGACACCAACTATGGTGTACTATTCTAATTCATCCCACTGACACCAATGATGGGGCACTATTCATCCCACTGACACCAATGATGGGACACTATTCCTCCCTCTGACACCAATGATGGGGCACTATTCCTCCCACTGACACCAATGATGGGCACTATTCCTCCCACTAACACCAATGATGGGGCACTATTCTGATTGGAAAAGATCCTGTAACTGATCCAACTGTAAAGTGTCTGTGTTCAGTGTATCAAAGAACTGTAATGACTGTTGTCTGAAATCTGGTCAGGTGTCCTCTCACCAACTCCTGATGTCCAGCAATGAGAGTCCTGAAAGAACTGGGGACGGCAATCCTCCACACTATGAGACACTGAGATGGCTGCACTCTGCTGTATCAGTAAATCCCACCAAAAGAAAGGACATCAGATTTATTTGGGTACAGCTTTGCACAACCGCGCAATTAAAGTAATGCAATGTTTCCTTCTTTCCTTGATCCGCCTCTTTTCTTGATATATTTCCATGAGCTCTGTTGAGACTATGCAAGTGGGTAGACCAAAAAAAAAAAAAAGATGAATGGGGGTAAGGGAATGAATTTCAGATCGTTTTTTGATGTATTTTTAAAAATAATTCTTGCATTACAGTTCTGTGACTTTTGCTTGTAAAATGGTTTATTTCAGAAACTTGATAAACTGTTTCGTGACACATAGAATGGCCCATCGAGGATGAAGACCCAAGAGCACTCAACTTTTTAACTCATCTCCAAGTGTAATAGTTCATAACAGTGATTGCAGCAGTCCCGCGAGACGCTCCACTGGGAGGAGACTGATGATTGAGATATGCTTTGGCGCCGTATCTCCTGTATCATCTCCAGCCGTTGGAAATATTGAAGAAGACATAAGAATGATAGCAAACCCAAGCGCTTCATCTCAATTATTAGCCGAGCCAAACAACAATTAAATGCAATTCCCGCTTTGCCTTCTTTTTCAATTTTTTTTCCTATTGCATGCTTTAGGTTTCGCTATGCTGTAATTGCGCACGTGTGCAGGTTGTTGACCCGGTGTGCCCTTGGAGAAACAATTCCTGCTCCGCGTTCAAACATGCGCTGGTCTCTGTGACTTCACTCCTCTCCGGCGCAGCCAAAGGTTTTTGTTGGGATTAGCATGGCGATTAGCACAAATTCCCCAAGGCACGTTGGGGCTCAGAGTAAATGATGTCATGTACAAATTCCAAAATATTATCAAAGAGAACCCCGCCGAGGCTAACACTGCAGCCCCCTGAAACTTTGCAACACGCATAATGCCAAGATGTACTTGACACCAGCGCTCAACATGAAATTCAAGCATGTAAGAATTAGCGCTCGAGGTCAATAGACAGATGACTACAATATATGTGTTTTCGGTTATGCTCTTTTTTTTTAACATTTTCCTTTAAATGGAAACAGCCGGATGAGATGTTTGATGTGTGTAAAATGGAGCATGACATTACGACTTTCAAATAATGGAATACCAAGGCAAACAAATGCGTGGTCATTAGTATTTATTTAGGATTGAATGGCGGTCATTAGTATTCGATCAGAGTGTAAATCATAACAATATTATGCCTCTCTTTTTGTGTGATATTCGTGTAGGTGGAATGACATCAACATATCATTATGTACCAAAAGAATAATGCCTGAAAACTGGGAATATTTTAAAATGAACCTGTTTTTACTGCTTTCCCCTGGAGGAAGAAACGTTGGTCTCCTTTGCATACCTTGAAACACATTACTGGTGTTTTATCATATTAATAGATCACTAGTTGGTCTCCAAACTGCAAGCCATGGCCTTTTGCGCTTCTTTGCTTGCCTTTACTCGGCCCTTGGGGCGCTATTCCTCCCATTGACACAACGCACGTCTCCTCCCACTGACACCAGTGATGGGACACTATTCCTCCCACTGACATGAGAAACTTCTCCTCCCACTGACACCAATGATGGGGCACTATTCCTCCTATTGATTTGCAGCACTTCTTCTCCCACTGACATCAATAATGACACACTTCTCCTCCCAATTATGGGGCACTATTCCTCCCATTGACACAAGGAACTTCTCCTCCCACTGACACCAATGATGGGGCAGTATTTCTCCCACTAACACCAATGATGGGGCACTATTCCTCCCATTGACATCAAGAATGGGGCACTATTCCTGCCACTGACACCAATGATGGTGCACCATTCCTCCCATTGACACGAGGAACTTCTCCTCCCACTGATACCAATGATGGGGCACTATTCCTCCCATTGACACGAGGAACTTCTTCTCCCACTGATACCAATTATGGGGCACTATTTCTCTCATTGACATGAGGGCCTTCTACTACCACTGGCACCAATGATGGGGCACTATTCCTCCTATTGATTTGCAGCACTTCTTCCCCCACTGACATCAATAATGGCGCACTTCTGCCAATGATGGGGCACTATTCCTCCTATTGATTTGCAGCACTTCTTCCCCCACTGACATCAATAATGGCACACTTCTCCTCCCAATTATGGGGCACTATTCCTCCCATTGACACAAGGAACTTCTCCTCCCACTGACACCAATGATGGGGCAGTATTTCTCCCACTGACACCAATGATGGGGCACTAGTCCTCCCATTGACATCAAGAATGAGGCACTATTCCTCCCACTGACACCAATGATGGGGCACTATTTCTCTCATTGACATGAGGACCTTCTACTCCCACTGGCACCAATGATGGGGCACTATTCCTCCTATTGATTTGCAGCACTTCTTCCCCCACTGACATCAATAATGGCGCACTTCTCCTCCCAATGATGGGGCACTATTCCTCCTATTGATTTGCAGCACTTCTTCCCCCACTGACATCAATAACAGCGCACATCTCCTCCCAATGATGGGGCACTATTCCTCCCATTGACACAAGGAACTTCTCCTCCCACTGACACCAATGATGGGGCAGTATGTCTCCCACTGACACCAATGATGGGGCAGTATTTCTCCAACTGACACCAATGATTGGGCACTATTCCTCCCATTGACATCAAGAAGCTCTCCTCCCACTGACACCAATGATGGGGCACTATTTCTCCCACTGACATCAATGGTGGAGCACTATTCCTCCCATTGATTTGAGGCACTTCTTCCCCCACTAACATCAATGATGGGGCACTTCTCCTCCCACTGACACCAACGATGGGGCACTATTCCTCCCATTGACACAAGGAACTTCTCTTCCCACTGACACCAATGACAGGGCACTATTCCTCCCATTGATTTGAGACACTTTTTCTCCCACTGACACCAATGATGGGACACTTCTCCTCCCACTGACATCAATGATGAGGCACTGTCCCTACAACTAACACCAATGACTGGGCTGTTAGCCAGGAGGAATTGCATTCTATTAATAACGTTACTGTCACTCATGTGGGTTCTGCTCCCTCTCAGAGCCACTTTACCAGGCCCCACATATGAAAGGATAATCTCCTTTCACCTGCTGGTGACACCTGTCCCAACACTAACTAAAGAGTAATTTAAGGGAAACAGCACTGAGCACTGATTTCCCTCCACCAGCTCTTCACCTCACACTTCTTTACCAATTCAGCATGAGAGCAAATGCACAAACCAAGCAAGGTCTTAAACAATATGGTTCAAGATTAGGTCCCTAGGACTGGTTCTGTTCTGAAGCGGGCTCCAAAATAAAGACCCAACTGCCTGGTAGGGTTTGTCATGTGTCAGACCATCCTATCTATGGAACCTCCATCACCAGCCACCACAGCCCTCTCCTAAGCTCCTCCATCCTGCTCTTTATACTCTTTACCACCCAGAAGGTTAACTTGAAGGTTTTATACTTTGTTCCCCAAATAGTATTCACTGTAGAATCCAATGTCCCTCTCTTTCCAAGAATCAGACCAGATCCTATTATGTGCTGGCAGCTGCCAGCAGGCAGGAGAGGAGGAAAGCTGGCAGCACTGTTGGGGGGGGGGGGGGTGTCACACACAAGGGGGCCTAAAATGTATGGTGCAGAGTGAGGGCGATCGGAAGGGCAGGAGGGGCAATTACTGGAACCGATTCCCCAGTAGGGATGATCGAACGGTTCGGGTCGAACATTGGCTGTTCGAAATTCGGCCGAATTCCGAACTTTTTGCGGCAAAAGTTCAGAATTCGGCCACCAGAACCGCCCAAAATGCAATTGGACAGGAACTGGGCTTTAAAAGCCCGTTATTGGCCCAGAAACATCAGTAAAAGCCAATTGAGGGGGCAGGAGTCTGCTAGGAATGTGATTGGAGTGACTACGGGGTCCAGAGGCCAATCAGTAGTGAATACGCCCCCCAGTATATAACATAGCCCCGCCAAACCTCTAGCACTGTAATACAGGGGCTGTGGAAGAGAGTGGAAGCATTTGTGTTACTCCTGCTGTATGGAGCTGTTCTTTTAGTGTGAGGAAAGGGATATGCAGTGTAGTTAGGGTACTATATACCACTATAGTTAGATTCAATAATATAGTTTCTGTAGGGATACCTTTAAGTGTCAGGGTGACCGTAGTGTAGTTTAGCTGACTCTGCCTGCCATACCAGGGTGACCGAACTCTCCCATGTCAGGGTGACCCCACTATGCAGATTTTGGGTTAGGGGTATACATATACACATATATGTGTATATATATATATATATGTATACACACACAGATAGATATATATATATATATATACCCCTATACAGAAGTTCAGATGTCATGCCTGCCTCCAAACGCCCAAAAAAACGCCTGAAAAATGCCTGAAACAAGGTGTGAAAGGAGGGTAACACCATCCCTGCACTACTGAAATTGTAAGAAAAATAATTTGTTTTTTTTTCTGGTTCTGGACATGCTACAGAGCTGAAACTTCACAGGTATTATACTTTTTAGACCCCCCCCCCCCCAGACACTAAATCCAAAGAAATCTCCAAAGAAGTCCCTGGGGCATGACCCAGAACCCTAGGCACTTTTTAGGGGCATTTATTGGGTTTTAGGGCTTCAAAATTGTGTTTTTTGATTCCAGAAGTTCGGGTCCCCTCGATTTCAATGGGGTTCTGGAATCCGAACCAAACTTTCGGGAAATTCGGCTGTTCTGGCCGAACCGAACTTTTCAAAAGTTCGATCATCCCTAATCCCCTGTATGGCTCTCTCTGCAGCAGCTGAAAGCCGCTGGGATGGAAAGGAGAAGAAGCTGGCTTTTAGGTGCAAATCCCTCTCCCTGCCCACGTATGATTCACCCTGCTGCCTGGGACCCCCTGCAGTCCTAGGCCCCACACAAGAGGACCGGTGGTACCCCCTAATCTGTGGCCCCATCCCTATTGTCCTATTTTGACAATAGATGATCTAGCACCTCTTGTGCATGTACCTATCAATACAAATCTAACAAAGGTTCCAACTCTTCCACACAATCCAAAAGTGTTTTAAGTCCTTTTTGGAACCCAACACTTCTATCTAGATCTTAAGTAACCATTTGTATATATATTTTTTTAAAGCAAATTAAACTCAGGTTCCTAATTGGAGTCACTAGATTCAAAATATAATTAAAGCATCTAGTTAGGAAAGTATTAGAATTGCACGGATCTCTCCACATCAACAACGCTCTACAACTTCCAAGCCATAATCGGCAATAAAATTAATCTTTGCACGGCTGACTTCATCTTTTACTACCTGTGTATCTAAACTGAAGAGGTTACAATAAATTATCTTTATAACCTGCGTTTAGATGTAACCAATCCTTCCCCCCATACCCCTCCACCCTGAGAACCCATGGTGCGAGCATCTGGAGATTATAGAGCACTTCAAAGACCCGGGGAGGACTGTGAATCAAATCCTGCAGGAAGCACAGGAGATGAAACTTTTATAAAACTTTACAATTCTAATAAACTTCTCTCTGCCTACTCCAAAGCACGTCAAAACGAACTGTGCAACCGCTAAATTTATGGGCTATTCCTGATTGCTCTATGGGTCCAAAATATGTCTCTGAAATATTTCCAACCAGCATATTTAATAACAATAAAAATGGCACTTCCTTATTCCCCTGTCTTAACCACTTAAGCCCCGGAAGATTTTACCCCCTTCCTGACCAGGGTTTTTTTTGCGATTTTTTACTGCGTGACTTTAACGGACAATTGCGCGGTCGTGCGATGCTGTACCTAAACTAATTTGACGTCCTTTTTTTCCCACAAACAGAGCTTTCTTTTGTTGGTATTTGATCACCTGTGCGATTTTTTGATCATGCGCTATAAACAAAAAAAGAGCGTCAATTTTGCAAAAACAACAATATTTTTCACATTTTTTTATATGAAATTCCCCCAAAAAAATGTAAAAATCAAAATTTTTTAACATATTCTGCCAATTTGTTTTATGCTAAATATGTTTGGTAAAAAAAATCGCAAAAAGCGTATTTTGATTGGTTTGCGCAAAAGTTATCGCGTTTACTAACAAAGGGAAAGATTTTTGTCATTTTTGGTCTTTTTTTTTTTAACGAGTAATGGCGGCGATCTGCAATTTTTTTGGCGGGACTGCGACATTGCGGCGGACAGATCGGACCCTTGACTGACATTTTTGACACTTATGGGGTTACCAGTGACATTACTGCAGTAATCAGTGCTATACATATGCACTGTTACTGTAAAAAAGACACTGGCAGGGAAGGGGTTAACTGTATTGGAGAGGAAGGGGTTAAGTGTGTCCTAGGGGCGTGTTTCTAACTGTGATGGGACATGGCTACTGGTGTAAAAACAGAGATCAATGGTCCTACATAGTAGAACCGTCTGATCTCCATTTTTACACAGGGGAGAATGACAGGCGGCTTTGTTTACATTAGCCGCCTGCCTTTCTCCCTTCCTGGCGAATGACCGCGATGTCCGCTGGTCACACGCACTGACTTGTTAGGGAACGAGCCGGGGCGGCGCGCGCCTCAGCTGGCGCGCGCTCGCCCGCTATTGGCTCACAAGCCAGTGACAGGCTAGTGACGTACCGGTACAGAACATTCAGGGGTATGTGAGATAATTACAGCCACACACACCTACACAGGTTGAACTGGATGGACTGTTTTCTTTATTCAACCTCACCTACTATGTAACCTATGTAACTTTGCCTGGCCGGGGCTGACCACCGCAGTATATGTACTTGCAGCGGTCGGCAAGTGGTTAATACAAATGCCCTCCGAAAATTTCTCCCCCACAATCTCCTAAATGCTTTTACACTAAAAAGTTGTGTTTAACTCCACTATTTTTTTTTTAAATTGCCCCCAAGTGGTTGATGCCATAATGTGCTAGTATGCGCATATGAGCCCTTTATGACAGTCTTACCGGTGAAGGAATCCCTCCAGTACTGAGCTGTCACTACTCCCGGAGATTCCATCTTCTCCCGGTTCTTTCTTTTGGGTTTGTGCTCTCCAGATTTTTAAAGCGGAGCTCCAGTCCCCCAAACATTTTTTTATTTAACCACTTCAGCCCTGGAAGATTTCCCCCCTTAATGACCAGGCCCTATTTTGCGATTCGGCACTGCGTTACGTTAACGGACAATTGCGCGGTTGTGCGACGCTGTACCCAAATAAAATCGATGTCCTTTTTTCCCCCCACAAATAGAGATTTCTTTTGGTGGTATTTGATCACCTCTGCGATTTTTGTTTTCCTGGCAGTCTCCATGGCAGCCTTCGTGTGGGTTAACCCCGCCTCCTCTCCAATGGTATAGGACCCCCCTCTATAAATTTCAGCTTGCAGGCACAGCCAGTGTTCCTTTTTTGTCCTCCTCCAAGGACCAACTATTTGGATTATTTCCTGTTGGAATTTGGTCGGCTTACCTCAGAATGAAAAGTCGGTGTCTATGTCCAGGGCCCAGCCATGGGCGGGTGAGTGACATTTCAAAATCCCCTTTGGCTATAACTGTGCGGTGCTTCGGATGGCCGACGGATATCCTGACAGGGTCTGAAGATTTTGTCTCCTCCATGGCAGTGTTTTTGTTATGTTTGTTTGTCTCAAAACTATCTTTCTTTTCTTTCCCTGGTGGCCCAATGGCGGCTGGAACGCTCCATGCATTCCAGCCATCTCCTTCCTGCTTCCCCTCCGCTCAGTCCGGCGGACGCATGCGCTGTATGGTAATGGAGCTCCGCTCGCTGCCTGCACATGCGCACTTCGCCGCGATCGGAAGCGAGGCCTGGTCCGCGCATGCGCACTTGCGATCACGGCCGGCCGTCGCTGACGTCATCCTGGCGCGAAAATGTAAACGCCTGTCAGCTCCAGAGCATTTTGGAATGCACTGTGGGCATAGCGACGTCTTCACGGTACCTTGTCCATTTGATTACCAGGTATGTGGGGACCGGATTCTGCATAACTTTTTTGCGGTGTGCAGGGGGGGGAGAGCGGTTGGATGCATATTAGGACAACACCTGAATGTTCCTTATTGCTTTGTAGTGATCCGCTGTATGCTCTACTTCCTAGTGAGTTTGTGGTTTTGCCTGAAACATGGATCCTGCTTCACCGCCCTCTTGTGGCCAGCCCTCTCACAACAGGTGAGTGCTGGTACATTTTAGAGGGATATGAAGGGAGGGATGCTGGCTCATGATTCATGGCTAAATCCTGTGTCTCCCTGGATTTTCTCTTTCTCCCTGCTCCTCCAGGTCTGGTCAAGAAAGAGACCCTGTCAGGCCACGAAGAGAATCATCTTCAAGGTCAAGACTCTGCGAGTCTCCATCAGGGAGCAGGCATGAGAGGAGATGCTCACATTCCTCCTCCAGACACCGCACACACCGCCACAGTAGCCATACGGCCCAGAGAGCCTGTTGGGGCTGTGGGGCGCATGTCCCGGAGGACAAGTCCCTTTGCGAGCCCTGTTTCGCTCGTGCATCTGGTGAAAGAGAGTCTGAAGATCAGAGATTGGAATCCCTGGTGAAACGGATTGTCCAGCAATCCATGAAAGAGTGGAATGCTAGTCCCACACATGGGCCTGCTACTTCCAGCTCTCATACTGATGCTCCTGAAGAGCAAGGTCCCTCTCAGCCAAGCTTCACTTCCGGGAAATCCTCAGAAAGCGATTCGGAAGAAGAGGAAGGTGCAGTTGGGGGTTTTGATTTTGCCCTTGTTGCACCTCTCATAAGAGCAGTCAAAGAGGCTCTGAAATGGGAAGATCCCAGTACCCCACAAGTAAAACAGAGAAGGTTTTTCAAACATTTGGGGAAAGAGCGGCTAAACTTTCCGCTCCTGTCAGAATTGAAGGATGTCATCCTAGAACAGTGGAGTAAAGGGGATAGCAAGACCTCCTTATCCTACAAATTGTCTAAGTTGTATCCTTTTAAATCAGAAGAAGTCAGTCACCTGGAATCAGCTCCTCTGGTTGATGCTGCAGTTTCCAGACTGGCAAAACATGTTACACTCCCGCTGGATAATGCGGTGTCTTTTAAAGACCCTCTGGATAGGAAGATGGACCTGGATTTAAAAAGAATTTATATCACAGCCGGTGCGGCTTGTAAACCTGTGCTAGCACTAGCAGCTATGTCCAAGGCCATGGAAACCTGGGTTTCTGATGTTGAACTAAAATTAAGAAGTGTGTCTGAAGATGCAGTAGAGAACTCTCCTGTTCAGGAACTGAAGTTAGCTTCTGTGTTTCTTGGAGAAGCATCCATTGATGTGTTACGTCTCTTATCCAGATCCATGTTGGCTTCTGTCACAGCCAAACGGGCCCTGTGGTTGCGTCCCTGGCTGGCAGACCCAGCCTCTAAACAGGCTTGGTGCAAAATCCCTTTTGAAGGCTCTTCTTTATTTGGGAATAAATTGGATAATGCAATTACTAAAGTGACGGGTGGAAAGTCAGGTCTCCTTCCCCAAGATAGGCGCCTCTTTGGCCCCAAGAAGCAGCAACCAAGAAAGCAGTTTGCAGAGCGATCAAAGGATGCCCGCTCATATAGGCCTGGGCGAGATTACAGGAGAAATTGGAAAAGCAGCCAAGCATCCTCTCGTAAGCCGGTCAGAGGCTCAGCACCTTCCGGACAAGAAACCTCAAAGTCCTTTTGAGATTGGGCCCGTTCAGACATGCCAGGTGGGGGCACGCCTGCTCCGCTTTCAGCGTGTCTGGGCGGCCTCAATCTCAGACTTCTGGACCATCAGGACAGTGTCCACAGGACACACATGGACTTTCTCAACAGATCCCGTGTCCAGATTTATTCCCACTCGCTTGCCTTCTCAGGACGAGAAAAGAAGTGTTTTGCTCGACTATGTAAGCACTTTGGTAGCTCAGGGCGCAATAGTTCCGGTGCCCGTGCAGGAAAGATTCCAAGGCGTATATTCGCCCCTCTTTCTAGTACAGAAGAAGAATGGATCTTGGCGCCCTGTGATAGATCTCACCTATCTGAACAGGTTCATCAAGAATGAAAAGTTCAAAATGGAGACCTTATCTACCATCCAGAAAGCAGTACTTCCAGGAGACTGGCTAGTGTCAATAGATCTCAAAGACGCGTATTTCCATGTGCCTATAGCAGTAAACTTCCACAAGTACCTCCGTTTCGCAGTAGAACATCAACACTTCCAGTTCATCTACCTTCCTTTTGGCCTGTCCACATCCCCAAGGGTGTTTTCCAAGGTCCTTCTAGCAGTGGTAGCTCTAATCAGAACAAAGGGTGTACGTCTACATCACTACTTAGACGATCTTCTACTGTTGTCACAAGACAGGGATCAACTTTTGTCCCACAGTGACCTGGTCACTACAACTCTCATGGAGTTCGGATGGTTGCTGAATCTTCAAAAAAGTCATCTGGAGCCCTCTCAACATCTTGTCTATCTAGGGGCTCAATTCAACACCGTTCAGTATACACTTTCTCTGCCTCTAGAGAAAATCCCAGTGGTTCGGGAGAGGATCCTTCCAGCCCTCTCGTCCTCTTTTCTGACGGCATCCCAGTGTCTCAAGATCATCGGCACAATGGTCTCGACGGCCCCTATGGTCAAGTGGGCACTGTGGCGAATGCGGCCCTTTCAGAGGGGCTTCCTTCGGCAGTGGAATCCGGAAGATCGCGAACAGCGTATCTTTATTTCCCACAGCATGAGGAGCAGCTTATTATGGTGGCTCCAACGCAAGAACCTGCTCAATTGCCATTCTCTAGTCCCCATCACATGGGTCATCATTACAACCGACGCCAGCAACTCTGGCTGGGGAGCCCATTGCATGACAGAGGTGGCTCAAGGGAAATGGCCTCCGCAAGCCCACTCACTGGTTTCCAACGTCCTGGAGCTTCGTGCGGCTTTTCTAGCTCTTCAAGCTTTCCATCATCTAATAGAAGGCAAATCCATGCTTCTTCGAGTGGACAACACCACGGCAGTGGCTTATGTGAAAAGACAGGGCGGTACCAGGAGTCTCTCCCTTCTTCAGGAAGTAGACCCAATCATGACATGGGCCCAAGCCCATCTGTCCAACATCTCGGCGGCCTCCGGGGCCACAGATTGTCCAGGTAGATTTCCTTTCCAGAGTTCAGTTGAATCACAACGAGTGGTCTCTCCACATCGACTCATTCAAGTGGATTCTGTCCCTAGTTGTAGTCAAGTGGTTCTTGAGAGGGAGAGGTTGGAGTCACTCGGATGCCCTCCTGGGGCAATCCCTACCTTAATGAACTCCAGGAGACCTAGCACGAACAGAGTTTACTGTAGAGTCTGGTCTAGATTCTTGGAATTCACGTACCCGGAGGGAAATCCTTCCCTGAATTTCGGAGTGCAAGAAGTCCTGAAGTTCCTTCAAGCAGGTCTGGATAAGTCCCTATCAGTTGGGACTCTCAGGGTGCAAATATCAGCCTTATCGGTGTTCTCAGGGTTCTCCTGGGCCAAGCATATACTCATACAACAATTCTTCAAAGGTGCGGTCAGACTCAGACCTCAGAGGAAGCCAAGGTTCCCGAAATGGGACCTTCCCCTTGTCCTTAACGTCCTTTCAAGATCTAGTTTGTCGGACTCCATCAGAGATCTTACCATTAAAACAGCCTTTTTAGTAGCAATCACTTCAGCTAAAAGGGTTTCTGAGATCAGTTCCCTTGGTCATAAAGAACCTTTTCTCACGTTCTTTCCGGATCGAGTAGTCCTAATTCCGATGCTCAATTCCAATCCGAAGGTATCATCGGTTTTTCATGAGAACCAGGAGATTGTGCTTCCTACCTTTCGATCTTCCGAGGGTAATGAACCTCATCCCTTGGATATAGGGAAGACTCTAATGGAATATCTTCAGTCAACGTCTTCTTTCAGACAATCGGATAATCTCTTCGTCCTTTTCTCAGGCAAGAATAGAGGGAAACGGGCCTCGTCAAGGTCCATTGCAGCCTGGATTGTGTCTGCCATTCAGCGAGCTTACTGTGTAGAGGGTTTTGCTCCTCCGGAGGCGGTGACAGCCCACTCAACGAGAAGCATCTCAACGTCCTGGGAGGCTTCACATCATGTTGCACCAGAAGTAGTCTGCAGAGCAGCTTCCTGGTCTTCTGTAAATACGTTTATGACACATTATTGTGTGGAGCCAGCCTCCTTATCTTCAGTTAATTTTGGCTTGACTGTTTTGTCTGCTAATAATTTGAAGTAAAATTTGATTTGAAACATTCCCACCCGTGTGGTTTGGGCTAGTTATTTCCCACACGTAGGCTGCCATGGAGACTGCCAGGAAAACGGAAAATTCCTATCATACTTACCGTAATTTTCCTTTCCTGGTGGTCTCCATGGCAGCCGGAGTTCCCACCCTCTGGTCTTGGATTCGGCTAAGATATGGAACACTGGCTGTACCTGCAAGCTGAAATTTATAGAGGGGGGTCCTATACCATTGGAGAGGAGGCGGGGTTAACCCACACGTAGGCTGCCATGGAGACAATCAGGAAAGGAAAATTACGGTAAGTATGATAGGAATTTTCCGTTTTTTTCTCTATTGCTCTATAAACAAAAAAAGAGCGATAATTCGGAAAAAAAAAAACAATATTTTTCACTTTCTGCTATACAACATTCTCAAAAAAAAAAAAAAAAAAAATGTAAAAATCAAAATGTTTAAACATTTTAGGCCAATTTGTTTTCTGCTACATATTTTTGGTAAAAAAAATCCCAATAAGCGTATTTTGATTGGTTTGCGCAAAAGTTATTGTGTCTACAAACTAGGGGAAAGATTTATGTCATTTTTAGGCCCCTTTCAGGCTACGTTCACATGTGGGCGTAGCGGATAACGGGCAGAATCGCGGGCCATGATCCAAAATCATTGCAAATGGCGGGATGTCTGTGCGATGCCTGTGATTTGCAAAGGCACCCCAAACGCTGTGCGATGTTGCCGCGATTTCCTTCTGCCGATAGGGGTGACATTGCGCAAACAGAATCGCGGGACGCCTGACGCCCAAAAGAAGCTCTTGTACCTTTTTTGGGTGACAGGAGTCGCGCGATTCTGTTTGCGCGATGTTACCGCGATTCGGCAGGCAAAAATCGCGGCAACATCGCACAGCATTTGGGGTGCCATTGCAAATCACAGGCATCGCACAGACGTCCCGTGATTTGCAATGATTCCATCAGTTCAGTCACGTCAAAATGTATCAGTTTTTCATCTGTTTTTCATCCATTTTTCATCCATTTTTTCATCCATTTTTCATCCATTTTTTATCCATTTTTTATCTGTTTTTCATCCATTTTTCATCCATTCATCCATTTTTTATCCATTTTTCATCCGTTTTTCATCCTTTTTTCATCCATTTTTTCATCCGTTTTTCATCAGTTTTTCATCCGTTTTTTCATCCATTTTTCATTCATTTTTTCATCCATTTTTCATCTGTTTTTCATCCATTTTTCATCCATTTTTCATCCGCTTTTTTATCCATTTTTCATCCGTTTTTCATCCATTTTTTCATCCATTTTTCATAAATTTTTTCATCCATTTTTTATCCGTTTTTCATCCATTTTTCATCCGTTTTTCATCCATTTTTTATCCGTTTTTCATCCATTTTTCATCCGTTTTTCATCCATTTTTCATCCATTTTTCATCCGTTTTTCATCCATTTTTCATCCGTTTTTCATTCATTTTTTCATCCATTTTTCATCCAAATTTTCAACCGTTTTTTCATCCGTTTTTTATCCATTTTTTTCATCCATTTTTTCATCCGTTTTTTCATCCGTTTTTTCATCTGTTTTTCATCCGTTTTTCATCCGTTTGTCATCCGTTTTTCGTCCGTTTTTTCATCCGTTTTTTTACATCCACTACCAATGACAGAACGGATGAACAACGGACCGTTTGTCCGTTTACATCCGTTTTTTGTCTGACGTTTTTTTTCATCCGTTTTTCCGTAGAGATGCAATGATGTCTGTTTTTCGTCTGTCAACGGATGGATGAAAAACAGACAAACGGACATATGTGTGAAAGGGGCCTTATCGTTTTTTTTTTCTTTTACTTGTAATGGCGGCGATCTGCGATTCTTTCGGGACTGTGACATTGTGGCAGACAGATCGGACACCTAACTGCCATTTTTGACACTTTTGGGGGGACCAGTGACATTACTACAGTAATCAGTGCTAAAAATATGCACTGTTACTGTACAAATGACACTGGCGTCGGTTTGCGCAGGACGGCCGCACTGCCGCAGAAAAAAGGCTGCGGGCGGTCGGGAAGTGGTTAACAATAGCCCCCCAAGTGGTTGATGCCATAATGTGCTAGTATGCGCATATGAGCCCTTTATGACAGTCTTACCGCTGAAAGAATCCCTCCAGTGCTGAGCTGTCACTGCTCCCGGAGATTCCATTTTCTCCCGGTCTTCCTTTTGGGTTTGTTCTCTCCAGACTTTTAAGACCTGGCCATAATGACGTCACTCCCCTCCATGTTCCAAGAGTCACCATCGCGGCACACCGCTTTCTCCAAACGCAGCACAGGCGGTGTGCCGTGAATGCAGAGCGAACTGAGTGTGCACGAGTGACATGATCAGGGCCGCTCATAGGGGGGAACATCAGTCCTACTGTAGGGGGCCCGGGCACACAGGGGGGCCCCAAAAGCATGGGGAATGCTTACGGTCAGGCAGGGGGGCAATTACAGAAGGAAGCCCTGTGCAGCTGAAAGCCAGTTTCTCCCTCTCCTGCCATCTTTCAGCTGCTCCAGGGAGAGACACAGACACAGGGCATCATTCCTGTAATTGCTTCTCCGATACTGATCCCCCTCCCTGTTCTGCCTGCTTCTGATCCCTCCCCCCCATGTGCCCCCATTTCACTCTGCCCCTCCCAGAGCGCTGCAGACTTCCCTGTCCTGTAAAAAAAAAAAATTCTAAAAAAAAATAATAATAATAATAATTGAAAGTTGTAATAAATCCTTTTAAAAAATTGTAAAATAAAATAATTGAAAACATTTAAAAAAAAAATCATATATATTTTTTTAAATGTAAAAAACTGTTAAAAATGGCTAATTCACACAGGTTCTCTGTTATGTTTGTGTCCGCTAATAATGATTTTAGTGTATTTTTAGTGAAAATATTGTCTTAATATATTTGGGGGGGGGGGGGTTCCTGCCAAGTAGGCTGTACGGGGCCCCGTGATTTCTAACAGCAGACCTGGACATGATCATGAATATCGAGCCGCCATGAATATCTGATGGCACTGATTTCAAATGTTTCAAAGGTGCTTACAAGTCATACATTTTACAAATTTAGGTGTACGTTTAGTAAACTGAGAAGTTTTCTCTCAGTTCAATTCTCGGCAGTTCTCAGAGAAAAAATATCTCCTCTGGCACCCAGTTTAGAAGGCGGAGAACTTCACTTCTCACAGGGTGATCAGAGGAGAAGTTTTTTCTCTGAGAACTGCCGTGATCTCTGTATAACTGGGTGGACTGCCTGTAATCTCACGAGATTTTGTGAGATTACAGGCACTGCTAAATTTAAAAAGTGAAACTAAAGTTTAAAAGAACTCGTAATGACATGTTCTGACACATGAAAACATATATATACACACACACACACACATGCACGGTATATATACATACAGTATATAAATATATATATATACACATACACACACACACACATATATATATATATATATATATATATATATATATATATATATACACACATACATACAGTACATACATACATACATGCCAATCTGTATGCAATTGCACTGTATGTTGGCAGATTGTACACCAGACCACAGGCTATCGTTTGTGGTGTGTGGGTGTGGGGACAGTGGGAAGAGTGATCAACACAGGGGTTCTGGCTTGTAGGATAGCTGGAGGAATCCTAGTAGTGTGTGGTAATTGCTAGACTGCTCCCCAACCTTAGAGTGCATCAGATTGTATGTAAGATTTGTATCTGCCTGTGTGTGGTCAGCCAGCTGGATTGGACTGGAGTCTCCCTCTAGTGGTGACCGAAGGCAGTGCAGGCTGTGAAAGTATTGCAACCAATCTAATTACTTAAGCCCCGTACACACGTACCGATCGTCGGCCGAACGATCGGCCGTCTTTTGTCCCCGGGCTGTCATGTCCGCTGAAAAGTGCAAAAGACTGCACACGAATTTTGTCCGCCGACTGCAGAAGTGATGTCATGTGATGGTTAACTTTCCCTGTGTTTTTTCTTTTATGAGCATGCCCAGTCTTGCAAATCTGCTGTCTGTCGGCCGAATTCTGTACTGACTGGCGAACAATCGGCCGTTCTGGTGTCGGCATACAAACATTTTAATGCTTGCACGACAGATTCTGTTCGGCCGAAAGTGCGCTGTCGGCTGTCGGAAGCATCATACTAACAAGCCTACATTTGGCCGATCGGTCGTCTGCCGAATCTTTTCTGCGACAATCGGTACGTGTGTACGAGCCTTTAGTAGGAATTTTCTTTATTTCCGTTATCCCCTTATACTGCCCAGTCACGATTCATCACGTCTCGTTTAGCTAGTCGCCGTGGGCGTGGTTGAATCGTGACAGATTGGTTTCCTCCCACACTCCAAAGACATGCTGGTAGGTTAATTGGATCCTGTATAAAAAATTGGCCCTGCTGTGTATGTATGTGAGTGATGCCTCGTACACACGTACCGATCGTCGGCCGTAAATATTCGGCCGACGACCGATCGGCCGATTGTATGCTTGTTAGTATGATGCTTTTCGACAGCCGACAGCGCATTTTCGGCCGAACAGAATCTGTCCTGCAGGCATTAAAATTTTTGTTGGCCAACACCAGAACAGCTGATTGTTCGCCAGTCAGTACAGAATTCGGCCGACAAACAGCAGATTAGCAAGACTGGGCATGCTCAGAAAAGAAAAAACACACGGAAAGTTATTCATCACATGACATCACTTCTGCAGTCGGCTGTTGTTGGCTGACAAAATTCATGTGCAGTCTTTTGCAGTTTTCAGCGGACAGGACAGCCCTGGACAAAAGACGGCCGATCGGTACATGTGCACGAGGCATTAGGGACCTTAGATTGTAAGCTCCTTGAGGGCAGGGACTGATGTGAATGTGCAATGTATATGTAAAGCGCTGTGTAAATTGACTGTGCTATATAAGTACCTGAAATAAAAAAAAAAAAAAAATATATATATATATATACATACATACACACCAGTACATACAGTATATATATATATATATATATATATATATATATATATATATATATATATATATATACACACACAGATATATATGTGATTGTATAGTTAATGTGTTTCTAACCTGCTGTTGATGTATATTTCACTGCAGTAGGGAGAGTTTTTACTTTCACTTTTGGGCACTGGGACATTCACAGCAGAGATCTCCTATTTCTTCCTGCTATCTCCACCTCTGAGCTGGAGAAGTAGGAAGAGGAGATCTTCAAAGAGAAGCACAGTGATCAGGTGACATCATGTGTTTCTAAACTGACCGTTTCTATTGCAGTGAATGCAAGCTGTTTGTGTACTGAGATGAGAAGAGAAGACTATGTTCTCTACTACTCTTCTCAGTATTTTAAACCTGCAATGCTCTGAGACAAACCGTGATCATCCAGATCTCGGCTTATCTCAGTTTACTAAACGTACACCTTAATATGGGGCAGAGTTCCAAAACTTTAAGGTGATATTAAAAAGGTTGTATACCCCTTCCTCTCTCTTATCCTTGCCATTTCTCTCACTCTCTCACCCCCCCCCCCCCAATCCCTTTCTTTCTCTTACCCCCTTCTCTATTTTATTAAATTTTTTTAAATATTAAAAAAATAATTTAACAAAAATTTTTGCAATTTCATTTTATTTATTTCCATAAAAAGGCCCACCAAAATCTCAAATCTCCAGCACCAGGCCCATGATACTCTTTATCCGGCCCTGGCTGTGTGGGGAGAGTGGCACACAGAACGTTTTTTTACCTTCGTGCATAGAAAGAATGAAGGTAAAAAAACCTTCAGTCTTTACAACCACTTCCATAGAGGGAAAAGTTCCAAAGATGGGTTTAATATTGTTTTGGAGCCAGTTCACACTACTCCGACTCAGTCACCCCATGAAGGAGCGACTTTTTAGCGCAGACTTTAGCGCGACTTTTGCGCGACTTTATCGCGACTTTGAAGAGACTTAAATTATAGGCGACTTTGTCTGTGGGTAATGCCTGGGTAATCTTTTTCTTCTTCCTGGAAAGTCTGATCACAGTCGCTTGAAAATAGATAAGGATCAGACTTAGAGGAGACTCCCATTGAAGTCTATGTGCACAAGTCGGATAGAGGTCGCCTTGAAGTAGTACAGGAACCTTTTTTAAAGTCGGAGCGACTTCAGTAGTGCATATTAAGATGGCTCTCATTCATTTACATTGAATTTGTAATGACAAGAGACTTGGGGCTACTTGAGGGCACACAAGTTTCGTCCCAAGTCGGAGTAGTGTGAACCGGCCTCATCCTTTCAAACCCAAATGCATAATAATTAGACAGGTTCTGAGGCTAATTTATTGCAGATAAGGTACTAAGTGAATTTAATTACCCCCCTTATCAGCCACAGAACCTGTGCAATTAATATGTGTTCGGGTTTAAAGGGATGAGGTGGCAACCCTAGTGTACACTCCTGTAGCAAAACAACAGATCCCCTGCAGTGCTCGGTATCCTGAATGATATAATTGACCAATGACAAAAGAGTATTACAGCCCCCATCCTTTTCCCCCTAGACTTAAATCAGAATTTCACTTAAAAAGTGAGGTCCCACTAGTTTGCTCCCTCCCCCCAGCCTGTAAACTGAGTTACAGGTTTTTTTTTGGGGGGGGGGGGGGAGCAAGTATAAATTTTTAGGATGACAACCCTCGTCAAAGTGGAAGACTGAATGGCCAATTGCCAAATGCCGCTATGTGCTGAGCAGACGTTTTTTTATTTGTTATTTTTTCATTTTAATTTTACATTTTTTTATTTTTCTTATTTCGTTATTATTTTTTTTTTTTTAATTTTTATTAATTATAGTACCAGAGGATTAGTGCGTGTTAAATCCCTGCTTGTAAGTCAGGAGTAAGGCAAGGGCATTGACGGGGTAACTTGAACAAATTCTGCCCTTCCCTATTATTTTTCATGTTCCCGCCCCCCCCTCCCCTTGGCTTTAAATACCCCTGTTGTCGTTCCCTTCCGTGACATGATAAAGCGCATGCACGCGAAACGCGTAGTAATGGCAGCAGAGGGAGATTGCGTTCCACCCTGGTTCCTGCAAGGTTCCTGCAAGCCAAGTGACGTCTTTCCAGTCATTGTCATCGCATCGGAGCAGACTAGTGACGGTTCATCCTCGCGCCGGCTGATTCCGGCAAGGACCTCCACCGCTCAGCACATAGCGGCATTTGGCAATTGGCCATTCAGTCTTTCACTTTGACGTTGCCCCTGCCTGACTCCAGACCCAGGGTGATGTATGTACATTGGTGATGTCCCCCTCCTATGTTTTATCAATAAACTAAACTTCTTATTGGGCATCTCTCTTGTATTCCCTTGGATTCCATTTATGTTGTCCCTATGCGCTACCATCACATGTGTTTTCTACTTGTTGAAAATGTTGAATTTCATTTGGAAATCAAGGTCCCAGAGTCTGGAGGAAGAGTGGAGA
Organism: Pelophylax lessonae; assembly: GCF_965119305.1. Lineage (NCBI taxonomy): Eukaryota > Metazoa > Chordata > Amphibia > Anura > Ranidae > Pelophylax > Pelophylax lessonae. Next base: position 19,492,619 of record NC_138772.1, read on the forward strand.
GGCACAGAATCCAAGTTGCATGAGGTCCACTGTGACTTTTCCACAGTCAGTGAAGATTTGGGGAGCCATGTTATCTGCTTTATGGAGATGCTGGTTTAATTTTCCAGCAGGACTTGGCAGAATCTGTGGGGTATTGTCAAGAAGAAGATGAGAGACACCAGACCCAACAATGCAGATGAGCTGAAGGCCACTATCAAAGCAACCTGGGCTTCCATAACACCTCAGCAGTGCCACAGGCTGATCGCCTCCATGCCACGCTGCATTGATGCAGTTGTAGTGGGAGGTGTAATTTACATGCATACTTATGTATGCGTGTAAAATACTGACCAGTAACCATATTTTTTACTTACATGCATGTTGTCAGGGCACCATCGGCAAAAGAAGTGCTCGAGGACCGGGCAGCTCTGCCAGTGCTTCACATGGTTGCAGGAATTCTCATTGGCGCATAAACAATATGCACCAGCTAATGGGTGCGTGCACATGAACAGGTGCACGCCGGACCACGCAGGCCCTCTGACATGCACGACCCCAGCCTAATATTTGCGCCAATGGACCTTTATAAGGAAACTTGTCAGTGATTACAGTTGCTGGTTGATTTTCGGCTCCTCCAGTGTGTTTTCTCTGTGATATTGATGTTCCTGTGTCTTCTGTTACCAACCCGGCATGTCCTTGACCTGTCTCCTGCCTACTTCCTGCATTGACCTCGGCTATCCACCTGACCACGTCTGCTCTGATACCCACCTGGCTTCCGGCCTCAGTTATCCACCTGACCACGTCTGCTCCAATACCCACCTGGCTCCTGGCCTCAGCTATCCACCTGACCACGTCTGCTCCAATACCCACCTGGCTCCTGCCCTCAGCTATGCACCTGACCACATCTGCTTCAATACCCATCTGGCTTCTGGCCTCAGCTATCCACCTGACCATGTCTGCTCCAATACCCACCTGGCTTTCGGCCTCGGCTGTCCACCTGACCACGTCTGCTCCAATACCCATCTGGCTTCCGGCCTCAGCTATCCACCTGACCATGTCTGCTCCAATACCCTCCTGGATTCCGGCCTCGGCTATCCACCTGACCACGTCTGCTCAAATACCCACTTGGCTTCTGGCCTTAGCTATCCACCTGACCATGTCTGCTCCAATACCCTCCTGGCTTCCGGCCTCGGCTATCCACCTGACCAGGTCTGCTCCAATACCCATCTGGCATCTGGCCTCAGCTATCCACCTGACCATGTCTGCTCCAATACCCACCTGGCTTTCGGCCTCGGCTGTCCACCTGACTACGTCTGCTCCAATACCCATCTGGCTTCCGGCCTCGGCTATCCACCTGACCATGTCTGCTCTGATACCCACCTGGCTTCTGTCTTCAGCTATCCACCTGACCACGTCTGCTCCAATACCCACCCGGCTCCTGACCTAGGCTTCCTCCAACCACGCTCAAGTCTTGGCATTATCCTAGACCTGCAACCTGCTGATTCCACTCCAGCACACCAGCTGAACTTCCTTCACACAATCCAGCAGGTGACCCATGCTACTTTGGGCCTGACCTCAGGGGGGTCTGGGTCTGGGGTCTGTTTCAACCTCAGGGGGGTCTGTAACTTAGCCACAAGGGAAGCCCTCTCTCCAGTGCTGGTACAAGGTCATCTAGAGCCCAGGGTGAGCATGTCAAATTGCGCCCCCCAAGATATATGAGCATTATGCATCAGCAAAAAATCCCCCTCCCCCCCAAAAAAAATAAATAAATTGAGCGCTAATCTGCAAGCTTAGCTCAAAACTTCTCCTTGCATGTATGCTCCCAGCTAAATTCCCCCAATTTAAGAAAAAAAAATTCCCCTTCCTAGCACAAATCCCCCCCCCTATTCCAAACCCCCCCCCTCCCAGCACAAATTACTCTCCCCCAATTCCCCATCCTAGCACAAATTGCCCCTCAAAAAAAAAAATTCCCCACCTAGCACAAATGCCTTCCATTCATCCCTACTAGCACAAATACCTCTCCTAAAAAAAATGTCCACTCCTAGCACAAATTGCCCCCCCCCCCCCACCATTTTATCATTTTCTAGCACAAATCCCCCCATCCTAGCACAAATCCTCTTCCCTCAACTTCCCTCTCAACACAAACCCCCTCCCCCAAAATCACCTTCCCCAAATTGCCCCTCCTAGAACAATTCTTACCTCTTGCCCCCCCCCTTCCATATTCCCCCTCCCAACACAAATCCCCTCCTCCCTATCTCCTTGTGGTGCCCCCGAACCTCACTTGATACCACAGTGCCCAGTGCAGGCCTCCCTTCTGCCCACCCCTTGTCCCGGTCCTGCCTCCCTCAATTAGCCTCCAACACTAGGTACGTGTGTTGAATACAATGGGGTGCATATAGAGCTTAAAAAAAAAAGTCTGAACCCCTAATAATGTGGCAATTTTTGACACCCGTGTGCAAGAGCCCTGATGCCCCTTTTACATCGCGTTCCCACATTTTTT